>NC_139030.1:73888734-74415047 GCF_964662115.1 Mustela nivalis
TCAAAATGTCCTGCGTGCCCAATCAGTCATAAAAATAAACACATTTCAAAACCCTTTTTGAAAGAAAAGCAAACCACAAAAGGCATTGCAGACATTGGCCCAAGTTGTGTACTTTAAAAAGTACCGATTAAGAATGACTTGGCATTTTGGGGTTTTGTGCCCCTGACTTGCCTCGAATTCAATCCTCAGCTCAACCAACAAATGTAGAGGCTGCAACCTGCATGACTATTACTTGCAGAGACCCCTGAAGGGAGACCAGATGGCTCAGGGAGTGAACAAAGGATCTTTGTGGCCCCTCACCACCCAGCTGGGGCCCTGCTGGTAGAAGTCACTGAAAGTCACATGGCATTGATTTAGATCAGCATTTCTCAGCTTTAGCACTATTGAGGTACAGATAATTCTTTGTTGGGAGTGGGTGTGTGGGTATATCTTGTGCTTTATAAAGGATTTTTAACAGCATCCCTGGCCTCTAAAATTAGACCCTATCATCCCCTAACTGCAATACCTAACATGTCTCCAGATGTTGCCTCCAAGGGTTGCAAAATTACCCCTGTTTGAGAACCACTATCTAGATGACTCTAGAATGCAAGACAAGCTGGGATAGAAGAGCTAGTCCTGAGGAGCTGGGATCTGGTTTTCTGAGAAAATGCTCCCCAAAGAACAATGCGAGAAAGCCATGTTGTTTGGATCACCTCATAGAGAGAATGTTCCGGCTGCTTGCTGAGTGAAGGTCCTGAGAAGAGAGGGACGGGGCCATGGCTTCCCCTGATAGTCTTCCAAGCCCCTTCATACACTGCCCACGTGACCCTCAAACAGCCCTGTGAGGAGTGAGGCACATGCTGTCAGCCCCATTCTGAGATGAGAAGACCCAAGCCCATGGCCAGGAGGCCAGGAAGAAATGCCTCAGATCTGCTGAGTCATCCTTCCGCCTCCTTTCTTCCCTTCATGGGGCTGCTACCCTCCAGGTGTTGTATAGTTAGAGAAAGAGTACCGGGCAAACGTGGGGTCTCCAGGTGGGGGAGTGACAAGGGGGTGGGTTCTTACCCTGCCTCTGCCCCTTGCTGCAGCTGGTGGCTTAAAGAAACTCACTTGCTTGCCTGGAAACGGGTTTGCTCCTGTATGGGAAAACTGGACTTTTTCCTGTCTGAGGGGCCTCTATCCTGTCACTCCAGCCTAAAGCAGCCTGTCCTGCGTGTATTGCATTTACAGTCTTCAAAGTTCTCCCATGAACTCTATCTTCCCTGCCCCCAGCCCTGACTCTAGAGTGTTCCCATTTCACAGATAGAGGAAAAAACAATGAGATAAACCATCCACCCTGACCACACAGCTAGACTTGAATCCAGGTCTTATAGTTCTTACTCTTCTAATGTAATGGGGACAAAGGAGGGATCCCTGGAGCCAGCAGGGGAGGGAAAGTTGGTCCTTTCCCACCCAGGCTCAAGCTAGGGCTGGGGTCTGGTGCATTCTCTCCCACAGCAGGCTAGGCAGAGAGGATGTGCACGTCCGAAGCCTGAGCTCCCCAGGTCCGTATGGCCCCTAAAAGGGAGAGTAAAAACCTGTCCCTGAACCTCTGAGCAGTTCTCTGCTTTGCAACTGGAAGAGACTAGAATTTATCTCTGAATTCCTTTATTCTAAGAAAAATGCTTCAAGAACCCTTCTAATTCTGAAATGTAACATCAAACTCTCTTCTAAAATGGCTCAGTTGGTAGATTATCTGACTCTTGATATCAGGGTTGTGAGTTCAAGCTCCTCGATGGGTGTGGAGATCGCTCAAATAAATAAAACTTTTAAAAATGGAAATATTGGAAACCTAAGGAAAAGAGATTAGCCATGGGACAGATGAGTCTCAACTAAAAATCAAGGACAGTGGAGACAGTGTGCCAGCATCTGGCCTGGACTGAAGCCCCTGTGGGCAGAGGGAAAAGCCCCTGTGGGCAGAGGGAAAGGCAGAGGGACCAGGTGACAGGGCGCACGGGGTTGGAAAGGAGGCCCTCAGTGGGGACAGGGAAAAGCGGCTTCAGGTCATCTGGGATCTCCCAGTGGGAACCACTGGCCAGGTGCCTGAGCAGCTTCTCTGGGAGCATCTTGAGCGAAACCAACAAGGAAGCCTTCTGAGGTGGTTGAGTCCCTCCCAGGGTCAAGGAGGCAGGAAGAGCTATAGTCAGTCACGCTATGGTGGGTGTTGCAGAGTGATCTCATCCTTTGTTAGACATGCAAGCCTACCAGCACCCAGTTATCGTTACCATCGGACCAGAGTGTGAATCAGAGCATTACTGCAAGGTGTGTTCACCAAGCTCTGGTTTTCAAAAGGCTCTGCACATTAGCCAAAGCATAATAAGAAACTTAATTATATTTGTTTTGTAGGTAGGCCAACAAGTTACCTATAAAATATGCTTGTTGATTTGATGAGCAAAATTGAATTTCCTTGTTTATTAATTTGAGTTTCTTGGATAATTTCTGAAGCCACATATGTTTCCAAACTTTCAGTGGCCCCTTGTATGGTGGCTATGTGTTGACTGATCAAGTTATTTGCCTACTGAGGAGTATTTGTGGAGTTTTTTGTTGTTGCTGTTGTTGGTTTGTTTCCAGCTATGAATCAGGTCTTTAGTTTTCCTGATTTATGATGTATCTTCTTTTTTAAGTAATATTTTTAGGTGAAGTCACATAACACAATTAACGATTTTAAAGGGAACAGTTCAGAGGCATTGAGTACATTCATCACGTTTGCAACGACCACCTCTGTAGGATTCCAGAACATTGTCATCACTGTCAAGGACACATTTTTCTCCTGAGTGTTGAAATGGTTTGATCATCTAACAAAAAAAACCTCTGATTTTGGTCACTTGAATTCCTAATATAAAAATACAAACTGATAATTACATATGGTCTAATGCAAAAGGTTCTCTATGGTGGACATTTGGGTTACAGCTGAGATGCCAATATAAGTTCATGGTGCTCCAAAAAAACCACATTCACCACAGTCCGTTTTGCAATATGACTAAGTCAAATTCTTTTTGCAAAAATAAGAGGGTGGGGATAAAAGGTACCAAAAATGTGATTTTTTTCCTTCTTTTTTTTTTTTAAAGATTTTATTTATTTATTTGACAGACAGAGATCACAAGTAGGCAGAGAGACAGGCAGAGAGAGAGAGGAGGAAGCAGGCTCCCTGCTGAGCAGAGAGCCCGATGCGGGACTCGATCCCAGCACTCTGAGATCATGACCTGAGCTGAAGGCAGCGGCTTAACCCACTGAGCCACCAGGCGCCCCGATTTTTTTCCTTCTTAATGCCAAATGTTTCTTATGACATTTTTGCTTATTAATTACTTGGTTAAATTTTCCAGGCATGTGGGATTTGAAGTCCATGCCCCATGCTTCCTGGAATCAATCCAATTATGCTCATGGCCCCTGACCCTGCCCATTCTCAGAGGTATGGCCAACTGTCCGCTGAAATTGTCATACGTGAAAGAGGAGGGATGAGAGTCTCTGGGACCTCTCTGAGGCTTTCTTTTGGATGAAAAATGCTTTGAGAAAGAGAATTCTGCTGGGAAAAAAGTGACCTGAAGCCTTTCAAAGGTATAAATATTAAAACAAAAACAAAGAACTCGTACGTTTTTAACTGTCCAAAGTAGCTCTGGGCTCTCTCCCCATATGTCAGGAAAGCTTCTAAGAACATTTGCCTTAGGTCAGAGGTCAATGTACTTTTTTTTGCCAAGGGTCAGGTAGTAAATATGTAGGCTTAGCGGGCCACATACATCCCTGCCATGTATTCTTTGTGGTTGCTGTTTTTAACATCCTTTTAAAAACATAAAAACTGAGCACCTGGGTGTCTCGGTTAAGTGTCTGCCTTTGGCTCAGGTCATGTTCCCAGATTCCTGATATCAAGCCCCACGTTGGGTTCCCCACTCACCAGGGAGCCTGTTTCTCCATCTCCCTCTGCCACTTCCCACTCCCCACCCCCCGACACCTGTTCTCTCCCTCTCTCAAATAAAATTAAAAAAATTTAAAATAAGATCAACATATAAAAACCATTCTTAGCTCTGGGCCATATAAAAATTGGGCCTCTGGGCAGATTTGGTCGACTGGCGGCTATTTGATGATCTCTGCTTTGGGGTCCCAGGAAAAAAAAGCATGGATTTCCACATAGAGTGTCCTCTCAGCAATGCATCCGCTTGGTCAAGCCTTCCCCTGTTTCCTCAACAGGTGGGTGTAGGATTTAGACTGAAAATTTCCAAGGCTTATTCTATGTTCCGTGACTGCCCCCAGATGACCTAGCTAAGGATCCCTCTTCTTGTTTACCTCATCTAAAGCCTCAGCATCTTTTAGAACCTCAGCATCAGACTCCATCCATACCCCTCTACTCCAAGCCCGGCAGCCCGTTCCTCAGGAAGCCCTCCCAGCTGACAGATGCTTAAGAGCCAAATGAGTGAGGGAAGATTGAGCGTGTAAGAACAGCATCTGCCCATAAAGACAAAGAGCAATCAAAAAGAAAGAAAACCACCCACCTGAGACAGGACCCCCGTCTTCTTGCAATTGCTCCCTCCAACGAAAACCATGTTAGGCATGACCGGTCTGGGATATTCAAACACAAAGTCATATCTTAAGAGCCAGATGGAGCCCTTCTGATACAAGGTGGGTAGGTGCACATCCCTCTTGAGGATGTTGGAGGCGAGGTCTTCGTACTTCGAGTACAGACAGTGGAACAGATAGGTCTCCAAGTAATTAACGAGGTAGTTGGCCACTCGTTGGGGGAACGTCATCTGGTCTGAGAACTGAGTGTAGCATCTGGGAATGTGGGACACAGGGTTTGGGCTTCTGCTCATGGTATGCTCCAGGGAGCATGGGAAGCCCCTGAAGAGGTACACGGAGGGCAGGCCCAGGTACTCAGCCAGGATCACCCCGCAGGGTAGGGCTGGGTCTGTGAAAAGGGCATCGAACTTGCTCTCCCTGAGGACACTCAGGGTGGCTGTGTCCTCCAGGAGGCTCTGGCAGGTGGTGAAATACATGTCAATAACAATCATGCTATTCCTGTATTCCGTCTGAGCAGCGTTCAGGAGCCATCTCTCAGCAAAGTGATTGTTTCCAAAAGAGCGGTACCGATACTCCAGCTCCTCCTGTTCGAACGGCACTGGATAGGTTTTTCTTGTGTAGTGCGTGGACTCCTTCAGAAGCAAATTGACTTCTGGCACCAGCACCACAATGTCATGCCCCTTCTCACTGAGGAGCTCAACTATGTCCTTCATACTGAGCCAGTGGCTTCCATCCTGAGGGACCACCAGCAGCCTGTCACCTACAACCTCCCCCCAGAGCACTAAGAAGAAAACTTTCCGAAACAACTGGAGGAGGCAGGTCATCTGGGGGAGAGGACAGGTAGCGACAAGAATAAACAGTTCACGTTCTCTAAACCTCGGGGCTCCCTGGCCCTTTTCCCCTGAAAGAACCAGTGCTCTTTACAACCCCTACCTACCTCTCCTTGCTCTGAATTTTGCCCTGTTTTAAAAGAACGTAAATTAATATTTAACCATTTTTATGCACACAGCGAACTTGACCCAATGAGGTTTCTTATCGGCTTTCACCTGAGCTTCTGGGTTTATTTTCTCTTTCTCTCCACTCTGCCTCTCCTTCCCGAGCTTAGTCATGCTTGGAGGACAGCTTGGGAGGCTCCTGGAGGCTGGTAGCAGTCCTCTGTCCTGAGCTTTCTGGATTCCCCCGCGTGGTGATGATGTTCATAGACAAACACTCTAAGAGCTCTTAGAGCTTCTCCTCTTCCTCAATGTTGTTCAGAAAGGAAGGGTCAACAGATGCCAAATTCAAGATTTGAAACAACAGAGCGGAGCTGCCCATTCCACCTCCTGGTGACCTTGTGACCACAGCCATCGCTGGATTTAAAACTGGGCTGCTGGAGGGCACCTGGGTGGCTCAGTTGGTTAAGCAACTGCCTTCGGCTCAGGTCATGGTCCCGGAGTCCTGGGATCGAGTCCCGCATCAGGCTCCCAGCTCCATGGGGAGTCTGCTTCTCGCTCTGACCTTCTTGCCTCTCATGCTCTCTCTCACTATCTCTCTCTCAAATAAATAAATCTTTAAAAAAAAAAAAAAAAGTGGGCTGCTGGAAGCTGAATGGACATAGAGGAGTCTGATCTAGGCCCCTCCCCACCCCTTGGGTTCTTTGGGGTAAACCACTATTATTGTGAGTTTCCTGTTCTATCAGAAGACAGAATCTAATCCTTAAGATACATGCTCTAAAACCAGAATTCCCACTTTGACTGTGGTTAAAAGCAAAAATTCTGGAGTCAACCTACCTCTTCCAAGCTGTGCAGCCCCACTGTTCTGTGCCTGAATTCCCCATCTCTCGAAAGGGAGTGGCATCTCTACCACCTCCTGGGGTGGGGGGGAAGAGCCGTGAAAATTAGTAAGTCAATTCATAATCTGTGGGTGCCCAGGACAGGTCCCACGGAGGGGCTCCCTCTGGTTGTCATCAGGCAGCTGGGTTCTATGTGATATGAACTAAGGAGCACCCCGGTGGTCAGAAAGTAACACCTAAAACGTCTCAGCAAGGGAAAGATCCAGTTTTGCCTTCTGTCAACCCCAGAGTATAGGAGGAATTAAAGGAGACAGAAGAGGAGGTGGGAAGATTAAAAGGGAAGAAAATGTAGAGGTATAAAACAATGGGAAGGCATCAGGTAACAAGACATTTGACGGGAACAACTGGCCAGCCAGCAGTCGAAACAAAAAAAAAAAGTGCTAGGATCGGGACCCCTGATGTCTGCACAACACTTTGCAAGACAGTTTCCCAGGGTCTTAGCGTCCAAGGGTCTCTGCAATAAAGTATCACACAGTGGCTGGCCCAAACAACAGAAATGTATTCCCATAGTTCTGGAGTCCAGAAGTCCGAGATTAAAGCATCAGTGGGCTTGAGTCCTTCTGGAGGCTTCGAGACAGAACCTGTTCCTCTCTCCTAGCTCCTGGTGAGCTAGGTGGATTGCTGGAAATCTTTGGCAGTACTAGGCAGATGCAGGCATCACTTCATCTCTACCTTCCTGTTCACCCTTCTCCCTGTGTACGTCTGTGTCCAAATCTCCCCTTTTCATTAGGACACCAGTCATCCTGGATTAGCGCCCACCGCCAATTATCTCTTCTTAACTAACGTATTTCCAAAATGAGTCCCATTCTGAGGGACTAGGTATTAGGACTTAGCGTATCTTTCCAGGGACACAAGCTAACCAATAGCGCTCATCCATCATCTCACACAATTCAAACCCCAAAGTCCAAGTCCGAGAAAACGAGGCTTACCACTTTAAGAAGGGGCACTTTTGGGGAACGTCTGCACCTCAGAAGGGAATACAGAACTGGCCCCCTCTAGATCCCCCATTCTCAAACCTTTCTATCTCAGGATTCCTTTACACTCTTAGTAACAACGGGAGATCCCACCCCAAAATTTGTTTATGTGGGTCATGTTTTTCCAGATGAACCATTTTAGAAACTAAAACTGGCGTGTATAAAATAGACTTCCTCACTCATTTATGATACCAAGAATAAGCCCAAGAGAAGTTAGCATGACTGACATCTTTAATGAAAAAAATACTCTATTTCCCCCAAACAAGCAAAAAATTGAGCGTGACATTGTTTTACATGTTCTGCAAGCAAGTCCCTATGATATGAATGTCTGTCTAACTTGGTAGACAATGGTGGGACTCTGCCCCCCACCTCTGCACTCATCCTAGACAATACCACATGTCGCGGAGCCTATGGAAAACTCCACGGTACCATGCTGAGAAGATGAAGTGGAAAAAGCAAGTAACGTCTTAACATTATTATGAAATCATTTGACCTCAGGGACTCCCGGGAAGGGTCTCAGGGATCCCTCAGTTTTTGTACTTTGAGAATCACTGTTCTAGATCAGAGGATGGCAATTTTTTTTCCTGGAAATGCCTAATAGTACATATTTGAGTTTTTATAAGCCATTAGCCTAGATACTGATACAAGCCAAGATGTCACCTCTTCCCCACCCCCCATGTCCACATGGCTTGCTCCCTCCCTGCCTGCCTGCTTCGGTCCGTATCGTGTCCAAGAGACTTCTCTGGTGAGCTCACCTTCTCTGGTGAGCTCATTATTAAATAACCCAGCCCATCACTGGGAAGCCTTCAACCTCCTTATATTTCTCTGTTTCATTCATCACTACCCAACCTATTGCTCATTTATGTGTCTCCCCCCGACTAGAATGGGGAAACCCTGAGGGCAGGAACAATATTTGTTTTGTTCTCTGCTTTATGCCCAATATCTAGAAGAATGCCAAGCATACAGTAAGCTCTCCATAAATGTTTGCTGATTAAAGAACGACACTTTGGTTTGTCTGTTCTATTCCTACATTTCCTTTTTCTTCATGGAGCCCATCGTGGGGCTTGAACTCACCACCTGAGATCAAGACCTGAGCTGAAACTGAAAGTCAGACACTTAACCGACTGAGCCATCCAGGCAACCCCCCAACCTACATTTCATTTTCATGTCACTTTTCAAGTTGTGAGAATTCATATATGAAATTTGAAGAACGATGTGCTCCTTTTTTGAGAAGAAACTGGTAAACGGCATTATAAGCATGTGATGGGTCACTTGCCTTTTAGGAAACTGAGACTTGAGAAGTCTGAGTGTAGCCAGCAGGTGGTGAGGGCCCCGGAGCAGGAGTTGGACAGCATTGAGCCCACTTCCAGCCCTGTACCCCCACTCACCCCCCATCTGCCTGGGGCATGACTCATCTCCTGATTGTTGGGTTTCTCAACTGAGACTCAGAGTGAGAGGGTCAGGATTATCCTGCCATATATACCTACCACATGACCAAGGGAGGTCCAAGAGGATGAGGGTTGAAACCAGGCTAAATGAAAGGTAGTTCCTGGCATGACTAGAACAGACTCGCCCACAGCTACTCAGGCACAACTGAACTCTCACACAAGGTCTTGTCATAATCCATGCCTGTGGGCTCATGAGGCATGCTGAGACCTAGGAAAGGAGAAGAAGCCTGAGGAATGGCACGGAATGGCATGGAATAACCATCCCAAGCACAGGGCTGGTCCCAGGAATGCAGCCAAGATTGCAAGATTGCAGCCAATTGTAAATTCATTGCAATCTCCTCCAGGGAGGGACGCCAGCAGGATTTTCCATTTACAATCATCAGAGCCTGGAGGAGGGCAACATCCTGGTTTGGGTCCATGTAGACAGCAGTAAGACCCCAAGATATTTACAGAGTGAGCACAGTACAGGTCTACCCTTCCAGGGCGGGCAAGAGCTAAGCAGATCCTTTCTAAGAGCGGTACATCAGGAGGCAGAAAGGCTTAAGGGAGTGTGTGGAGGGAGGAGAAACAAGATAGGCTACAGATCTCAGCTGCTTCACACCAGACCCCCATTCTGCTGAGGACCTTGGCCTGGGCGCTTCCTAGTTGAGCCTAGCTCTCATCTTGTTGTTCAACAAGAAGGCTGGGGAAAGCACATGACTTGGCTGGGGGCCCCATTCTCATTCCTAGCAGGCCCAAACTTATACACTGGAGATAGGAGATGAAGGAAAGGAACCAATCCCACTTTGCAAAACATCACCAAAGACGTGTCTTGCAAATTAAGAAAGCTTTAGAAAACAGTTCTCTTCCTCCTCCTGAGATTTGACTGTTTCTAAGAATGGTGCGTGTGTACACACACAGGGCAACAGGAAGAAGGATCTAGCACGTATGCCAATCCCAGTGGTTGCGGAGACCCTAAATGTGATATACCCCAAAGGCCAGACCCACCCTGGGCAGTACTGTAGAGCTCGATAGGTCTTCAGGCATCATGGAGTGTCTGGGAGAAGGCCAGTGTTTTCTTAGGGATTCTTGCAGATCCAACAACTAAGCTTAGGACATGTATCAGTGGGGAGAAGGAGGTAGATCCTGGGAGTTTCCAAAAAGTCAGAGGAGGACACCTGTCATTTGGCATAGAGGGGAGTTGTAAAGGTGTGCATGGAGGTGATGACAACCTCAGAGAGGTTGACCCTCAAATCACCCACAACCTATGAGTAACGGAGCCTGGACCTACAAGATTTAAAAGCACCTGCATGCAAAGTGCTTGAGACCTGAGAAAAATTGCTACCTGCAGAGCACAAAAATGCAAAATCAAATTAATAAATATTTTGTTAAATAACTACACAAGTATGCCTGTGTGTGAAGAGTCTGCTGTGGTTCAGAGCATCGAGTAACGTGGACAGTGTATGAGATGTGGGATCCTGGGGCAGCTTAATCCATTGGCTAGGCCATGGGGTGTGGGCTGCAAAAATTAGCATTCTGGGTCCAGGTCTTGGTGCGGGTCCAAAATGGTCAAGTCTGAATCACCCACGGCTGGGACGGGGCATCCAGAGAAGTGTGGCTTGTCTGGCCAGACAGCTCCCAATGGGCACTTGTCCTACTGTAAGAGCTGTGTCTATCACTACCCAGGGAGGTTTGCACCGACATAGGTGGTGGTTCCAGAAGCTGGGAGCAGTGGGGAGGGGCACAGGCCTGACCAAGGGACTACTTAGAGGACACAAACAGTAGGATTTCCACTTACCTATTTTTACTAGAGCAGTCCATCCCAAAAGATCATGGACTAACACTGCCCAATCTAATCCAGGCTTGGTTACTGAGTCTTGGATCCCTCAGGACTGCGGGGAGCCAAAGCAGGCACAGGACAATGTGACTCTCCACTCAGATAGCCTGGTACGGGGTGCCGTCTGGTGTGATTGAATGGTGTGGATGACGTATGCCTGTGGAACAGTGGAACCCGGGTCGATCAAGCCCATACCAACTTCCAGTTTCCAGGAACAGCTTACACTCCACCACCAGAAAGCAAGGAGACTGGAAGAGGTCAGAATAACTGACCCAGGTACTACAAAAAGTCACAGCTGTTTTGAAAAGGCAAGGAAGTATTACAGATTAATAGTGTGCTAGAAGAAATGATGCAACATGGAAAGTGTGTTTGTGTCCTCAAACAAACCAGCTGTTGAAAGATGTGGTTTCTCTTTTTAAGAAAATTTTGGTCAAATTCACATGATGTGAAATCCATCATAATCATTTCTAAGAGGGCAATTTGGTAGCATTTAGCAGAGTCATGGTGCCATGCCTCTGTCACCACCATCTAGTTCCAAGACATTTTCATCATCCCAAAAGGAAACCTCTTCCTCATTAAGCAGCCGTTCCCCGACTCCCTCCTCCCCTGAGCCTTTAGCAACCCCTCACCCGCTTTTTTATCTCTATAGATCTACCTATTCTGGCTATTTCACAAAAATGGAATCACAGCACATTACGGCCTTTTGCGTCTGGGTTCCTTCACTCAGCATTATCTTTTCAGTGCTTATCCACATCATATAGCAGGTGTCAGGTCTTTATCATTGTTATGGCTGAATAATATTCCCCTGTATGAAGAGGCCACATTATGTTCATCCATTCACCAGCTGAAAGACATTTGGGTTGTTCCTATCTTTTGGCTATTATGAACGTGCTGCTATGAACATGCCTATAGAAACTTTGGTTTCAAGATTTGTTTTCAATTCCTCAGATACATAACCAGGAGCAGAATTGCCGAATCATATGGCAATTCCATGTTTCACTTACGCAGGAACGGCTAGAATGCTTTCTATACTGGCTACACCAGCAATGGACAAGGGTTCCAGGTTCTCCACATTCTTACCAAGGCTTATTTTCCTTTTTTTTTTTTTTAAGTATAGTCATCATATCAGGTGTGAATTGGTATCTCATTGTGATACTGATTTGCATTTCTCTAGTACCTAATGGTGAGCATCAACTTGTTGAAATCCAGAAACCACTAGAAAAAAGTGAAGACGTGTGACCATCCAAAATGAAAACACTCTATGACAAAAGATGATGAATAGCCAAGGGAAAAAATATTAACATTTCATAAAAAATATTAATATTCCTAATACTCAAGAGGCTTAGAGTCATAAGCTATAAAAAGACAAAGGGCCCTAGAAAAATAGTTAAAGAGTCTGAATAAATACTTCCCAAAAGTTGAAATCAAGTGGCCAACATATGTATGAAAATTGAAGCAGCTATTAGAATTTTTATTTATTTATTTTTGCCAAAAGAGTTTTTGAAATTTGACAACATCTGAAGATGGAGAAGGTATGGAAACCCTGGAGCATTCATATACTGTTGACCAAAGTGTAAGATTGTTCAATCTTTTGAAAGCAACCTGTCAAATGTATTAAAATGCAATGTGTGGGGGGCACCTGGGTGGTTCAGATGGTTATAATCCCAGGGGTTCTAGAATTGAGTCCTGCGTCTGGCTCCTTCCTTGGTGAGTAGCTTGTTTCTCCTTCTGCCTACTTCTCCCTCTGCTGGTGCTCTCTCTCTCTCTCTCTCTCTCTCTCTCACACACATGAATAAAAATCATAAAAGAATAAAATAAAATATGTGCATAGCAATGTGTGCCCTACTCCTAAGGACATCCAGCCTACAGAGATAAGAACAGGAAAATGGAAATGTGGGAAAGCAAAGAAATTACTTAAGAATGGTTAGTACAAAAAACAAAATGGTTACTACAGTCTTGTTTATAACAAAAACAGTGGGAAAAGCTTAAATATCTATTAGTATTGTTTAGTTGAATGAACTATGGTACATCCAAAGTAAAGAGTTTTATATAACTGTTACAAAGAATGTGACAATCTGTAGGGATTGACTGTAAAGATGTTAATGATTTATTAGTAAGTGAAAAAAGAAAGGTAAAGAACACTATGTCCAGTCCATTACTAGATTTTTCTTTCAGTAAAACAGGTGTGAGAGTTTACATTAGATATATCCGTACATATATAAAATAATTTCAGAAAAAAATGGAAAAACAGCATACAAAACTGCTAAGAGCATTTTCCTATAAGGGTTGGCATTAGATTAAAAAAAAAAGGAAGTTTCAGGGCAGCTGGGTGGCTCAGTGGGTTAAGGCTCTGCCTTTGGCTTGGGTCATGATCCCAGGGTCCTGGTATTGAACCCTGAATCAGGCTCTCTACTCAGCAGGGATCCTGCTTCCCTCCTCTCTCTGCCTGCCTCTCTGCCTGCTTGTGATCTCTGTCTGTCAAATAAATAAATAAAATCTTTAAAAAAAAAAAAAAAGGAAATTTCATTTCTTACTGTGTTTTCTAATAGTTTCCCAAGGAGAGTGTTACAAAACACAGCCTGGAAATTGTATACAATTATTTCAATTATATATGTATGCATATCACAGACAGCAGCTTTATAGAAATTTGTTAATGCACAATTCAGTGAATTAGCACAAAACAATTCATTCAACCAGGAAAAGATTTCCGAATGTGACGAATGTAAATGACAAACCACAGTTCAGTAAGGAATGTTTCGTTCGTTTGTTTGTTTAATGGCGGAAGCCAGGTTATTCTTACTATGCAAAAGAAGAGGTCACTTACCTTTGGCAATGGCTTTCTTTCATGGCAGTTGATTCCTCCGATGAAGACCATGTTGGGCATCACAGGTTTGGGATATTCCAAAACAAAGTCAGTTCTTAACAACCAAATTGATGTTTGGCTGTAGAGATCATAGGGTGTGACAGTCGTTTGGAGAATCTCGGATGCAACTTCTACAGCATTTTTTAAAAAATGCGGACAAAATAAATGTTCCTCCAAGTGGAAGATGTGATTCCGCACTCTCTCTCTGAAAGTCATGGCATCTGAGAAGGCTAAGAAAAGTCTAGGAACATAAGAAAGGGGACTGGGGCACTGTGTGCCTTCTTCAAGATAATGACAAAATGCTCCCCTGGTGAAGACCACCGATGGGAGTGAAAAATACTTGGCTACAATTAAGCCGCACATATCAAAAGGATCCAGAAATATTGCATCAAAAGAACTCTCCTTTATGTACTCTATTAATTTTGTGTCTTTAAACAAATTCCTACAATGTAAAAAAAGCTGTCCAAATATGTCATTGGATGGACTCATTACCAATGAAAGTAAATTTTGTGGCCGAGCTTTCCATTGAAAGTCAGAGAAAGTCTTGAAGTGCTGATTCAGCTCCTCCAGAGTGTAATCTGTGGAATAAGTCTTCACTGTAAAATTAGAGGATTTCCCCAGTTGCCAGCTCACCTCTGGCACGATTAAAACCACCTCATGCCCCCTGTGGATGAGTTCCTTCACCACCAACTGCATGGTAAACCAGTGGCTACCATCCATGGGTACCACCAGCAGCTTGCCTGCCATGGCAAAGCCAGAAGTCAGCAGGAGACACACACAGAGAGGAGGGAAGCCAGTTAAAATCGCGGGAGCCATTTGGGAAACTGTAGCCCAGAGCTATCCAGCTGCTTGGATTCTGAGGGGGCATAATACAGTCCGAGGAAGAAATACAGGCACAAAGCCCGCCCCAGGAAAGGGCGTGTATTTGTATGTTCATTAAAAAAAAAAAAATTACACTCATTGCCCACAGTGCACTCATCAGAACAATAAGAACGAGTCTCATTTGCTGAGACACGTGCTTCTATGTTTTCCAGATAAGGATACCTTTTGATCTTTGCCTTGTCAGAGTACACGGGCTGTATCGCACGCAACACTCATTTGGAAACAGAATTATTAAGCAATGCTTTTGAGGACTCAGAGTGACAAAAAGGAATGTAATCTCAATAAACATGATACTTTTTTTAAAAAGATTTTTATTTGTTTATTTATTTACTTGACAGAGAGAGAGGGGGATCACAAGTAGGCTGAGAGGCAGGCAGAGAGAGAGGCAGGGAAGCAGGCTCCCCGGCTGAGCAGGGAGCCCGATGTGAGGCTTGATCCCAGGACTCTGAGATCATGACCTGAGCCAAAGGCAGAGGCTTAACCACTGAGCCACTCAGTGCCCCAACTGATACTTTTGCAATCAGTTCTAAAGAAGGTTTGGCTGCATCCTTGGACTCCATAAGACAATTGGGTCAGAAAGAGATTGGCATCCCCGTTTACAAGGAAAGACTCGAAGTCACTTCGCGCTACCTTCCTCATGGGCAGTGGAACTGTGTTCACAGAGTCTCTGAAATGCTGGCCATTGCCACTTGTTTGTTCCATATCCAAACTCTCTGAGCCTCCAAAATGTTAAGAGGGACAATTCTGCTCCCAAGGACCATTCCAGGGATGTGATTGATGGGAGACTATGTCCTCTATTTTACATCACTTTCCCTAGATCCGTCACATGCCATGGGTGGTCACCTGCCCTATGCTTGCCAGAAGCACTCTGCTAAGTGACCACTCTCTTTCCTCTCTGCTTCTGCATTCCTCTGTCCAGACCTCTCTGCTGTGGGCTGGCCCCAATCGGCCTGCTACCCTACTTCAGGAGTCTCTGTGTCTGTCTCCTACACTATACAAGCACTCGCTGAGGCTAGAGGATGTACCCTCTCCATATTTGCACCCCTCCTCCCATGGGACCCATACTGTGCCTCACACAGAGAAAGCACACAAGGATATTTGTTGCATTGGACTGAATGGCACTATGCAAGGTTTCTAGACACCTTTGTGGGTGAGCTCAGGAGCGTACATCAGATAAGACCCTGAGAAACATTTAGTGAAGGATTCTAGAGCCAACCTGGGGGCATAATCATTGCTGGGACCCAACATGGCTCCTTCTGGGATGCCCTGAACTATTATCAGACATTTGCTTGGTCACTGTTTACCTTGGTGACGGGGGGACTTTCAGATGAATATCTGAAAAATAAAAATGGGGCAAATTGTCTATCTTCCCGTGAAGCTTACTTCAGAATAGATATCAATAAAATAGAAAATAGAAGAACAATAGAGATAATCAGTGAACCCAAAAGCTGGTTGTTTGAGAAGATGAATTAACCTGATAAAGCTCTAACCAAAATGATTAAAAAGAGAGAGAAGAATAAATTACCAATATCAGGAATAAGAAAGGTGGCATCACTATGCATTCCACAGATGTTGAAAGAATAATAATAAAGAATATCAAGAACAAACATATGCAAATATATTCTACAACTTAGATGAAATGGGCAAATTCCTCAAAAGATGCAAACTACTAGAGTTTAATCAAGAAGAAATAAATAGGTTGAATAAAAATACCTGTATGTTTTAAGCTGAATTAAGTTTGAATTCAAACTTTCCCACAAAGAAAACTTCAAGCCCAGATGGTTTCACCTATAAAAGCTACCAAACATTGGAGAAGAAATAAAATCAATTATTCCAGAATATATTCTGAAATGAAGGAAGATATATTCTAGAGAACAGGTGCACAAAAAACTTCCTAATCTTTCTTAGAGACCACAGAATTGGCTTATGAGCACTGTCACATATGAAAACTAGATAGACATCATAAGAAAGGAAAATGTATAGACCAAGAGGGGGTGGGGGGAAGGGGTTATCAGATGATACATATTAAAGAGGGCATGGGTTATGATGAGCACTGGGTGTTATATGCAACTAATGAATGGTTGAACACTACACAAAAACTACTGTTGTCCTATATGCTGGCTAATTGAACATAATAATAAAAAATTAATTAATTTTTAAAAAATAAAAATGTATAGAACATACTCCTCATAAGTATAATGGAAAAATTCTAAACAAAATTTTAGCAAATCAAATTAAATAATATACATGTATATAAAAATATAAA
This sequence comes from Mustela nivalis, assembly GCF_964662115.1. Classification (NCBI taxonomy): domain Eukaryota; kingdom Metazoa; phylum Chordata; class Mammalia; order Carnivora; family Mustelidae; genus Mustela; species Mustela nivalis. Next base: position 73,905,342 of record NC_139030.1, read on the forward strand.
AGATACATAATAGTAATATACAAAATGATTGGGGGACTTATCGTGGGAAGACAAGACTGTTTTAAAATTAGAAAATCTATCAAGGGGATGCCTGGGTGGCTCAGTTGGTTGGATAACTACCTTCGGCTCAGGTCATGATCCCGGAGTCCTGGGATCGAGTCCCGCATCGGGCTCCCAGCTCCATGGGGAGTCTGCTTCTCCCTCTGACCTTCTCCTTGCTCATGCTCTCTCTCACTGTCTCTCTCTCAAATAAATAAATAAAATATTAAAAAAAAAAAGAAAATCTATCAAGGTAATTCACCATATAAATAAACTGAAAAAAATACAACCATATCATCATCTCCATAGGCACAGAACAGGTATTTGACAAAATCCAACAATCATTCCTGATAAAAATAATCACAAAACTAGGACAAGAAGGGAAGGTTCTCTACCTAATAAAGAACATATATGAAAAACCCTTAACTAACATCATACTTAGTGGTGAATGACGGAATGCTTTACTCCTAATCAGACACAAGTCAAGGATGACTGTCTTACCACTTCTATTCTATAGTGTTCCAGCCAGTCAAGAAAAACAAAAGACATCCAGGTTGGAAAGAAAAAGTCAACTGCCTTATTCACAGACAACAAGATCATCTCTAAAGAAATTCCAATGGAATCTTTAGAATACCCTAGAGCAATTAAGTAAGTTTAGCACAGTTGCAGGATACAAGATCAATACTCAAAAATCAGTTGTCCTTCAGCAGATGAGTAGACAAAGAAGATGTGGTGCATATATACAATGGAATATCATGCAGCCATCAGAAAGGATGAATACCCAACTTTTGTATCAACATGGACGGGACTGGAGGAGATTATACTGAGTGAAATAAGTCAACCCAAGAGTCAGTTATCATATGGTTTCACCTACTTGTGGATCATAGCGAATAACACGGAGGACATTGGGAGATGGAGAGGAGAAGTGAATTGGGGGAAGTCAGTGAGGGAGATGAACCATGAGATACTGTGAACTCTGAGAAACAAACAGGGTTTTGGAGGGCAGGGGCATGAGGGAAATGGTTGAGCCTGGTGGTGAGTATTATTTTCTTTTTTTTTTTTTTTTAAGATTTTATTTATTTATTTGACAGAGAGAGATCACAAATAGGCAGAGAGGCAGGTAGAGAGAGGAGGGGAAGCAGGCTCCCTGCTAAGCAGAGAGCCTGAGGAGAGGCTGGATCCCAGCATCCTGAGATCATGACCTGAGCCAAAGGCAGAAGCTTAACCCACTGAGCCACCCAGGCGCCCCCTGGTGGTGGGTATTAAGAAGGGCATGTATTGCATGGAGCACTGGCTGTGGTGCATAATGAATCTTGGAACACTGAAAAAAATAAAATAAAATAAAATAAAATAAAATAAAATAAAATAAAATAAAATAAAATAAAATAAAAATGTTTTTAAAAAGTTAAAAAAATCAGTTGTACTTTGGAGCACCTGGGAGGCTCATTCAGTTAGGTGGTCAGGTCTTGATTTCTGCTCAAGTCATGATCTCAGTGTCCTGGGATCTAGCCCCCAGTCAGGCTCTGTGCTCAGTGGGGCGTTGGCTTCAGGATTCTTGCTCTTCCTCTGTCCCTCTTCCCATTCCCGCTTGCTCCCGCACTCTCTCTCTCTCTAAAATAAATAAATAAAATCTTATAAACAAGAAAACAAATAAGTAAAAAGAAATAGTTTTTAAAAATAGAAAAAAAAAATAGGGGCACCTGGGTGGCTTAGTCAGTTAAGCAACTGCCTTTGGCTCAGGTCATGATCTCAGGGTCCTGGGCTGGAGCCCCATGTCGGGCTCTCCACTCAGCAGGGAGCCTGTTTCTCCCCCGCACTCTCTCTCTCTCGTCTCTACCACTTTCCCTGTCTCTCAAAAAAATATATATATATTTTTAAAATTAAATAAATGAATAAAATCTTATAAATAAATAAATAAACAAGAAGGAGCATCCATAGACTGGGAGAAAATATTTGCAGAGATTAGACCTGGTAGAGAATTTATGTACAAAATATATAAAGAACCCTTGAAATGCTCTAATGGGGGAAAAATACTTTTAAATAAGCAAAGACTTGAACAGACATCCCATCAAAGATATACAGAAGGGAAAGAGGAACATGAAAAGATGCTCCACATCATCAGTCATTACAGAAGTCAAGTTAAAAAAAACTACAACTTAATGGGGCGCCTGGGTGGCTCAGTCTCTGAAGTATTTCCCTTCCACTCTGGACTTCTGAAGTCCATGAAGAAGTCCATGACCCTGGACTTCTGGAATAGAGCCCCTGGGTGCCCTGCTCAGGGGGGAGTCTGCTTCTCTCTCTGCCCTTTACCCAGCTCATGCTCTCGCCCACTCTCCCAAATAAAAAAGTAAAATCTTTTTTAAAAAGCCTATAATTTAATTTTCATGCCTCTTAGAATGGCTGAAATGTGGAAGACTGACTACTTCAGTTGTTGGTAACTCTGTGGAGGAGCTGGACCTGTCATATGCTGCTGGTTGAGACCCTACAATGGTATGGCAGTTTCTTAGAAAGATAAGCCTAGGGGCATCTGGATGGCCCAGTAGTTAAGCAGCTGTCTCCAACTCAGGTCAGGATCCCAAGGTGCTTAGACAGACCTCCAAATCGGGCTCCCTGCTCAATGGGAAGTCTGCTCCTCCCTCTCTCACTCTCCCTGCTTGTTTCCTCTCTCGCTGTGTCTCTCTCTGTCAAATAAATAAATTTTTTAAAAATCTTTTAATTAATTAACTAGTTAATTAATTAAAAGGTAAGCCTCCTCCCATCATAGAACAAGTTAAAGACCAAGGCTTTCCATTCCTAGGTATTTATCCATGAGACAAGGAAGTATCCTTCCTGAACTGCTTATATTTTTCATTTTCTCATGAAGTTTGGACATCTTTAAAAAAAAAAAACCCTCTGGCTGGAGAGACTACACTCACTCCTTCCCTAGCCTTAATTCTTGAAGCTAGCGAAGGGCCCAGTCCAGGACATGTCTTTGATATGCAAACTAACCAATCCAGAGCCCTAGGAGACACTATTCCTTTGTCTTAATCATCCCAGTGTAGCCCCCCCCCCCATAAGGATACCCCTATAGCTTGGAGCCTACCAAAATTATCCCAAGCAGCCAGTTCTATGCTGTTTGCCTTCCCTGCCTTGCCATTCCATGAAAACACAAAAAAATCAGTGGCCAAGGTCACTTGGCTCTTCCTTCTTCTGCCTCCTGACCAAGCCTGGCGTTTCTCCATGTAGGCCTGAATGGCATGCGCCTTCCTCTAGGACTTATGAATGTAATAAAATTTGTTTTCCTGAGCCTCTCCTGTGTCTCCTTTTATGGCCACATCTAAGGGACCACCATATAAAAGGACACAGACTGCTTCCAGGTAAAAACTGGAGTGGAATGCAAGCCTTGAACTCGTGACCCTGAGGATCAAGACCCGAGCTGAGATCAAGAGTTGGACACTTAACCAACAGAATCACCCAGGCGCCCCTGAAAGGATTACCTTTTAAAACATCCCTTGCGAATACTATGCAGCCATCAAAAGAAATGAAATCTTGCCATTTGCAACGACGTGGATGGAACTAGAGGGTATTATGCTTAGCGAAATAAGTCAACTAGAGAAAGACAACTATCATATGATCTCCCTGATATGAGGGGTTTGGGAGGTAGGAAAAGAATAAATGAAACAAGATGGGATCGGGAGGGAGACAAACTATAAGAGACTCTTAATTTCACAAAACAAACTGAGGGTGGCCAGGGGAAGAGGGGTAGGGAGAAGGGGGGTGGGGTTATGGACATTGGGGAGGGTGTGTGCTATGGTGAGTGCTGTGAAGTGTATAAACCTGGCGATTCACAGACCTGTAGGCCTGGGGCTATTAGTGCACTATGTTTATTTTAAAAATTTAAAAATTATTTTTAAAAAATCCCCTGCAACTATTTAAACCCGTAGTGAAAAAAAGATTTTAGATGACTACTTGAAAACAAGTACATGGCTTTGCAGCCCCATCTATCGCTTGGACCTCCAGCCAACACACGTACTCTTCAACCCACCCTGGAGGCAGCCTATGCCATCTGTAGTCATCCCAGACTTTAGGAAAGCTCTTTCTTTCTTTCTTTCTTTCTTTCTTTCTTTCTTTCTTTTCTTCTTTCTTTTTTTAATATTTTGTTTATTTATTTGACAGAGATCACAATTAGGCAGTGAGGCAGGCAGAGAGAGGGGGGAAGCAGGCTCCCTGCCGAGGAGAGAGCCCGATGCGGAGTTTGATCCCAGAACCCTGGGATCATGACCTGAGCTGAAGGCAGAGGCTTTAACCCACTGAGCCACCCAGGCACCCCGGGAAAGCTCTTTCTTATATAAACAACTCAACAACTTCTCCCTGGTCCTGACTTATCTATTGTGACCATAAAGGGTGGACTCTAATGACATTTCAGTTCCTACCTCACTAGCTTCTAAAATTTGGTATATCTTGAACACAGCTTTGATTTCCCTCCATGAGCTCTTCCTTCTCTTCCCGTCTTCTGTATGGTAAAGATATTTTCATCTACCTAGTATTTCAGGTCACAGAGGGTACAAGGCATCACTCTCCCACAGCCCCACCATTCACCATTCAGGGTTCAATCAGACAAATGAAACCACCAAAGATACATATGGTCAAGTATTCGTTACAGGGATTTGATCCTACACTATGTGGGAGCGGATTGAACAATTCCTGTAAACAGTCTGTTGCTGGAGCCTAAGGACAACAGAGTGAGCCTTCAGAAAGTGTGCATGGGTGTGAAGTGGGGGAGAGAAAGGACAAGTTGGGACCTACGAGGATGAGCTGAAACTTATGAGAAGGAACTAGAACCCTGCAGTGTGCTCAGTGCCTCCAACGTTGATGATGTGGGTGTCCTGAAGGGGAAGCTGGTGCTCTTCCTCACAGAGCTAAACACACCTGTGGGAAAAGTTGAAGGAGGAGCCAGAGAAAGGCAGAGCAGTTGCAGGTCTAGCTTCTACTTCATGCAAATGAAGCGAACCCACAGATAGGTGACAATGCATGTGAGCCACAAAAGCACCTGTCCCGAACATCTGTGTGTGAGAAAACACTAATGGCTTGTGCTTCATATCCAGCCTATCATGTCAGACAAAACTATCTGAGACCTATGCTAATTAGAAACATCCACAGAAGGGAAGTCTGGGAAAAGAAATCCAGCCTCGTCTACCTGACACATTATAAAGCCACCGCACAACCCATCCCCACATCCTGTCTTCGTTCCAGAAGAGCTCTCCAACCTGCCCTCTGGCAACCTCCACTGACACCATCCCATCACCATCTCCTGCTTGGATTCCAGAAGCAGCCTCCTAACTGAAATTGCTGCTGTCATTCTTGCCCTGTAGATGGAAGCCAGAGGGGTCTTTCTGGCTTCCAGAGAGAAGTAAACGTAAATCACTAAGCTATGTCTTGCATAACACCATTGAATGCTTTCCCATTGCACTTAGAAAATACACCAACCTGTCTTGGCCAAAAGGTCTTGCGTGAGTCCAGCTCCCTTCCAACTTTTTAACCGACTCTGCTTGCTTCCTCTGCCCAGCCTTTTTCCTGCATTGCGACCATGACAATTTCCTGGCCACTTGAGGACCTTAGTATTTGCTGTCCTCTCTGCCTGGGGTGGTCTTTCCTGGGCTCTTCATGTACCCCCTCATTTGTTAGAAGTCTGCTCTGAGGGCAACATCGGACACAGCCCCCACCCTCTTTCCAGCTACTTAGTCTGTCACATCCCTCTATGCTTTCCCTTGAGCCACTTATCACTATGTACACCTATCGAACAGCCACTTCTTAGTTTCCTCCCCTAGAAAGTGAGCTGCAGGGTTGCCTGGGTGACTCAGTGGGTTAAGCGTCCGACTCTTGATTTCAGCTCAGGTCATGATCTCAGGGTTGTGAGATGGAGTCCCACATAGGGCTCTGAACTCAGTGGGGAGTCTGCTTGTCCCTCTCCCTCTGCTCCTCCCCTTTTTTCTCTAGCTCTCATAAATAAATAAATAAAATCTTCTCCCCCCTTAGCTAACTTTTATTATTTTTTTAAATGTTGTTTTAGTTTTTCAGTGTTCCAAGATTCAGTAAAATCTTTTAAAAAAAAGAAAGTCAGTTCTGTGAATTTAGGCACCTCAATACATCAATTTTATTAATAGTGTATCTTAGACATCTAGACCTGTGCCTGCCACTTATTAGATGCTTCTTAAATATGGTTGATGTTTAGCAAATATTCATTAAAGAATGAGTGAATAAAGGAAGGAAGGAAGGAAGGAAGGAAGGAAGGAAGGAAGGAAGGAAGGAAGGAAGGAAGGGGGAAAAAAGTAGAGCAACTCATCTCTCCTTGCCAGGACGCTACCAAACCCAAGCCCAGGTGACTGCTCCAACTCTTCTCCAGGTCTTCTCACTCTAAGGAGCAGGTTCAGCATCACTCACTGACCCATCTAGCCTGTTGTGATCCATTCCATGATCATTAACCAGGCATTAACCAGGGCTGCTGCACCCATCTCATTCTCCATGCCAGCAGTCCTATTTTTAACATAAACCTTTCCCTGCTTTATTACTTTTGCTCTAGCTTTTCTTTCTTCCAATACCAGTTGAAATCCTGTGAAATCTGCAAGAGCAACTGTTCCTGACTCTGCATATCGACGTCCTGTGAATGCCTCTGAGACCAATTAGGATGCAGGAGTGCTGCAGTGGGAAGGTTTTATAGACTTGAATTTTCTTAAAAATGAGTTTTGTTGAGTATTCATCAGGCATATTAGCTTGTAATTTTTTTTCTTTTAGTATTCTTTTGTCTGGCTTTTGTATCTGGCTTTGGTATTTAATTCTAACCTCATAAAATGGGTTTGGAAGTGTTCCCTCCTCCTCTATTTTTTGGAAGAGTTTGAGAAGGATCAATATTTGGTTCTTTCAATATTTGGTAGACTTTGTCAGTGAAACCAAACCGTTCAGTCCTGGGCTTTTCTCTGTTAGGAGCTTTTTCAAGTAGGTCCCATGCCCAGCATGAAGCCCTACACTGGGCTGAAACTCACTCCAAGATCAAAACTTGAGCTGAGATCAGGAGTTGGGCATTCAACAAGCTGTCATTCATATGTTAGGAAATTTTTGGTTAATGATTCAGTATCCTTATTCATTACTGTTTTGTTTAGATTTTCTATTTCTTCATAACAGTTGTGACAGGTTGCATGCTCCTCGGAATTTATCAATTTCTTCTAGGTTGTCCAATGTGTTAGTATGTACTTGTTCATAGTAGTCTCTTACAGTCTGCTGTATTTCTGTGATATCAAATGCAATATCATTTTTTATTTTGTTCATTTGAGCCTTCTCTGTTTTTTTTTTTCCTTAGTCCGGGTGAAAGCTTATCAATTTTGTTTATCTTTTTTAAAAAAAAGCAACTCCAGTTTCATTGATCTTTTCAATTGCCTCTCTAGTCTCTATTTCCCCTATTTCTGGTCTGATCTTTGTTATTTCCTTCCTTCTACTAATTTTGGGCTCAGTTTGCTTTCCTCCTAGTTCCTTGAGGCGTAAGTTAAATTGTTTATCTAAAACTTTCTATTTTCTTAATGTAGGTGTGTATTGCTATGAACTTCCCTCCCAAGACAGCCTTTCCTGCAACCCGTACATTTAGGCAGTTTGCACTTCCAATTCTCATTTGTCTCTGATACTTTCTTTAAAGATATTTATTTATTTATTTATTTATTTATTTATTTATTTAATATAGAGAGAGAGCAGTTGGAGGGGCAGAGAGTCAAGCAGATTCCAGACCCAGAGCAGAGCCCAATATGGGGCTCAATCTCACAGCCCTGAGATCATGACCTGAGCCGAAATCTAGAGTTGGATACTTAATTGAGCCACCCAGATGGCTCTGACACTTTTTGATTTCTCTTTTTATTTCTTCTTTGTCCATATGGTTGTTCAGGGTTTTTATATTTGTTTCTTTAACCTCTGCACATTTGTGGATTTTCCAGTTTTGCTCCTGTTCTTGAGTTCTAGATTCATACCATTGAGTTCAGAAAAGATTCTTGGTATGATTTCAATCTTCTTATACTTGTTAAACCTTGTTTTATGGTCTGATGTATTGGAGTCCTGTACTTCTGTTTATTTCTTCCTACAGATATGTTAATATTTGCTTTGTATATTCAGACATTCTAATGTTGAGTGTGCATGTATTTACAATTGTCATATCCTCTTGTTGAACTGACCCCCTTATAATTATATAATGACCTTTTTATATCGTTTTTATAATTATATAATTATAATTATATAATTATAATTATATAATGACTTTTTTATATCTTGTTATAGTTTTAGGCTTACAGTCCATCTTGTCTGATATAAGTACAGCTACCCATGCTCTCTTTTGGCGCCATTTGCATGGCTATCTTGTTCATCTCTTCACCTTCCATCTATATGTGTCCTTAAGATGAAGAGAGTCTTTTGTAGGCAACATATAGTTACATCTTTTTTAATATCCATCCAGCTACTCTATGTCTTTTGATTAGAGATTTAGTCCATTTACATTTAAAAGTTTTATTGATAGGTAAGGGCTTACTGTTGTCACTTTTTTATTGTTTTCTGAATGTTTTATAAATCCTTTGTTCCTTCCTTCCTCTTTTGCTGTCTTCTTTTGTGATCTGATGATGTTCTTCTTTGAGCCCTTTCTCTTTGTCTTTTGTGTATCTACTATAGCAAACCAAATTCAACACCATATTAAAAAGATCATATATCTTTTATGGGGTGCCCGGCTGGTTTTACACCCACATTGGGTGTAAAGCTTACTTAATAAAAAAAAGTTTAGAAGGATCATATATCTGGGTGCCTGGGTGGTGTTTGGGCATCCAGCTCTTGGCTTTGAGTCAGGTCGTGATTTCAGGGTCTTAAGAATGAACCCCAACCCAGGCTCTGCTCTCAATGAGGAGACTGCTCAACATTCTCTTTCCTTCTCCCTTTGCCCCTCCCCTGCTCACTTGCTCTCTCTCTCTCTCTCTCTCTCTCTCTCTCAAATAAATAAATAAATAAATCTTTTTAAAAAAAAAGGATAATATACCATGATCAAGTGGGACTTATCTCTGGACTGTAAGGAATGTTCAACATTTACAAATCAACAAATGTAATACATAAGCAAAATGAAGGATAAAAATATCAGAATTGGGGCACCTGGGTGGCTCAGTGGGTTCAAGCCTCTGCCTTCGGCTCAGGTCATGATCTCAGGGTTCCCACATCAGGCTCTCTGCTCAGCAGGGACCCTGCTTCCTCCTCTCTCTCTGACTTCCTCTCTGCCTACTTGTGATCTCTGCCTGTCAAATAAATAAATAAAATCTTTTAAAAAAAAAAAATCACAGGATTGTCTCAATAGATGCAGTAAAAGCATTTGACAAAATTCAATATCTCCTTGGTAAAAACTCTCAACAAATTCGGTTTAGAAGGGTTGTAACTCAACATGATAAAGGCCATATATGAAATTCCACAGCTAACTTCATACTTAATGATGAAAGACTGAAAGCTTTTCCTCTAAGATCAGAAACAAGGGAAAGGGACCCACTCTTACCATTTTCATTCAACATTATAGTAGAAGTCCTAGCCAGCAAGAAAAAGAAATAAAAGGCATTCAGATCAGAAAATAAGAAATAAAATTATCTCTATTTGCAGATTACATGATCTTACATAGAGCAAACCCAATGATTCCACCAAAAAACTATTAGCACTGATAAACAAATTCAGTAAGCTTACAGGATACAAAATCAATACACAAAAATCATTTGTGTTTTTACACACTATGAAGTGTTCAAAAAAGTTGAAGAAACCATCCCATTTATATAACATCAAAAAATATATATATAATAATATTTAAGAATAAATTTAACCAAAAGGGGGTATGAAAGATCTGTACACCAAAAACTATTAGACATTAATGAAAGAATTTGAAGACACTTAAATAAATGAAAAATATTCAGTGTTCATGGAGTGTAAGAAGTCTTATTATTAAGATGTTCATACCACCAAAAGATTCAGTGCAATCTCTATTAAAATTCTAGTGGCACAGAATTTTTTCACAGAAATAGAAATAACAATTCTAAAATTTGCATGGAGCCACAAAAGACCCCCAATAGCTAAAGCAGCCTTGAACAAGAAGAACAAAGCTGGAAGCATCACACTTCATTACTTCAAACTATATTACAAAGTGATAATAATCAAAACAACATGGTGTTGGCATAAAAACAGACACATAGATCAGCTAAAAGGAATAGAAACCCCAGATATAAGTCCATGCATATAAGGGCAACTAGTTTTCACCAAAGCTGTCAAGAATACACAATGGGGAAAGGATAGTTTCTTCAATAAATGGTGTTGGGAAAATTGAATGTCTACGCTCCAAAAAGAAAAAAAAGAGAGAAAGAGAGAAAAAAAGAAGGGACACCTGGTGGCCCAGTCAGTTAAGCCATTGCCTTTGGCTCAGGTCATGATGCCAGGGTTCTGGGATCAAGTCCCACATCAGGCTCCTTGCTCATCGGGGAGCCTGCATCTCTCTCTGCCTCTTCCCGCTTGTGCTCTCTGTCTCTGAAAAATAAATAAATTAATTAAATATTTTTAAAAAGAAAGAAAAAGAAATTAGACCCTTATCTTACACCATACACAAAAAATCAACTCAAAATAGATTAAAGATTGAAACATAAGTCCTACAAATAAAACTCTTAGAAGAAACATGGGGAAAACTTCTGAACATTGGTCTTGGTAATAATTTTTTGGATTTGACACTGAAAGGAAAGGCAACAAAAACAAAATTAAACAAATAGTTTACATTAAACTAAAAAGGATTTGCACAACAAAATCAACAAAATGAAAAGGCAACCTATGGAATAAAAGAAAATATTTGCAAACTATAAATCTGAGAGAGTTAATATCCAAAATATCTACGGGACTCTTACAATAAAAAGTAAATTATTTTTTTATTTTTTTAATATTATTTTTTATATTTTATTTATATTTATATATTATATTTACATTTAAATATTTATATTTATATTTAAATATATTTATATTTCATATTTCATATTTATATATTATTTAATTAAATTTAAATTTTAAATTTATATTTATATTTATTTAAATTTTAATTAATCTTAAATTTTAAATTTTAAAAATTAAATATTATTTAAATATAAACAAATAAAATTAAATTTTAATTTATTTAAATAAATTTTTTAAATTTTCCAAAGGAGACATACAAGTAAGTACATGACAAGTGTTCAATATCACTAATTGTCAGGGAAATGTAAATCAAAACAAAAATCAGATATCACTTCAGATGTATTATCACAAAGTTGAAATATAACAAGTGTTAGATGTAGAAAAAAGTGAACCTTTGTATACCGTTGGTGGGATATAAATTATTGTAACCATTAAAGAACATAGTATGGAAGTTCCTCAAAAAATTAAAAATGAATAACCATGTGCCAGCAATCTCACTTCTGGGTATACACCTAAAGGAAATGAAACCGGGATTTTGAAAATGTATCTTCACTCCCATGTTCATTGTAACATTATTCATACTATCCAAGGTATGAAAATAATCTAAATGCCCATTGATGGATGAATGGATAAAGATAAGGTGTGTAGGGACGCCTGGCTGGCTCAGTCGTCAAGTGTCTACTTTTGGCTCAGGTCATGATCCCAGGGTCCTGGGTTTCAGCCCTGCATCAGGTTCCCTGCTTGGCGGGAAGCCTGCTTCTCCTTCTCCCATTCCCTCTGCTTGTGTTCCCTCTCTGGCTGAGTTTCTTTCTGTCAAATAAATAAAATCTTAAAAAAATTAAAAAAGATGAGGTGTGTATATGTGTGTGTGTGTGTGTGTGTGTATACATATACAATGAAATATTATTCAGCTATAAAAAAGAAGGAGATCCTGCCATTCGCAACACGGATAGACCTGGAAGACATTATGATAGTGACATAAGCCAAATACAAAGGGACAAATATTGCCTGATCTTAATGATATTTAGAATATATATACAAATGGTCCCTGAATTAATGACGGTTTAACTTCTGATTTTTTTACTATATGATGGTATGAAAATGATATGCCTCTGGTAGAAACCTTACTTTCAGTTTTGAGTTTAGATCTCTTCCAAGGCTAGCAATGTGCAGCATAATCCTTTCTCCTGATGCTGAGCAGTGAGAGTAAGCCACAGCTCCCAGCCAGCCCCACGAACACAGGATAAACAACTGATACACTGATAACCATTCTGCAACCATACAACCACTCGGTTTCACATTTTCAGTATTCAATAAATCACGTGAGATATTCAACGTTGTTTTATAAAATATGCCTTGTGCAAGACGATTTTACCCAACTGCAGGCTAATGGATGTGCTCTGAGTACATTTAAGTTGGGCAAGGCTAACCTATGATGCTCAATAGTTAGGTGTATTAAATGCATTTTTGACTTATAATATTTATCAGGACATAACCCCATTGTAAGTTGAGGAAGATCTGTATTTTGTTAAGAACTCATAGTACAAAAAATAATGGTTATGGTAAGCATGAGTGTTGTAGTAAAGGGGATATTTTTTAAAAAAGTAGAATGGTGATTGCCAAGGGCTGGGGGTAGGGAGTAATGGTTAATTACTATTTAATGGGTATAGAGTTTCAGTTTGGCAAGATGAAAAGAGTTCTGGAGATGGATAGTAGTTATGGTTGCACAAAATACATTACATTTGATTTAAAAATATTTAAAAAATTTTTGATTTAGTGTGGTAAAATGTACATTACATAAGAGTTAACATTTTAACTGTTTTTAAGTGTTCCATCCAATGATATTAAGTATATTCACATTGTGCAACCCATTAAACATTAATTCTCCATTCTCCCTTCTCCCTAATCCTGGAAACCAATATTCTATTTTCTGCCTCTGCCAATCTGCCTAATATAGGTTAAGTGGATCACACAGTATTTGTCCTTTTGTGTCCATTTGGTAGCATGTATCAATATCTTAAAGGCTGGATAATATTCCTTTACATGTATTTACCCAACTTGTTTTTCTGTTGATCCATCGATGCACCTTTGGTTTGTTGGCCCTGAATTTTATTTTATTTTAAGATTGTATTTGTTTCTTTGAGAGAGAGAGAAAGAATGAGCAGTGGGGAGGGGCAAAGGGAGAGAGAGAGAGAGAGAGATGCAGACTGCCCAGTGAGCAGGATGATACCCAACATGGGGCTCTATCCCAGGACCAAGAGATCATGACCTGGGCCAAAGATAGGTGCTAACCCACTGAGCCACCCACACACCCTGATCCTGAATTTTAATAAGGAGAGAATTAGATCCTGGTGAGTATTGCCTGCTGAGTTGCTCCCCATTACTCAGAGATGGAGGCCCAGTAAACATCACCCACATCTCTGAAAGATTAAAATTTCCTGCGTCACTGGATTTGTTCTGTGTATCTTATGTACAGGTTACACACACAAGGATAGAATATCACTCTGATGAGAACATGTTTACTTTTTAATCTCTTGCTCTGCTCTATTCACTTTGCCCTCCTGAAGGTTTATGTAGGCTTGTGTCCTAGTTAGGGACTTTATTAAGCTTTGAACCTCCAATTTATTCTAGTGGACTTTTTGTTTATAACAGCCCCTTCCAACAACCCCATTCCCTCTATGAAAGCACTGTTCCTTTCTTTTGTTCTCTGAACTTGCCTATGGTTTTGCCATAGTTTCCATGTCCGGAATAGAATATAACTTTCTGCTATTCTCAAATAAATCCATTTTTGGTGGTAAAATAACTGAGAGTTTTTATCTTGAAGCTTAACAATATGTAACACACGTACTGGCCTGCTGTCAGCGCTATGTGCTAGATAGCGTTGTTACTCATTGGCTAGAACTGTGTCACGTGACTACTCAGAGAGGGAAGTCTCATACCCTGTAAGATTGAGGGTCTGTTAGAAGGAGAGAAGTACACTGAATAGTCTGCTAGCAGTGCTGCAGAAGAGGAAGAAAGAGGGAGAGAGGATGACCAACCCAGCAAGCAGGTGACTGACTTAGAGAGGCAGTGTAGTATCCGTGATTAAAAGGGCAAGCCCTAGAGCCAGGACTCAAGTCTTGGTTGGAGATCTTCTGTGTAACTTTGTAGGAATTATATGCCTCCCAGGATCTCAGTCTTCTCATCTACAGAATGGGAATGATATCAGTTCCCACCACAGAGCATTGTTATGAGAATTAAATGAGATAGTGCTTAGAAACCATCTGCAGGGTGCCTGGATGGCTCAGTTGGTTAAGCAACTGCCTTTGACTCAGGTCGTGATCCTGGAGTTGTGGGATCGAGTCCCACATTAGGCTCCCCGCTCGTGGGGATTCTGTTTCTCCCTCTGACCTCTCCCTTCTCATGCTCTCTCTCTCTTTCTTAAATAAATAAAATAAAAAGAAACCATCTGCAATATAAATGCTCACAACGTTTTTAAGGCATCACTAAACCTTTCTTGCCCAGGACCTCACATGGTTGACATATAGGGTGGAAGCTCCATGAGCCCAGAGTCTGGTCAACAGTTTTATAGGTTCAACTCAAATTTTCTGGGAAGCAAATAAGGATTTAAATTTTCACCATAAAGGGGCACCTGGGTTGCTTAATCAGTTAAGCATCCAATCTTGATTTCAGCTCACATCATGATCTCAGGATCCTGGGATCAAGCCCAGTGTCAGGCTTCCAGCTCTGCAGGGAATCTGCTTGAAAATTCTCTTCCTCTCCCTCTGCCCCTCCTACCACTCACGTGTGCAAGCTGTCTCTCTCTCTTTCTCTCTCTCTCTCTAAAATAATTAAATAAATCTTTTTTTAAAAAATTCTAAAACTTCACCATAAACTACAAAGCCACATATCGGTGTTATTAATGATAATGCAACTAAATGTATTTAGTGTTAACTGCTGTAGGGGCAACAAGACAGATAAGGTATGATCCCTGACTTGGAGATACTAACAAAATGATCAGATGTGACTTTGCCAGATTCATGGGTTACAAGAGAGTTACACATAATCCTGGAGGCTTAATGAAAGAAAAGGACAGATATTTTTAGAGCTCTGGAAAACTTCTATGGGTGATTTAGAGTCTGTGATGGGCTTTCATTGAAGGCAGTGAAGGGAGGCTCTAGGAGGACAGATATCCTGCACAGAGAGGACAACATGAATCGGTCACAGAAGCAGGAAGGCAGATGGCACTCTTGAAAACACTTTAACTAGAAAACAGGTGAGTAGTGAGAAATACAGCAGGAAGAGTGTTGGGACCACAGTGGACTAAGAACATCAAAATGAGGAGTTTCTACAGAAGACACTGGGGAAACACTGAAGCTTCTTGGTAAAAAAAAATGTGACCTCAGGGTAGCTCTTGTAGTGAGTGACAGGTAGGATGGATTGGGTAAGATGGGAGTCCACTCAAAAGGCTGTTGGCCTAATGCACGTGACGCTCAGTGAGAGTCTGATGGGCAGAGTGGGAGCTGTAGAAATGAACGAAGTGTCGTCCAGGCGATACTTTAAGTCACAAATGGTTGACTTTATGGACAAAAGATAAAATTTCAAATACAGCTGCAAGACTTTGATGCCTATGAGAAAAATGATGATGGTTTTAATAGGCCATTCATTTAACAAATATTTATTAAAAGCCTTTTTTAAAAGATTTTATTTATTTATTTATTTATCAGAGAGAGAGAGAGAGAGAGAGAGAGAGCACAAGCAGGGGGAATGACAGGCAGAGCAGGCAGAAGGAGAAGCAGGCTCTCCGCTGAGCAAGGAACCTGATGCAGGACTCAATCCCAGGACCCTGGGGTCATGACCTAAGCTGAAGGCAGCCACTCAGTCTACCGAGCCATGCCGGTGTCCCTATTAAAAGCCAGGAACTGTTGAGGTGGCTGGGATACAACTCTGCAGAACGGAGAGCCTGTGTCTTCCTGGAGCTAACCTTCCAGCGTTCATTCTTAGGGAATGGAGATTTGAGGAATATCTACTTTTTAGCAGGGGAGGGTATGAAGCACCGCGGGCAAGGGAGAAGCATTCGAAGGGCAGGATAGAATGCCACGGAGCATCCTGAAGAGGAGGCTGCCAAGGTTGCTGAGTGATAACGGGTACCTGTGAACAGCCATTCCCTCTGCGGTTTCCTAATCTAAACCTTAGCCTCGCAGCCGGTCCTCTGTTTCCAGCTCTTTCCCTATCAGCATTTCCTGAGCAGCGCAGCCACATGAATCTCCCTAAAATGTTCCAAGTGCAAATCCCTGAGGGTTCACGTTGACACCTGCCTTGCAATTTCATCCATCACTACGGCTGTTCTTCATCTCTCAAACCTTTCGCTGAGGTAAAAACCATGTTCTCCCTGTCTCGCTCATCCATTCCAGGATGGAGGCTGGATTAGACCAGGGAGATGCTTGAAGCAGAGCCTGAACAGCTAGCTCCTTGAAATAGTCCACTAAAGGTGTCCAAAGGGGCAAGAGGAAAAATTTGAGGTTTTTATGTACTCCTGTGTATGCTACTTAGAGTTGGTGCAGACAAAATAAACACTGAGGATGCTGTACAGGTTTAAGGATATGTGGAACATTTTTCACCGGAGACACATTTGGAATGGTCTTTCGAAGAGCGTGGCGAACCCGAAGCCCTGCAGTTTCCAATGTTTGGGTAACTTGTAAATTAACCATGCCAAAAGACTCAAATATAAACTCTACATTGTGAATAAATGCATCGCCGTCCGACCGAGCGAACCCGTGGACCCGCGCACCCGCGCACACACAGGGACGCCAACATTGCTCTCCCACCGCGAGACTCCCGAACTCTGGGGGCAAAAGAACCACATTGCCCATAAGGTCCCGCGCGGCGGGCCGGCGCTCCCGCGGGGCATCCTGGGAAACGTAGTTCGCGCGTTCCTTAAATGGCCCACGCTCCAGGCCGCGGGAGACTTCCCCGCACCAGCATGGCTGCGCCCATTTGGGGCGCGTATGGTTGTTTCGAATGTGGGTCTGAGCCGGCTCGTGGGGCTGGGCTTTAGGCAGTAAGTGGGGCTGGCAGCTGGGGTTCTCGGGGTGGGGACGTGGGAGGCGCAGGGACGCTGTGGGCTGCACGCCTGAGACCGGCGAGGCGAGGGGCTGCCTGGGCGGCCTCCGGACGCCGCCCTCGTCGGGCGTCGGGTCTGCGGCCGCGGGGACCGTCCGCTTTTTGCGCCCCTAGGCTCCGTGGTGGGTTACAGGGCTGGAGGCCTGGCCTCCGCCACGGCGTGGGGCAGACCGGCATCCAGACCACATTCTCGAGGCCGGACCTCCAAGCTCCATTTTTTTGTGCTTTTTTTTTTTTGAGGAACGGGTTGAAAAGGAATATATTGCATTTCAGCGCTTCCTGCCCCTTAGGAACTGTGCTAGGCGCTTTGTGTGTCTCATCTCCAAGTGACCCTCCTCCACACTCGAGGTGAGACCTTGAGCGGGTCCTGCAGGTCCCCACAGCTAAGGTTAGCATCACTGGACACAGAGTGGCAGGCCTTTGGGCTCGTTGGTTTTCATGGCAGTCTTTTTTTCCCAGGGAACCTCCTTCCGGCTCTTTAGCTTTGGGATCATGTACTAAACTGCTGTAAAGATTAGTGTGTTCCCTTTGCTTCCTCTGAGTGTCATAATCTGGCACAAGAAGTATGAGAAGCTGAGATTTCAGGAAGCGGTTGATGGCCCCCAGGCCCTTGCCAACTCACAGACTCCAGGATTGGTTTTGCCACCCCAGCAGTAGATGAGGTGTAATGAGGGGTTTTCTTTGTTTTTTTCACCATGCCTTTTTTTTTTAAAGCAGCTATTTTTTTTTTTAAGATTTTATTTATTTATTTGACAGAGATCACAAGTAGGCAGAGAGAGAGAGAGGAGGAGGAAGCAGGCTCTCAGCTCTGCAGAGCAGAGAGCCCAATGCGGGACTCGATCCCAGGACCCTGAGATCATGACCTGAGCTGCAGGCAGAGGCTTTAACCCACTGAGCCACCCAGGCACCCTAAAAGCAGCTATTCTTTATTGTGAGCCAAACCCTGTGCACCAAGTGCCTTTCTTAAGTCTCTCATTTGGTTTAAGGGACCCTGCATGGTAGTCGGTATTCCATTTTACATATGAGAACACGGATTCGTTAACTTAACTTGCCTGTGGTCCCCCAGGTAGTGTGGAGCAAGGATGAGAAAATTCAGGTCTTGCAGTCTCCAAAGCCCAAACTACTGGATAAACTTTCTGATGGAAGTGTAAGATTGGGAGATGTGTGGAAAGCTTGTTTTGTAAATAAAAGCGTTTGTATAACATGTCATATTCTTTTAAGGGTAGGATTTAGTTTCACAATGTTTGGGGATCTGTTTGAAGAAGATTATTCCAGTGTGTCAAATTATCAGTATGGAAAAGAAAAGAAATTAAAGACCAAAACCTTGGAGCCACCAGCTCCTAGGGAATTCACCAATTTAAGCGGAATAAGAAATCAGGGTGGAACCTGTTACCTCAATTCCCTCCTTCAGACTCTTCATTTCACACCTGAATTCAGAGGTATGCTGTGTTACATGCTTTTGATTAATAATATGTACCTTTGTCTTTACGTGTAATCAGTTATGCAAGATTACAAATTACCTCAAAGGTGTATTCCCCCGTATGTGTTTATTGTGGCTAAGGTAAAAAATGTTCATCCTCTCTGTAGGGAAATGTGAAACTTAAATTATTTAAATACATTCTGTGCAAGCACAGTAATTTTTAGTAACAAAAAATAAGGCAATGGGTTTCTTTTCTAATTCTCATTTAAAATACAACATAAAGACAGTTTTGCCAGTCTTCATTACTGTTATGCTATTTGTATTTTTGAGTTTTAAAATTTCTCTAAAGTAATAAACATTCCCACCAGAGTTACCCAAAACACTTCTGTCCTGCCTTTTAGAATGGCGACGGGGCATCACATTATATAGTCCACAGTCGTTTATCTGCAATTCTGAAATCCAGAATGTTCCAGCAGCCTGGTTTGAACTGGTTTGGGGTCAGAAGCTGACCTAATGTGAGGCCGTTTATAGTCTTAGTTATCTTATCTCACTTGAGTGGTTATTCATACATTTATTACAGGAGTATTAACTCCTTGATTAACAGATACTGTTTATCCCAAACCCTGCTGGGGATATAATGTTAACGTACTATGACCCTTTCTTATTACCTTTCTAAAATCTGGAAATTCCAGAGACCCAAGATGTCGTATAAGGGACTGTGTATAAGAAACAGAACCCCATTCATGTTAGCTCAATTAAAAGGGGGATTTACTAACCACTACAGGAAGCCAGCCTGACCTCATTGGAGCCTTGATTTCTTGCCCCTGTTTTTCTCTGTTTTTCCCATTCCCGTCTCTGCAAACCAGCTTCCTCCACAAGGGTCTTAGTCTTTCTGATCCCTTTACTTCAGTATAAACATAACCTTCCCATGGTCCTGACTGGGGCCCCTCAGCCACAGAGCTACATGAGTGGCTCAGCTCTCCACAGTGTCTGCTTATACTGAGGACAAAAATCCTGGCTCATCCTGTATCCAGTATCTCATCCCTCTTCCCATCACTACCAAATTTAGCAAATTTTTTGACATTTTCTGTTGCTTCTAAGCTTAGAAAGCCTTCCTGCCTCCAGAGATTTAGTAAATATTTATCATTATCCCCTTCCCAGGGCCATTCTAATGGATTAAGCTGCATGTGGGATTTCAGAGTGGTGACATTTGTCCTTGACTCCATTCTCTCCATAAAAATATCTCCCAAATGTATTCAGTTATTCCACCATTAGAAATTTTCAACACACATTTCGATAGATTACTGAGGAGAGTTAAAGTTTTCCAAGTTTTAATATAGTTGAAGTAGAAAAGTAGCTTTAACAAGAGATTAAGACATGATTGGTGGGCAAGTGGTCCAGATCATAAAGAGGGCCACTGAGCAAGGATAGGGCTGAATGGAGAAGGCCACCAAGCAAGAGCCCGGGCCATCTTACACTCAGCAAAGGAGATCGCTGGCCAAGCACATGGGCTTGTATCTTCACGTGGGCTGATGCATTCCCTATAAGGCTTTGCAGGAATCCTGATGCCTATTGAAGGGCTAAGAATTGGCAGAGTGCTGGCAGGGAGAAGAATTCTGGAACTTTTGGGGACAGTTTCTTGTGTAGTGCTGAATTGGGTTCTACTGTACTAGTTCATGGTGGCTGAGATAGTGGGAAATAATTGTAAAACTCCTTGTATAGTTTTATCCTTTAACTTTTATGTTTATAGTTCATTTTTTTCTCAGTTCCTGCCAGAAGGGAGGAATATAACATTCATAACCAAGGCAGCAGTGGTTTCCAGAGAGAGACAGTATCCATGCCATCCTTTGTCTTCCTAGAGTAGATCAAAGTTTCTATCTAGTTTGAATACAGACTTCCCATAAGATTCTGATATACCCCCGTGGGGGGCATGTCTAGACTTAAGAGTATAAAACAGTTGTGAAGACTGGCTCTGGGTTACCAACTTATTTTTCCAGGTAAGGTCACTACCATCTGCTACTACCCTTAACACAGAAAAGACATTCTTATACCCAAAAAAGTAAGGGCATTGAGAGTTAAAGGTGGCCTTTCTCTCAAAAGGGTGGTTGGAAGCCTCGAATGTGGCTTGTGGATGAACACACGTGACACTATTATATATTGTGTATTTCCTCATGTGGTTTTTGGGACCCACTGCCACAGGCAATAGGAAGCCATCAAAGATTTCTGATATTACTGTTTTTACTTTAGAAGCATAGTTTTCCTTTTATTGATCTTCTGTACTGAAATCTTAGCATGCCTCTTCATATAGAGTTGGTGGTTAAAGGTAATGTTATCAGGAAGTAAAATGTGTAGAGTAACAGTATAAATACTGCCACAGTCATACTTCTGAATCTTTAACTGATTTTATTTACTGGAGACTTTGACTTTCTAAAACCGTTTTTTAAAAATGAAATAACATCATTTATATCTCTGTTTCTACATTTTGTTTAGAAGCTTTATTTTCCCTTGGCCCAGAAGAACTTGGTTCATTCGAGGATAAGGATAAACCTGATGCAAAGGTATTAAATCTATGATTTACAGCGTCTTTTTTTTGGAGTATTAAAGAAATGTTTTTTAAGGAAGAAATTAATTCCTTATCCATAGAGATTCATAATTTTATTAATTACTAAATATTAATCTTTATTTTCAAGAAGTGACTTGGCCTGTGTGCCCGAATGAATTGAATCTTCCTTCCAAAAAATAATTACCTCAAATATAGTGCTGCTACTGCTTT
The DNA here is from genome assembly GCF_964662115.1 of Mustela nivalis. Taxonomy (NCBI): domain Eukaryota; kingdom Metazoa; phylum Chordata; class Mammalia; order Carnivora; family Mustelidae; genus Mustela; species Mustela nivalis. The sequence goes on from NC_139030.1 coordinate 73,926,632, forward strand.
ATAAACCTAGCTTGGTCAAGAAGATATTTGCAACTAGCCTACACTAGCCTACCGGAAAATCTACTTAATGAACAGATTTATAACAGCAACAGAAAAATAAAGACTGGTGTTCTTTCATTTTGATATTCTGGAAATAAGCAGAGTGAGGAATTTGTTTATTATGAGTGCGTATCTAATCTTGTTCTTTCTGGCTCTAAATACCATTTAGAAGTTTATTGTTTTTGGGCTGAAATCTGTGCTTCTTTTTTTTTTTTTTTTTTTTAAGATTTTATTTATTTATTTGACAGAGAGGGATCACAAGTAGGCATAGAGGCAGGCAGAGAGAGAGAGAGGAGGAAGCAGGCTCCCCGCTGAGCAGAGAGCCCGATGCGGGACTCGATCCCAGGACCTTGAGATCAGAAATCTGTGCTTCTTAATAGGAGTCTTCTGTGATCTGGCCCAGCTCTTCTCAAACCACCTGTGATGCAAAGAGCCAATTTTTATGTATTTCCTTTTATTCCCAGTCTCCTGAAGATCATACATGTGGTGACAACCTCAAATTGCCATAAAAGTGTCGGAAGTCTTATTCTTGCTTTAGATAGGAACATCCAGTCTCCCCACAAGGCTCTGAACATCCTTCTCTGCTGCCCTAACCCTCCCCACACCAAATAAAGCAGGAAGACGATGAAGCAGGTTCAGACTCCACAGCAGGTGGGAGTCGTGACCAGAATTTCCTTACAGGGAGTGGGTCTCTGAGAGGTTTCAGAGGAGTGAACGAGCAGACACTGAAATGATTGGCAGCAATCAGTCGTGGTTTCTTAAGGGCTGTGTGGGTGTTCATACTGATCATACTGTGTCTAGGTAGGGAACTCCAGATAGCTAAAACTTTTTGGATTGGATTAGAATTTTAAAAGAAAAGCGAATCTTACTTCCCTCTATGTGATAGTTTTAAACTTCCTCCCGATTGAACTGAATGAACTAGGAAAGAAGAGAAAACTCGTTTGCAGTTCTTTTAAAACACCCCAACTGACGTGAACAGATTTCATTTAGAAATGCGTTTGCTTCTTGACCAGGTTCGGATCATACCCTTACAGTTGCAGCGGTTATTTGCCCAGCTTCTTGTCTTGGACCAGGACGCAGCGTCCACAGCAGACCTCACTGACAGCTTCGGGTGGACCAGCAATGAGGTACGAAGGTCAGCTCCTCCAAAGGAACCAAGTTATCAACAATAAAGAGTAAACACTGGTTTAATGACATTATCTAACTTCCTTTAATTTTGTCTTAGAGTCTGAAGTAATAGTTCAAATTCTTATTTCTCATGTTCAGTAACTACAAGCTAGAGATATATTTCTAGACGCTTGTGCTGTGAATGGGTATGATTTGGCATGGGGGAGAGGGTTGTGGAGAGAGGGAGAAGTAGAACTGGGCTTTTACAGTTTCTACCTTTCATGTAGTCTAGTTAGGATACAAGATCTACTACACAGAAATTGCCATTTATGTAACAAATTGTTGATCGGCTCGAAAACCTGACTGCAATAATTCTGTGACTGTCTTTGTGATGTGTTTCTGTGTTTGGGTCTGGGTATTCTCATTGGGACACTTGCTTGAAGCAAAAGGCTGAACATGTTCTTGGCGGGTCTTTTTATTTTCCCTGTCCCTCTTTTCTCCAGTCTCTCCTCCTTTTCCTCCTGTATGTGGACATTTTCTGAATTTCTGTTGGCGTTTCTAAAGGGTACTTCACTATATGCAAACACTAAATATGTCAGCAGTGAATAAAGGTGCTTTTTGTCAATATTGATGAGCTGCGATTTTTTTTTTTAATGGACTAGATGTATTCTTGCAAAGGAGAGGTGTGGGGACTATCACAGAGTTTAAAGAGGCAATGACCAGATAACATTATATTGCCTTCAAAATAAACTTTCCACTCTGGTCTTCTAATGAGGAATACGCCTAAACCAGATGATGCTGTGAGATTGAAGAGGTAGGGCTTAGGCTTTGAAGAAAATGGGATATCATACAATTAAATTTCTGGTGTAGGGCAGGCGCTTAGGGTTAATTCCTTGTTCCTTCCTTGTTTTAAAAATGGCCGCTCTGCTGAGCTACAATTCATAGGCCGGAAGATTCACTCTTGAGGGTACAAGTCGCACTTGTTCGGATACTTACAGAGTTGTACAGCTGTCACAACAGTCCCTTTCAGAACATTTTCATCACCCCCAAAAGAAACCCCATACCCAGTAGCAGTCACCCTCCCCACCAGACCCTGGCAACCACCACCTCCTTTCTACTTTCCCAGATTTGCCTGTTCTGGGTGTTTCACAGAAATGAAATTATGTGATACGAGATCTTCTGAAACTAGCTTCTTTCCCTTAAAATCATGTTTCCAAGATTCAGGCATGTTATAGGATGTATCAGCACTCCATCCCTTTTTATTGCCAAGTAATATCCAGCTGGAGGGATGGGCCGTGTTGTTTTTTTTAATCTTCTCATTAGCTGATGCTTTTTCCTTTTTGATCCTGAGTGTCTACTGAGTTGCTGATTTCACACCCTCAAAGCAGTGAAACCCTTATTTATTAATCTCTAAATTAAATCTCTCAAGAAACCTGCTAGGATTGGTAGAGAGGGACTCAGAGGCGCCTAGGCGCCTTTGCCTTACTTAGAACTGTTCAGGAACAGCGTGAAAACATGCACCGGTTCCCTTCAGAGGCAGTGATCATGAGTTGAAAAACAAGAAAAAAGATCCTGAGGCCCATTTCTCGCTCCAGCTTCCCTCCACTTTATCAGCTGCTTTTCCTGCGACACTTTCTTTAAAATTGTCCTCCCTCGTGGTCTCTACTTCACCTTTCATTTGTTCTCTGCCTCCTTTCTGCCTTTCTGGTCAAAGTCACTCATGACATCCATGTGCCAAGTTCTAGGAGCCACTTCTCTGCTCTCAGCGGGCTCTCAGGAGCACTCACCCCACTCCACATCAAAGCACCAGCTCCCACTGGTTCCCATGACCTCGTCTCCTGGTCCTCCCCACCCCCGCTCTTCCGCCTCTGTTCTGCTTCTGAGTGTTGGTGGCCCCCTTGGCTCTGGTGTATCCGTTGTTCTTAAAGCGTTCAGTCTGTTCCCACAGAGTTGCCTGACTCGTAGGGTGAAGCGAGTGCCACCAGAATTTTTCTCATCTCTTTGTTACTTGGTCCATATATGTAAGCAGTAGATTCTGGTTCTTTTCAAATGCTGGTAATTCGGATCCCCTGTAGAAGTGAGATTGTGCCGTGCATACTCTGCCAGCTCTTAGAGACCACTCTGTGCCTATTGTGTTCTTCCCTCTTCTCCTCCTGTGGCACGGCCATGGGTGTGGTTTCCCACAAGAATAAAAGCACTTTCCTGTTTCAAGTGAGTTGAGTTGTATGTATACACTGAACACCCCCTGTTCTTGTTTCATTTTGGAGTGAAAGGAAAAGTGGTGATCTCTTCCCCTGGTCCCGGTGTGTTTAGCTTAGTCATCCTTAATATTTGATCAAGACTTTGGATTTCTAAATAAATCTTGTGTTTTTTAACTAATACCTCTTTAAAAATCTGTTTTGAAAAATCTAAAGCACAAAATTCCATTTAAAAGTTACCTGTTTTATAGGAAATGAGGCAACATGATGTGCAGGAACTGAATCGAATTCTCTTTAGTGCTTTGGAAACCTCTTTAGTCGGGACCTCCGGCCATGACCTCATCAATCGTCTGTATCATGGAACCGTTGTTAACCAGGTTGTTTGTAAAGAGTGTAAGAATGTCAGTGAAAAGCAGGTGAATATGCAAGCGTGTTGTAATAATAAGTCATAAGTTCTAATGCACGTAATTAAATTTGTGATCTGTAATACCACATGAGGAGCCAAGTGTTTATTACTAGAAATGACCTTATCATGTTTTTTTTTCTTTTACTCTAGCCCTACACTTCAGTCCTAAATTTGTAATCCACATTTCTTCGTATAAACTGAAAGAAGCAAATGTCTTAAAGCATAGCTTCAGATATTTAGAAAATAAATTGGGGGGATGTTTATAGGTAGAGGTCTGTGTCCTCATGAGAAAGCCAGTATCATGGTTGGTGGGGACAAAAGGGAAGTAATAAAAATAGAGAACAGTAAGGAATGTTTACAGTAATAAACATGTATAATTAAATACTGGATTTCATTTATGAATGTCCTTCAGAAAGTTTATTTATATGTGTGAGCTTATGTTGTCCGTTTAATCTCATTGGAAATTAGAAATTTGCTCATGAGATGGAATAATCTCCACTTGCTCTATAAATCTTGTGTAGCATATGATTACATCACTGAACAGTTGTCCCTTAATAAAAATCTCCCTTTTTTGTTATGGCAAGAGTTAAAGAAAATTGCTGTGTCTGTATGAGTAAAAAATTAAATACCACTTTCTAAATTTTGCATTAATTGCTTTTTTGGATACATATATGTATTCTTTTTCTGCTTTTTATGAAAGAGTTGGGGATAAAAAATACTTTTTTTTAAAAAAGATTTTATTTATTTGTCAGAGAGAGGGAGAGAGAGCGAGCACAGGCAGACAGAAGGGCAGGCAGAGGGAGAAGCAGGCTCCCTGCCGAGCAAGGAGCCTGATGTGGGACTCAATCCCAGGACGCTGGGATCATGACCTGAGCCGAAGGCAGCTGCTTAACCAACGGAGCCACTCAGGCGTCCCTAAAAATTACTTTTTTGTTCTTTTTGCCTGTGCTCCTAGAGGATTTGGTCAACCTAGTTTGGAAATACTAAGACAATGGTGTCTGGATTACCATATGATTAGCTTAACAATTCTATAATTATTCACAAAGAAATTTTGAGAAATAAATGTGTGAAGGCACATAGTAAATTATCAACATTAACTTTTCATATATACATATGATAAATTGCATATAAGTGTTGTTTGTATTACTTTAGATTTCCACCATGAATCAGAACTCATTAGTTTCCAGTCCCTGTAATAACCCCTTACAGTAATGCTAGTGCACACACACACACACAAAACTGAACGATTTAAGCCTGCCAGATTTTAAGTGTTTATTACTATAAGTAAATTACAATTCCATTGCAGTTGCAGTAGATTCGATGGACTCCTGTTGGCAAAATACTGTCCTCTTAATTTTCATAAAAAATACCTTTTTAGGGGCACCTGGGTGGCTCAGTGGGTTAAAGCCTCTGCCTTCTGCTCAGGTCATGATCTCAAGGTCCTGGGATCAAGCCCTATATCAGGCTCTCTGCTCAGTGGGGAGCCTGCTTCCCCCTCTCTCACTCTGCCTGCCTCTCTGCCTAATTGTGATCTCTGTCTGTAAATAAATAAATAAAATCTTTAAAAAAAAAAAAACTTTTTATCCTGGCTCAAAGCAATTTTTTTTTTTTTTATGACTTCTTGGTACATCAGTTGCAGCAAAAGAGGAGGAGGAAGTGGGGTTTACACTAGGGACTCTAGCCTTGTCCACGGCTAAGACAGAACTGATAAACACCGCACACTTCTCGGTTCAGATGTGTGTTCAATGGTTTTAGTTCCTGCTAAAATAGGTTTTATTATAGCTACACCGAACTTAAGGAAACCTGGACGTATTTTAAGCCAAATTATAATTTGATTTAGGGTAATTTTGTGTGGTGAATTTCACCGTATCTTATCGGGAGGTCTGTATCTTCATACAATACAGTGTTTTAGGGAAAAGTTATGTTATTCCCAGTCTGTGTAGGAGTTGGTGATGTGTTCGTGAACCACTACAAAATTGTTTTTTCATATTATGTTCATGTGTATTTCAGGAAGACTTCTTAGATCTAACAGTAGCAGTCAAAAACGTATCAGGTTTGGAAGACGCCCTCTGGACCATGTTTGTAGAAGAGGAAGTGTTTGACTGTGACAACTTATACCACTGTGGGACTTGTGACAGGCTGGTTAAAGCCACAAAGGTAAGACAGCTACCTGCCTTCTCCCAGGGGGCCACTTAATACCTGGTAGCATGAAGGTTTGCCAAGTGAAGTCCGCTTGTATGAGAAAGTCCAGAAGATACATGTGAACCTCTTCATTGGAACTAAGGTTTGAAAAGACATTCATATTCTGCATATATCTGTATTTTTATCTTTTGCAATCAAGAGTTTTTTTAAGCTTTCAACCCAACAGTTCTCTCAACTTCTTTTTGTCCCAGGAAAAAATTTATGTGTACCTCAGTGTTTCTTTTTTTTTTCTTCTTCTTACCTCAGTGTTTCTTAAATATACCTTTTTTAAATAAACCCCCTGTCTCCTGGCTTTTTGCAGAGTAACATTAGGAAGAAGGTGATGGGTTTTTATTGCTGCCAAGGAGCTCATTGAGCTTTGCTTTCTTTGCTTACTACTATGAAAAATGCAGCTTTGTTTTCTGTACACGGAGTTACTTGACTGGATAGATACACGCTTCCCAACTAGACTAGACTAGCTAGTCTAATCTAGTCTAGACTAGCTAGTCTAGTACTCCCCTTCTGCCTCCCTCAGTGGGAAGTACTCATCTTGCCAGTTAAAGGGCTTGACAGGGTACCACTGGGTTTCTCACTAAAGGATGAGAGGGGGACAACTGTTAGAAACTATTCCACTGCTGCCAGAGGATGTGATGGGCTCTCCAGTCCGTGGTTAGTGAGCACCCACTTATAGAGCTACCACAAAAGATGGGTCTTTGCAATCATCTGTAACAGAGCACCAATCCTAGAGCTGACAGTTACGGAATTTCCCGTGAAACAAAATGAGGACTGATTCAGATAACATACAGTATTGATTTAGATCCTGGAGGTTGTAAGTGAGAATGTAGTAAAAAACAAACAAACAAAAAACTCCATGCCTGTAGCTTTCACAGTAGGATTGGGAAACCAGGGTAATTTTACATTGTTTAATGTGTATCTCCATCCAGGCTTTGCCTTGTTGTGATACGCAAATGGAGATGTGTATCTTCTGCTTATCTATTTTGTATTTCACGTTTGGTGTTAAAACTATAATCTGATAAACATGAAATTCAGAAGATGGAAAGTATTAGAAGGATACTTAAACACATTCTTAATTTTGGTTGAACCTAATTTGCACATTAGTAAAATAAGAATCATTAGCACAACGAAAGCAGTTCTTGGCATGTACTTTTTATGTTACTGGTTTAATTCTGTTTCAGTGGAAATTTTTTCATCTCAATACATTTAAAGGTGCATCCTAAATTTCCATTTGGTTGTGATACCTAAAGTCGGTTTTCTTATTCTGAGCAGACTTTTCTCAGCCATAGTATAGATGAGATACTCAGGTTTTTTAGATGTATTTTTTTTAACGGGTTGGAGTTACATTGCTGTTTTTTAATCCCCAAATTTGTGGAATTGTTTTAAATTTCTCTTTAGGAATGTTAGATACTTATATGTAAGGATAATATTATAATTAAGGATGATTTTATAGATGGAAAGGATTTTTTTGCCACCCCCTACACAACACACCGTTAATACTAAGGGGTTGTGGAAAGCTGATGACTTTTAAATAAAAAGCAGCTTCATCTAGTGTTTTGTTTTAAAGCAAGGAAATTAAAAATTGCCTTTTTACTTGCTTTTAAGGACAATCATTGTAAAACCCCAATCAGTGGGTCTTAACATTAGGGGAGTGAGAGCGTTTTGAAAGTCTAATGAAAACTGTGAATCTTCTCCCCAAAAAATTCAAGTATGCAGACCATGTAATTTCAACAATTCAGATCCACTGAAATAGGTCCGTAGGTCTAGGTGAGGAGCTCCAGTCCTTCAGAAATAAAAGGACCGTGTGTGTGCCAGACAAAGTGGAGGCACCAAGGAGGCCAGGACTCACACAGGGAAGGAGCAGTGTTAGAAGGGGGAACACCAGTTACAACACGCTCATCGGATAGCTTTGATTATAGGATATCAACACTAAAAACATAAACTTGGGTTGTAAACTTTTAGTTGTTAACATAAATGAGTCACATCACCTTTAGTCCCATAAAAGAGATGAATTCACATCAAGTACTGACTTAAATCCAGGTTGATGAATTAATGTGATTGAAGGACACATTTCTCTTTAAACTGAATCATGGGTTGCTTTTTTATATCTTAAGAAACATTATGTATTCTTTTCTATAACTCTGCTTTTAAAACAACTGTAAATTTTTTTTCTTTCCACAGTCAGCCAAATTACGTAAGCTGCCTCCCTTTCTTACTGTGTCATTATTAAGATTTAATTTTGATTTTGTGAAGCGTGAAAGATACAAGGAAACTAGCTGTTACACGTTCCCTCTCCGGATCAATCTCAAGCCTTTTTGTGAACAGGTTTGGACTGTTTTATTGTGAAATTCTTTCTTTCCTCCTCTCAAGACTGAATCATTTTTTGGCCTGATTTTCGGTTGACTTGTTGCAGAATCTTTCAGCCTGGCACAGTTAATATTTTTGAGTTGCGTAATTCTTTGTTGTGGGCTGTATCCCACACATTATAGGATTTTAAGCCGCATCCCTGGCCTCTGTCTTCTCTGGGACAGTAGCATCCCACCCTCTCACCCCATCCCCAGTAGTGACAGAATGTCCAGATCTTACCAAGTGTCCCGTGTCTCCTGGGGGAGAGTGTGGATGAAATCAATCCCAGCCAAGGACTACTGGTTTCTTACAGTCCTTTTGATTTCCAAAGTATGGATTTGTCCCCAGTTCTTTTTAGTAAACTCTCCTTGAAAAATCTTTGAGAAGAAAAATTAAGAACAGAATGAGAAATTACCCTACATGACTAATTAATAACTATTAATTAGTATTTTGTTATCTGGATTTGGATTTAGTTTACATGAGATGGAATAATGAATTACACATCTAGAAAGTGAATTACACATCTAGAAATTGGAATTTCACTAGAATTTATAATCTTTGAAATACAGGAAGGAAAGTTTTGAGAACGCTAATTATACAATGTACTTCATAAGCCGTTTCAAAATATTTTCTGTATAATTGCTGTACATGCCAAGATCAGAGCCATGAGACTGCTGCATTTCTTCTTACAAGTCATTTGTATGTATATCGAGACCAGAAAGAGCATTTATTAAGTAGCTATTAAGTTTTTTTGTATAAAAATTGTATTTTCTTTATTCTTCAATTCGGATGGGCCTTCCTCTACTTCAAGCCTGGTAGCTGAGCTTTTTGGATTTTGTTTGACTGGCACATACAGAATGAACAGTTTTTCCAGAGGAAATCAATATACCCCCCCATTTATTGCCTGAATAAAACAGTTCTTGGGGGTGCCAGGGTGGCTCAGTCGTTTAAGCATCCAACTCTTGGTCTCAGCCCAGGTCTTGATCTCAGGGTTGTGAGTTCAAGCCTTGCACTGGGCTCCCTGCTGGGCGTAAAACCTACTTAAAAACAGCAACAACAACAATAATTTTTTTTTTTCAGGATAACTGCATTAATTCTTCTATAATTTTCTAGTTTTGTTGAGAAATAATTGACAGACATCACTATGTACATTTAAGGTGTGCAGGATAATAGTCTGATTTACATATCTTACGAAATGACCACTCTAGATTTAGTTCATGTATATCATCTCATACAGAAAAATTTTAGCTCTTCTCAAAAGAGTAGTTTATCACATTATTTTAACATACTTTGAAATAACAAAATTGAAATAGGTGAACCATTGAGCACTAGCTAAGAAATTGACCGTAGTTTTACTTTTTGATTTCGGTATTCACGAAAAAAATGGTCACATTGCCTCTGTGTTTTTATCTCTCATCTTTTGCCTGAACCAGACATTTAAAAAATACTACTTACTTTAGAAGTAGAGTGTTTCAGGGAAATAAGTTTCTTAATAATTGACACCCTTCGAGTGGTGTATTCACAAGCAAAGTATCTCTTAACCTAAAGTAGGTTTTTGTTTTTTTTTAACGCCGATATAAGCCTTCATCAGTTGGGTCAGTCACAATTACAGAGCACATTAATTATGGAAAAGATTGATCATAGAAGAAAGAACCTGTTCATCCCACTAAACTGTCTCTAAACAAACAGATAGTATTCATAACTGCTTAATTCCTGTGATGCAGAGCACTGAGTGTGAGGAGGGTGATAGTGGATATGGCTCTGACTCTGAGACCCATGACCCTCTAGTTGGAAAACAGGACACATTTCAACAGCTAAAGAACACATTTCTAAAACAGTGTAATAGGTATAACACAAAGATGGTTTTCTCTTGCTAAAACTATTGCAGATACATTGGGGAGCATGTTTTATTAGCACTTTAGAGTACATGATCTTAGCCAAAGTTCATAAAAGTAACATTTTTTGCGTTTTCCTGTGTAAGAGGCAGAATTTGCTTGGTTGTTATGCGGTATTAGATGAATGACAGTTTTCTGGGGCGCCTGGGTGGCTCAGTGGGTTAAAGCCTCTGCCTTCGGCTCAGGTCATGATCCCAGGGTCCTGGGATCGAGCCCCGCATCCGGCTCTCTGCTCAGCGGGGAGCCTGCTTCCCTCTCTCTCTCTGCCTGCTTCTCTGCCTACTTGTGATCTCTGTCTGTCAAATAAATAAATAAAATCTTAAAAAAAAAATGTTTCCTAGATGAATGACAGTTTTCAGTCTCAGAATTAAAAATATTTAACTTTAAAGCCAATTACTCAAATTTACATAAATTACCCCTAAATAACAATAATAAACAGGTTTCTTATTTAAAAATAGAAAGAAATTCTCTTTGGTCATGTGTCTTCCCATTTTATGCAAACTAATATTGTTTATGCTCTGTTTCTTGTAGAGTGACTCGGATGACTTGGAGTATGTCTATGACCTCTTCTCGGTTATTATACATAAAGGTGGTTGCTATGGAGGACATTACCACGTCTATATTAAAGATGTCGATCATCTGGGAAACTGGCAATTTCAAGTAAGCATAGAAATTAGTTCTAGTCTTACTGTTTTGGTGAGGATAATCTTTTGCCACTTACATATATTTGCCCTTGGAAATGTTTCTAGGCATGGGAAGTTAATATAGTTAGAAGTTTTAAATTTTTATTTATAAAAAGTTTCATACTGGGGCGCCTGGGTGGCTCAGTGGGTTAAGCTGCTGCCTTCAGCTCGGGTCATGATCTCAGGGTCCTGGGATCGGGTCCCACATCGGGCTCTCTGCTTGGCAGGGAGCCTGCTTCCCTCTCTCTCTCTATCTGCCTGCCTCTCTGTCTACTTGTGATCTCTGTCTGTCAAATAAACAAATAAAATCTTTAAAAAAAAAAAAAGTTTCATACTTAAAGAAAAATAATCAGCATCATAGAAACACCTATAGATCCTCTTCACCTGCGTCCTTCAGTTGTTAACAATTTGCCAGATTTGTGCAAACACACATAGTTAACATTATGAGTGCTGACCCATCTGAAATTAGGTGCCTTTACCCCTAAATACTCCGTGTTTGTCTCCTGAGAACGAGGGTGTTCCCTTACATAAGGATCAAAATCAGAAGCTTGCGCATTAAAGTGATAGTGCTCTCTAATGAGGAGTTCACATTCAGATTCCACCAGTTGTCTCATCCAGACCCTTTACAGCATTTTCTTCCCCAATGTAGTGTCAAATTCAGAGTCCTGCATTATATTTAGTTAGTGTATCTCTTGGGTCTCCTATAATCAACAGCTGTTCCCAGCTTCTCTGCCTCTCATGACACCAGCCAAAGATGATAAAGATTTTCCTCCTATAATGTCTTCCAAAAGTTTTATAGTTTTGCCTTTTACATTTAAAACTTCTTAGTCCTTCTGGAATGGTTTCCTATGAATGGTATGTGATTTTTTTTTTTTTTTAACCCAGTTGCCCATTACCATTTATTGAATAATGCATTCTTTCCCCACCAATCGACAGTGTCAGTTGTGTTATATCAATTGTTTGTTTATGTATGAGTCCTTTGGGGCCCCTCTGTTCTATTCCATTGTTCTTTTTTGTATTCCTAGGCCAGTAGTAACACTGTTAATTTCAGTAGCATTATAATGAGTTGTGGTATCTAGTAGGGCAGGTGTCCCTGTGTCGTGTCATTCTTCAGTAGTGTCTTGGCCTTTTATTCCTTTGTGACTGTTTCTAGGATCAGCTTATCAGTAGCCACACATACACAACACCCATTCTCAGCAGTAGTAGAGTTTTGAACCAGCATGTATAAGTCAGATATATCTTTTCATATTTTAGAGCTTCTTATTTAAAAAGTTTTGTAATTTTCTTAAGAATTTGCAGATGTCCTGAGGGAAAGTACCCCCTGGAAGTCTAGTTCCGATTATTTGCAATGGGAAGAATCAAAGTGTGTTACACACCAAGCCTGAACTCGCAACCAGTTTTCTAACAAGTACCTAAAACACACTGAAATGTCCATAAGTTACAGACCATCGTGATAGGATGTAGAATGCTTATGACATCTTCCCGATTATCAGACAGGTGGTGGTGTTAACCAGTAGTTGTACCACATATAATAATACAGCTTCTCGGGGTGACAACAGTGTTCTGGGGGCACATTCTCTTTGATGGCGTTGTTGGCTTTTCAGAACATCCGTCTGCATTTCTCATGCTCCATCTATTGTACTTAGATATTAGAAAAAGTATTTGGATGTTTAAAAGTCAAACTTTTTGCTTGATACTTACCAGGAAGGTGTTCTGTGGGGCCGTGTCTCAACTTTGTATTTTCTAGACTCCGTGTAGTAGTGTTTGAAATGCAGTTACCATTGGTTTGTTGACTTTATAAACCAGCCATCTTGCTAAACCATCTTAGTTTCAGACAACTTTGGAGAAATGCTGCTTTGTTTCGCCCTTTCCAGTCCTTTACCTTCCATTTTGTTTGGCCGAGAACATCATACAAGCATCTCTCCCAAATGCTTGTGCCACGGTTTGCCAAGACGCTGGTTTCTGGGACACATTCCCAGTCAGACAAAGGGAAGGTTTCCTCCCTCGTCTGGTCTAATTCAGCTCTCGAGGTCCCTGTGCTTAGTTCGAGCAGATTCCCATCATGCCGCCTGTCTTCACTGCTTTGCAGCACTTTTAGAGGTGCTGAGATTTAGTGTCAGTCTTTGATGCTTAAATATTCATTTGCAGTTTCACTTTCAAGTCTGTGGTGGAGGTCACGCACAGAGGTAGCCTTGTACAGAGGTGAGGTCTCATGTCTCAAGCGGTGATTCTCTCTTCATGTCTCCGTTCTGGGTTGTGCTTCCTGGGACGGATCTGCACTTGTTCACTTCCTCAGAATCACTCTGCTCTTTGCTGGCATCGTCAGGCTGCCCTTCTGGGTCTGCAGTGTGACTCGAGAGGGCAGACAGGTTCTCTGTCATTTGGTTTTGCTCTCCACCTGCTCCTCTGTTCCTGAAGCTTTGTTACATTAGAGCAATCAGAAGATTGCTTTCCATTTGCGCTTAGTATATTTCCTTCTTCATGCCTCCTGTGAAGCATCCCATATGTCCAGTTGTTCTCCTTATTCCGTTCTTCCAGGATCACTGCTTTTTCATCCAGAGCTCTATGGTGCTCAAATAATGAGTAGCGCTTTAAGAATTTCAACTTCAGGGGTACCTAGGTGGCTCATGGGTTAAGCCTCTACCTTCGGCTCAGGTCATGATCTCAGAGTCCTGCGATCGAGCCCCACATCGGGCTCTCTGCTCAGCAGTGAGTCTGCTTCCCCCCTTTTCTTTCTGCCTGCCTCTCTGCCTACTTGTGATCTCTGTCTGTCAAATAAGTAAATAAAACCTTCAAAAAAAAAAAAAAAAGAATTTCAACTTGAGTACGTATACCTGCTAGGCCCTGCTTGTCTTTCTATTACCATTATCCTGGGAGATTGCTTGTGCCCAGAGATGTAGAATTCCATATATTCTAATCACAGCCTGGTATTGTTTTCTGCTTACAGTTTGGCAGTTTCTTCTTTCCTTTCAAGGAGCTGTTCCCTGCATTCATGGAGTTTTTTAGTAGGTACCGTCTGCAAAGAAATAACTTTCATGACCCATCGGACGTAATTTTTCCTGGTTTTAAGGCAACATTTCAGGGGTGCCTGGCTGGCTCAAGCAGTAGAACAAACGACTCCTCATCTTGGGGTCATGAGTTTGAGCCCCATGTTGGGTGTAGAGTTTACTTTAAAAAAAAATTTTTTTTTTTTAATGCGACATTTCTGTCTCTCTTAGTCTGTCTAGAAGATGCTCCCTTTCTTCTAGTATGGACACCATTTCCTATTCAAAATGTGACTCGAGATCTGGCTGCGAAAAGGAGCCTGATCTTTGCTTTCTGCTTCTTTAGAGACCTTTTGCTTCATCGATGGTTGACTGACATTATCTTGCACTTTTGAGGGAGTGGGTCAGAGAAGGCTTCACAACGGCTCCCAGTAGGCAGCCCTGAACTAGTCCTACTGTCCCAACAAGGCCAGGGTTGGACACCGGCAAAGTGGAGGACTGGGCCTTGCCTGTTTGTCACCTGCAGTGGTGTGTCAAATAGAGGGCAGTGCTGGCCTGCCTCTCCCCTTCTGCCATTTTTACATCTTTTTTTCCTTAATGACATCTTTAAACTTATTAAACATGCTATTTCATTGGTCTGCTAATTGCAGTCTGATTTAGATATCTGCTAAGTCTACTTCCTTGTGATTTTACTATTTTAGACTGTAGCCTGAGATGGTTGGTTTTTTTAAGAATGTGATTTACTGGAGTAATTTGAGGACTGAGTTGAAAGCGCCTTCCTCTGAAAAGGTGTTTGTCTCTCCCACATGCCTGGGGTCACTCCAACCCTTAACTTTAAAATCACATCCTGACTTAGTGGTTTTAGAGCCATACAGCTAGTGTGAATTTGGACCACAAAGCCCTGTGGGGACCTACTTGTGAGTACAAATCGTTACAGATGTTTTTCTACCTTCATCTCTAGTATCAAGGTCAAACCAAGCCAGTTCCTTGTTGTCCTTTATTGTGGGGTGAATTTTTTCTAGGTCATGTTTGTACTGAGAAAGTACGTAGCTCTTTTTTTCTAGCTGTCTGCTGAATTATATTATCTTTGTAATATAATTAAAAATTATATACTTGGGGTGCTTGGGGTTACTAAGTCAGTTAAGTGTCCGACTCATGATTTCAGCTCAGGTTGTGATGTCATGGGTTATGAGGTTGAGAGTCAGGCTCTGTGCTCAGCGGGGAATCTGCATGAGATTGTCTCTCCCCATCTCCCTCTGCCCCTCTCCACCTGCTCATGTGTACTCTCACTCTCTCTCTCTGTCTCAAATAAATAAATCTTTAAAAGAAGGAAAGAGAGGGGGAGAAGAAAGAGAGGGAGGGAGGAAGGAAAAGCATATATTTGGTCTTTGTCCCAGGTTCCTGGAATAGAGGTCCTTGAAATTGCATGAGCGATAGGCATGCGTTTTGTTGTTCATAATGAACCCCTTTCAACCACACCTGAGTTCATACTAATGGGATGACTCTTGGTGGGGCCTAGACATCTTCAGACTGAAGGCTTGTCACCAGAGCAAACAACCACATGAATAGAGTGTTTGTGTTTTTAGCCCCAGCTCCTGATCTGTGGAGGGAAGATGGGCTGATGATTGAGTTCTGTCAATCAGTCATGCCTGCATGTTGAAACTTTGATTAAAACTCTAAAGCAAGGGGTGCCTCAGTGGCTCAGTCAGTTAAGCATCTGCCTTCAGCTCAGGTCACGTTCTCAGGGTCGTAGGATTGAGCCCCATGTCAGACTCCCTGCTTAGCAAGGGAATCTGCTTCTCCCTCTGCCTCTCCTGCTCTCTCTGAGTTCCCTCTCTGTCAAATAAACAAACAAAATCTATTTTAAAACCCACGACAACAACTCTGAAGCCAGGACAGTAAGGGAGCTTCTGGACTGGTGAACATATCCACAGGGGGGTGGCCGCCCCTACCCTGTAGAGGAACCGAGACCCTCAGGACCCTTCTAGCCCTATGTGCTTTGCCATCTGGCCGTTCATTTGTATCCTTTGTACTAAACTATAGTCCTGTGTATAAGGTCCTGGGTCTGTGAGCCGTTCCAGGAAATTATCAAACCTGAAGTGGGGATTGTAGGAACCCTAGAATTTGTAATCAGCCCAGCAGAAGTGCAGGTGGCCTGGGACCCCACTTGTGGCTGTTGTCTGAAGTGGGGGAAGTCTTGCAGGACTGCGTGAAGTTAGTATCAGAACTGACCTGAATTGTGACCCCTAGATGGTGTCAGAGGATCGGAGAACTGGTTGTTTGGAACACCAGTCATTCGGCTCCGTACTTTGGAGGGTCCTTGGGCTTTGTCTCCCAGACCTCATCCTGTAAGAGCTGGGACAGCTGCAGGCCTCAACTCTGGATTTCCTCCCAGTTCCCATTTCACTTGTTCTCTGAGGATTTCCCTGATACTCTTGCTAATTCAGTGTGTGTTTTAAAAAGATGCCTTTGTTTTGTTGTGTTTGCTTATGCAGCATTTTTAGTAATCATTCAGTAGGATGGTTATAGTTAGTCTACCATTTTATTTTGCTGTTTCTTTATTATTTTTGTCTCGTGTCATTAGGTCTCTTCGTATTTATGGTTTTAAGTCAAATGAAAATACTTTGGCAAGATGGCATGTATTAGAAAATCAATGGAAAAAAATACCTTGTTTGGACATGTTCTCGAATAACTTCATAGAGTGAGGTGCAAAGTTTGGACGATCAGGAAATAGAAGCGAGTGCTAGTAGGCTGCACTTGCCAGTGACACACAACATGTCAGGATTTGTAAGGTGCAGCTGAAGTGGTGTCTCCCGGGAACCTGTGGAGACCTGCCACATGTGTGTTGTGCTGGGAGTTTATCTGCAGTCCCGCTCACAGATAATGCCAGAGAAGTTAAATAACGTGGCCAGGTTTAGCCAACCAGAGCTGGAAATCAAAGCCCAGCCTGCTGGATTCCAAGGTCTACCTAAGTTATTCCAATATTTTTATCATCATTTTCCATCTTGAAACTTCACAGCACAAACATTTCTATTTTGTTAATTACCTCTTAAGCAACAAATTTTTATTGCTTTCCTTTCTAGGAGGAAGAGAGCAAACCAGTTTTGAGTTTCAAAGATCTCCAGAATGAAGAAGAGATTGATGATGATCCACTGATAATTCTGAAAGCAATCTTACTACAGGTAGAGAGAGAGTTTAAGTTGCGTGTGTGTGTGTGTGTGTGTGTGTATTTCAGATATGCACACATACGTGCTCATGCTAGAACTGCTACTGGTACTAGTCAGAGTCTTATTCCTTTGGGGCTTCCTCTGTATCTGTTGTTATAGTTTATTTTTTAGAGACTTTCTGGTTATAAAAAAATTCATATTTGTGGCAGAAAATTTGAGGGAAAAAACCTAGGAAATGTGTGAAAAGTATAAAATATATACAAGTATAATTAAACCAAGTACCCAATAATTGTAACACTTTGATGTGTATTCTTTGCGTTCTGTCTTCCCTCTGTTTATATACATATATCGGTATTGGGGTATAGGATTTGGGGTATTACTGTTCTTTTAAATAGAATTGGGATTTACCGTATGCATTGTTTGGGAATTTGCCATCTTCCTGTGTTAGCCTTCTCCTCTCTGTAGTTCCTGAGGTTATGTCTCCCTTTTCATTCCTAATATTGATACACCAGTAATGCCTCCACTATATGGCTTTTTAACATTTGCTTAGCACTGTGTTGTACAGGTGGTAAGTTCCTTGCATGTGTTTATCCATTCTTACAAAGACTTTTTCTGAAGTCTTTACCATGGACCCACGCTGCGTCCTTTAACCACCTTGTTCTGCGGCCGCTGTATCAGTCTGCTGGGGCTGCCATAACAAAGGGCCCCAGACCGGAGAGCTTAAACAGCCGTCATTTACCTTCTCCCGGTCATGGACGCCAGGAGTCCAAGGTCAGGGGCCAGAGGTTGGTTCTCTCCTAAGGCTTCCATGGCTGGCGCATGGCCACCTCCTTGTTGTGGGTCCACATGGTCTTTCCTCTGTGCCTGGGCACCCTGCAAACCTCTGTGAGTCCATATTTCTTCTTCATATAAGGACATCAGGCAGATTGGCCTAGGACCCACCTTAATGACCTTATTTTTCTCTAAAAACCGTATCCAAATAAAGTCAGAGTTGAAATCTTGAAGGTTAAGGAGTCAGCATATGAATTGGCCAGGGTGGTGGGGGGTTGGACACATTTCAGCCCCAAACAGTCACTTCTTACTAGCTTTTAGAACTTTTTGGGGGGGGGGGGACATTTAGAAGAGGTCTTGATAATCCTTTTTTGCACTTAAATATTTCTTATAAAATTCCCACAAAATAGCAGGAATTTACTCAATCTTAGAATACTCTTTGGATGTTCTTTAAGTGTTTAAACTTGAGGTGCCTGGGCGACTCAGTTGAGTGTTCAGGTCAGGCCATGATCTTAGGGTTGTGAGATCAAGCCCTACATCAGGCTCTTCCCTCAGCAGGGAGTCTGCTTAGGATTCTTTCTCTCCCTCTGCCCCTCCTCCCACTCCTGTGTGTGCATGTGCATTCTCACTCTCTCTCTAAAATAAATAAGTAAATCCTTAAAAATAAGTAAATGTGTAAACTTTGGTGTAGGAAAGCACAATTCAAGTTTTCTAAACCGAGGCTTAATCTACTTCTTTAAAAAAATTTTATTTTGCAACAGTTATGGTTAATCCACTTACATGTTCGCTGTCTTAGGCACATGTAATTAGATAGAATTCTGTTGGTGCCTTTGAACTCATAAATGTTAGTTACATCTTATCACATTTTCTTAAATGATTGTTTCTTTCAAAAGGAGGAGAATAATGTAATTCCTGTTGATCAGCTGGGCCAGAAACTCTTGAAAAAGACAGGAATGTCTTGGAACAAGAAGTACAGAAGACAGTATGGACCACTGCGAAAGGTAATAGATGACATCCATATGGGAGGTCCCATACCAGGAAATTATATTATGATCCCTTTGCAACGAAACTTTAGGTGAAGATGAAATCAGTATTTTTGTTTAATGGTTAAAGTTCAGTTGAGTTCTTTATTAAATGTTAAGTTATTGAGTAATTTATTATAGAATCAAGAAGTAAGCAGAAAAAGAAGAGGGGAAAGCCTTTTAATGCAATAGCAAGAAATGTCATGAAGTTCATACCCTGAAGCTCATCATTTATTTACAGAAATGTCTTAGGGTGTTCCCACAGTTTTCCCTTGATCTTTCTTTTACACATAATCCTGTTAATCTTGGTGATCAGTTTTCCTAGGCTGTGAGAGAGATTAGAAGCAAAAACTGAACACAAGTGAAACCACTCGACTGAAAAAACACACAGCAACACTTAGTAAACATTTTGGAGCTATTCCTTATAGAAGCAAGGGGTTTACATACTTCAGTAAGTGTTTAAGTGCATCTTTTAATTAGACCACACTGCAGAAGTGTATGTTGGCTTAATGACTCTGAGTCCATAGCATAGGTTTTAAGGTTTTCATTTAAAATGATTGGGTCTGGCACCTGGGATGGCTCAGTTGGTTAAGCGACTGCCTTCAGCTCAGGTCATGATCCTGAATGGATGGATCCCGGGATCGAGTCCCACATCATGCTCCCTGCTCAGCAGGGAGTCTGCTTCTCCCTCTGACCCTCTCCCCTCTCATGCTCTCTCTCTTTTTCTCTCTCAAGTAAATAAATAAAATGATTGGGTCGCTGTCTCGGTGTTTTACTCTTAAGTGTGATATTAGCTCTGCAGGTTCTTTAAAAATGCAAATATCCTTTATAAGTTTGAGAGAGTTAGCTTTTTTTTCAATCATTGACTGATAGTTTGATCTTGAATAGAGGTTGGATTTTATCAAATGCTGACTTTTTTTTTATATACCATGTATTCTGTTAATGTGAATTCCATTGACCTTTTTAATGTTGAGCAAAGCTTATATTTCTGGGGCGCCCGGGTGGCTCAGTGGGTTAAGCCGCTGCCTTCGGCTCAGGTCATGATCTCGGGGTCCTGGGATCGAGTCCCGCATCGGGCTCTCTGCTCAGCAGGGAGCCTGCTTCCTCCTCTCTCTCTCTCTGCCTCTCTGCCCACTTGTGATTTCTCTCTGTCAAATAAATAAATAAAATCTTTAAAAAAAAAAAAAAAAGCTTATATTTCTGAGATAAATCCCACTTGGTCATGAGCTTTTCCTGTATTGCTGCATTCATTTGGCTCATTCATATAGGATTTTTGCTTCTCCATTTATGAGAGATATTAGTCTTTGGTTTTCTTTTTTTGTAGTGTCTGTCAGATTTTAGTGTTAGGGTCATATAGGACTCACATGTCAGGAAACACTCCTTTATATTCTTGGAAAGAATTCTCTTAAGACTGATTTTTTTTTATTAAATGTTTGATGAAGCTGTTGAGACCTGAAAATTTTTTTATTTGATGCCAGTGTAATTAACATAGTGTTACTAGTTTCAGTTGTACAGTATAGGGACTCAGCAGTACCATATGTCCATAGCGTTCATCATGGTAAGTGTCCTCCTAATCCCCTTCACCCATTTCCCCCATCCTGCCCACCTCCCCCCTAGTAACCATTAGTTTGTTCTCTCTAGTTAAGAGTCTGTTTCTTGGTTTGTCTCTCTTTTTTTCCCCTTTGTTTGTTTAGTTTCTTAAGTTTCACAAACGAGTGAAATCATGGTATTTGTCCTTCTCTGGTGGCTTCTCTCTTACCATAATACACAGCAACTCCATCCATATTGTTGCAAATGATAAGATTTCGTTTTTGTTTTTAATTGGCTGAATAATACCCATTGTATGTAAATACCACACCTTTATCCATTCATGTGTCCATGGACTCGTGGGCTGCTTCCATACCTTGGCATTGTAAATAATGCTGCAGTAAACGTAGGGGTGCATATATCCCTGCTAATAAGTGTTTTTGTGTTCTTTAGGTAAATATTGTAGTGCGATTACTGGATCATAGGGTAGTTCTGTTTTTAACTTTTTGAGGACTCTCCATATCGTTTCCACAGTGGCTGTGCAGTTCTTGCCAGCACCTGTTGTTTCTTGTGGTTTTGATTTTAGCCATTCTGACAGGTGTGAGGTGATGTCTCATTGTACTTTTGATTTGCATTTCCCTGGTGATGAGTGACAGTGAGCATCTTTTCATGTGTTTGTTGGCCATCTGAATGTCTTCTTTGGGGAAAATGTCCGTTCATGTCTTCTGTCCATTTTATGATTGGAATATTTGATTTTTTTGGTGTTGCATTGTATAGTTTTTGGTATATTTTGGATACTAAACCTTTATCAGATATGTCATTTGCAAATATCTTCTCCCATTCAGTAGGTTGCCTTTTAGTTTTGTTGGCATTTTATTTCGAGGTGGTCCCAGTAGTTTATTTTTGGTTGTTTCCCTTCCCTCAGGAGACCTATCTAAAAGGATGTTGCTACGATTGATGTCAGAGAACTTACTGTGCTTGTGCTGTCTACTAGGATTTTTATGATTTCAGGTCCTTAATCCATTTTGAGCTTATTTTTGTGTATGGTCTAAGAAAGCGGTCCAGTTTCATTCTTTTGCATGTCACTGCGCAGTTTTCCTAGAACTTAACTTGTTTTAGAGACTTTCTTCCATTGGATATTCTTGCCTCCTTTTTCAAAGATTAATTGACCACGTAATTGTGGATTTATTTATTTGTGAGCTTCCTATTGCATTGAGACCTGATTTTTTTTTTTTTTTTTTTTTTTTTTGCGGTAAGATTTTGTAATTATAGTTTAAATTTCTTTGCTTGTAGTGTTATTTAGATTTTCTGTTCTGGCAATATTTTGGAAAATTGTGTTTTTTAAGGAATTTGTTCTCTGACATTATCTATAATATCAGATTTATTGGCATAAAGTTATTCACAGTATCCCATATTCTCTGTAGTGTCTGTAGTATCTGAAGTTATTTCTTCTTTTTCATTTGTAATATTAGTAATTTGTATTTTCTCACTTTTTTTTCATCAGTCTTGCTTGGGGTTTATCAAGTTTATTAAACTTCTTAAAAAACAAATTTTGGGGGGCACCTGAGTGGCTCAGTGGGTTGGGCCGCTGCCTTCGGCTCAGGTCATGATCTCAAGGTCCTGGGATCGAGTCCCACATCGGGCTCTCTGCTCAGCAGGGAGCCTGCTTCCTCCTCTCTCTGCCTGCCTCTCTGCCTACTTGTGATCTCTCTCTGTCAAATAAATAAATAAAATCTTTAAAAAAAAAAAAAACAAATTTTTGCCTCTGTTGATTTTCTCTACTGTTCATCTGTTTTCTATCTCATTGATTTCTGCTCTTATTTTTAATTATTTCCTTCCTTTTTCTTCTGGGATCTCATAAGATCAACTTTTTCCCAGCATGGTATCTCAGTTGTTTTTAAACCTTCCTTTTAATACAAGCTTTTAAAGCTATAAATTTCTTTTTAAGGGCTAATTTAACTGCAAACAAATCTGACCTGTTTTCATTATCATTCCATTCAAAATATTTTGTAATTTCCCTCATGATTTTGGGGGGAACTGTGTTGCTTAATTTCCACATATTTGGGATTTCTTTCTATATTTTTGTTTTATCTATAGGTTGATTCCTAGTTAATTCCATTGTACCTGAGAACATACTCTCCATGATTTTAGTTCTTTTGAATTTACTGAGACTTGGTTCACACTTCAGAATATGCTCTGTGTTGCTAAAAGTTCTGTATTCACCAGAAAAGTTATTTTCTGCACTTATTGGGTATATTGTTTTATAAATGTCAATTATGTCAAATTGGTCCTGTCCTTACTAATTTTTCTGTCTTTGGGCTTTATCAGTTACTGAGGGGTTTAAATCTCTAACCTTAATTGTGGATTTGTCCCTTACCCCTTTTACTTTGGAAAGATTCACTTCATGTACCATGAAGTTATATTATTAGATACACACACATTTTAGATTTTTATGGCCTCCTGATGTACATTGCCCTTCCTTTATTCCTTGCCTTAAAATTTACCTCGTCTGGTATTAATGTAACCCTGCAAGCCATTTTATACAAGTGTGTTTCTTGCAAACAGTATGAAGTTAGTTCCTATTTGCATGGTTGTCATTTTTAAGTAATTTGTTCTTTTATTTAAAGTAAAATTTGGGGCGCCTGGATGGCTCAGTGGGTTAAAGTCTCTGCCTTTGGCTGGGGTCATGATCCCAGGGTCCTGGGATTGAGTCTCACATCAGGCTGTCTGCTCAGCAGGGAGCCTGCTTCCTCCTCTCTCTCTCTCTCTCTCTCTCTCTCTCTCTGCCTGATTGTGATCTCTGTCTGTCAAATAAACAAATAAAATCTTTAAAAAAAAAAAATAAAGTAAAATTTGTTGGGGCGCCTGGGTGGCTCAGTTGGTTAAGTGTCTACCTTCAGCTCCAGTCATGATCCCAGGGTTCTGGGATTGAGCCCTGCATCAGTCTCCCTGCTCAGCTGGGAGTCTGTTTCTCTGCCCCTCCCCTGGCTCATACTCTCTCCTCTCTCTCTGTCTCTCTCTAAATAAATAACATCTTTAAAAAAAAAAAATAGCATAAATTTGTTTGCAATACCACCGTATTATCCTTGTAAGGCCCATTGGAGCAGATGTTAAGTTCCCTGTTTCATTTCTGCTATTGATCATTTTTGCATTTTAGCTTTCTTTTCCATCAATCTTGCCTTGGGGTTTATCTATTAAACTCTTCA
The DNA here is from genome assembly GCF_964662115.1 of Mustela nivalis. Taxonomy (NCBI): domain Eukaryota; kingdom Metazoa; phylum Chordata; class Mammalia; order Carnivora; family Mustelidae; genus Mustela; species Mustela nivalis. The sequence continues at coordinate 73,950,179 of NC_139030.1, forward strand.
AAAAAGCAGCTTTGTATTTGTTGATCTTCTCTACCTTTCTCTATTTGTTCATCTGTTTTCTATCAGATGACAGTTTGATAGTTTCTTTTAATGAGAATGTTCGGTTCACTTGGTTTTAATGCAGCAACGAATATGGTTGAGTTAAACTCACCGTTGAGGTATTTGGTGTTTATCCGCTCCTCTGTTTTTGCTCTTTCATTCTTCCTCACCCTTTAGGTGACTCAAGTGGTTTTCAGTCTTTCTACTTTATCTCCTCTGTTGGCTAATATATTGCTTTATTTCTTTAATATTTTTATTCTAGGGATTATACTGTACATAAACCAATATTACCAACTACAAATTAATAGTATACCATTTCCTGAACAGTGTAAGTAAGATGCTTACAGTCGTATAACTACGTTTCCCCACTCCCATCCTGTCTGCTGTTGCCTTTTATTGTACCATTAAGTGTAAATTCTACTCTGTGTTACTTATTTTTATTAATACTATTTTTTGCTTCAAACACTTAGGCAACTTTTAAAGAAACTAGTGAAAAAATAGTGTTTATATTTATCCATTCTGGTATTTGTTGCTGCTTTTTGCACATTCAGCTGGGCATCTGGTATCATTTTGATTTTGATTGAAATCTTTGTTTTGCCTTCAGTTTTTTAAAGGTTGTTTTTGCTGGATATTAAATTCTAGTGTAATAATTTCCATTTTTTCCTTTCAGCACCTTAAAGATGTCATTCCATTATGTTTTGGCTACCATTATTTTGGCTCAGAAGGCTAGTGTCACTTGAACAAGATGTATCTTTGTCTCTGCCTGCTTTTAAGATTCTTTTTCTTTTTTCTTTGTTTTTTAGCAGCTTAACAATATTGTGTCTCAGTGTGGTACTCTTTATGTTTATTTGCTTTATATTTGCTAAGTTTTTTGTCTGTAGCTTGACGTCTTTCTTCAGTTTTGACCGTTATATTTCCAATTTGGTTTTCTGCCCCTCATTTCTTCTCCTTCCGGGACTATAGTTACATGTAGATTAGGCCATTCAGGATTTCCTCACAGATCTTAAGTAACTGAGATTTTTTTCTTTTTCTAATTTTTACCTTCCTTCAGCTTGGTTGATTTACATTGCACCATCTTCAAGTTCATTGGTTCTTGGTTCTTTCTTTGGCTGTATCCAGTCTTCCATTAAGCCCAGCTAGTGAACTTTTCATTTAGATATTGTGGTTGCCAGCTTTGGAATTTCCAGTTATCTCTAATTGAGAGTATCCCATTTCTCCACTGAAATTCCCTATCTGAACCCAGTCTGTTCATCCTTTCCTATAGATTAATTTTTGAAGATACTATTAGCTTTATTAAGTCATATAAATTAAATATTTTAATAACTGTTTACTGTCATAATATCTGGATTATATCTGGGGCTCTTTCTGTTAACTTTATCTCCCTTATGAATTGACTGTATCCTCTCTTGAATATTGAATCACACTGTCCTGTTTCTGTGTCATTTAATCTTATATTGCCTACTGGACACAGTGGATTATACGGTGGTTCTTTTTTTTTTTTTTTTTTTTTAATGGTTGTTCTTTAAAGAGTTTTGCATCATGCTCTAACAGGTTATTGAATCCTTGATCCAATGGAAGCTTCATTTTGGGCTTTGTAGGGTGAATCTGCTGCAGTTTAGCTCTTAGTCCCGTGGGAAATGCATGGTTCTTCCTTTGAAGGCAGAGTTTAGCAAACAGTGGCCTGAGGGCAAATATGACCTGCTGCCCCTGAGCTGAGAACTATCTTCACACTTTTAAGTGGTTACTTTTTTAAAGTTATGTATGTACCTACCTCAAGTTTGCCTTTTATCTGGCGCTTTACAAGCGTACCAGCTCTTGCCCTACGGCACGGCCCTTCTAGGATTTCAATAGAAAGCCTCAGGTATTTGTCATGTCTCTATCTTGTCAGAACTTCAATTCCGTGTTCTGTCTATCCAGAAATCTCTGCTAAAATCTTTGCACATCTACCCAGAAATCTCTGCTAAAATCTCTGTTCCAGTCGTGACTCCACCAGCTGTTGTTTTTTGTGGGGTTTCTTGTGTCTTGGGCCATCCATGCTCCAATCAGGAGTCAGCCAAGGATTTGAGGGGGATTTGGTATAGATTCTAGGCTCTTTAATGCAACTCTTTGTCTTTTGCTTTATAGCCTCTCTGGCATTTTCAAATTCTGTTTCCTCAGCTCAGTAAGACTCCTGCCCTTTGCTTGAACTCTCCCACCATGCACTGCTATAAAGTGGGAACCAGTGGCTTCATGTAAAACTCAGCTAGTTTTGAAGGATTATGTCCCCTCTGCTTAAGCCTGTTTCTGGTTATTCTCCAAACACTTGTTTTCATTATTTTGTCTGGAGTTTATCCTTTCTTATCAGAAAAGGTAGACCAGTAAAAGTTCTCTGCCATTATTGGACCAGACTCTGCTGAAGCTTGAGGCTAAAAAGAATTAATTCTCACTTCTCAAACGAAGGAAAAAAATGGCTACTCTCTGATTATCACTATTTGATTGTACCTTAAAAATTAGCTGCAACACTGTTTTACCATCTTCTATACACAGTATTAGCAATATTGTCTTTGGGTCATAGACCTGTTTCCATCCGTCTGTGATAAAACAATACTTTGATTAGAGTGTTGGTACTACTACACATTATTTCCATCCAAGTGGAAAATCAGAAAGTCACCTTTCCATATTGATTGATGGGCTAAGCAGATGTTGCACATGCCTCCCGAGTGGTTTCCTGTATAAAGTGAGTTCAAGCTGAGAAAAGAGGAGACGTAAGGCTACAGGAGTCAGGGAGTGAGAGAAGAGTAGAGATGGAAAGTGGGGGTAGGCAATGAGGAAAGGTGTTTTTTTCTTCCTAATCCTTTAGCTAGAACTTGAGTAATAGCCTTTGAGATTAAGACCTAAGCTTTCTGCGCTTTGGTTTCCTGAGCTAACCTGTCCGCTTCCTTTAGTTCCTTCTGAAATAAACATTTGGTCTAGTTAATGTTACGTGACAGTGTAGGCTTATAATTATGACTTCATTCCAACAGGGTTTGTCTGAGTCACTAGTTTTAAAATTCTCTTTTGTAGTGCTTCACTGTGGGATTGCCTTTGTGCTTCGTTTAGATTGTTTTAAACATCTCAGAAGTGTTTGTTCTACCTAATCTGCTTTAGTAAAGTACTTTTTTTTTTTTTTTAAAGATTTTTATTTATTTATTTATTACAAGAAGGCAGAGGGGCAGGCAGAGAGAAAGAGGAGGAAGCAGGCTCCCTGGGATCATGACCTGAGCCGAAGTCAGAGGCTTATCCCACTGAGCCACCCAGGTGCCCCAGTAAAGTACTTTTTAAGAATGGTGTTACTGAAGCAGAAGTAACCTATGTTTTAGATTGTGGCATGGCAGCTTCCTCCTTGATGTGACTGTTGAACAGAGAGAACCCTGATTTTTATTAAATGTTTTAATCATGACTCAGATGGATTTTTTTTTCCCTCTCAGCTGTCTAGTGCAAAAATAAAGTTCAAAATCTAGTCACAGAAAGGAAGATGTAGTTTTTTTATTTGTGTCCAATTAAAAAAATTTTTTTCATTAACCTAGTATTTGTTTTTTGTCTCCATATAGTTCTTAAAGCTTCATTCCCAGATATTTCTACTCAGTTCAGATGAAAGTACAGTCAGTCTATTGAAGAATGGTTTTCTCCAGGCTGAGTCTGATTTCCAAAGGAATGATCAACACATTTTCAAGACATTTACTTCAGAATCCCCAGGATTAAATGATAAAACCTCCTGTCCTCACTGGTTTGATATAAATGATTCCAAAGTCCAACCAATCAAGGAAAAAGATATTGAACGGCAGTTTCAGGGTAAAGAAAGTGCCTACATGTTGTTTTATCGGAAATCCCAGTTGCAGAGACCCCCAGAAGGTATGGAAAGAGAAGTGTTCCTATTTGTTCAAGTTGTTGATGTTAGAAGATAAATATTGAATGCTATTTTAATTTTTACCCTTTTAAAGAGAAAGTGTGCTCTTGGAACATTTTTAAATATTTTCAGGCTAATAGTAAGAAATACATTATGCCAAAAGAAATCCAGCAATCTGTCATTTTATAATTATATATTTCTATTTTATTTTCCCCCTCTAATGATATGAGACCATAGTTAGTGTTCAGAATTAGTTTTTCTCGAACTGCGTGATGGTGTCTTGTTGGGTGGACCAACCTGCGTACAATTGCCCTATGCTTAGGTTTGGCTCTGTCATTTGGCCATGTGTTTATCGCCTTCAGGTTGTAAGTGGCCTTTTATTGCCCTCTTTTTTCCTTTCCTTCAAGGTAACTAATGTGTTTTATGAGCAGTTGAAATAAATTAAAAGCGTTCTTTGTTAAACCTTCTAACACAGCTCATAGCAGGGAGACTAGACACTGAGACCCTCAGTGATAAATTTTTTTTATTGAAACCACTGACATGAATCAGTATGTAAGACTTTGGTCACTTCCCAAAGTCTACTCAGAAGTAGAAAATCCTAAGAAGGGAAGTTCCTTAGATAGAGGGATATCTGTAGTTACAAATTAGGACACTGTTCTTAGAAAATGAGAATAGTAATCGTTTTTATAAAAAGTAAGAAGAGATAAGTTACTAATTTGCATGTGAGTCAAAGGAAATTAACTTTCTGGTTCTAAAACAGTTACATAATTATTCTGTTTAACGAGAAATTCTAGGCTTTATTTTTCTGACAGGGGAAGAATATAGCTGTGGCTCTGGTAAAAATATTCTGAAGCAAAATCCACAGTTATAGAAATATATATTAACACAAAAAGAATGAATTGGATTTTAGTATGCATTATGTTTTGGCTATGCACTGAATGGTTTTCCAGTTAGTTTAGGAAATGAATAAAGGTTTGGCAGAAATCTTGATGGACTTTTTGTGGGGATAAAGGGACAGAACTTGGCAAAGTGATTCTAAAATCCATCTAGAGAGGTGAACGTTCACCAAGACTGAAGAAGGACCTGCTGAAGGGCATTGACTCCATCAGTAAAATCTGCTTGTAGAGCTCCAGCAGCTAAGAGAGTGCAGTGCTCACACAGAGAGGGACACAGCGCTTGCATAGAGCCAGCCCAGAAATCCACCCAGGTCTTTCGAAGATTTTAATCCGTGGTAAGGTGACTTTTCAGATGAACAGGAGGAGAGGGAATTACTCAAGATGCAGAGGGGGGAAGCTGGTTAGCAGCCAGTCACTTGAATTAACAGTCCGTGTAATCAAGTGACTATAATCATTGCTTGAATGAAATTTGAGTTCCTTTAATGTGTATGTTAAAAGGAAACCTTAAAATGTATAAAATATATTTTCCAATATTAAGGTAGAGAAGACCTTTCTAAGCTTAAAAGCAAAGAAAGAAAAATTAAGGAAAAGTGTTATAAACCTTAAACAATAAAAAAGGCAAATGACAGGCCTAATGGGAAACAGCAAAATAAATTTATTTCCCATCTGCCAAGTGCTTTTACATATATTCCATTGTGCTTAGTAGAAAATTGGGAAAATGATATAAATAAGCAATGTACAAAGGAAGAAATAGGAACAACCAATAAACTGGAGGGAAAAAAAAAAAAAGAATCGGGCACCTGGATGGTGCAGTCTGGCTAAACATCTGCTTTGGCTCAGGTCATGATCCTGAGGTCCTGGGATTGAGCCCTGCATGTGGCTCCCTGCTCTGCTTGTCCCTCTTTCTGTTCCCTTGGTCCCTGCTCATGGTTTCTCTCGAAAATAAATGAATGAATGAATGAATGAATAAATAAATAAATAAATAAATAAATAAATAAAAAGAATCAACCCAAATCATAATTAAAAAATAGGAATTGACATTGGGGAGGGTATGTGCTATGGTGAGTGCTATGAAATGTGTAAGCCTGATGATTCACAGACCTGTACCCCTGGGGCAAATAATACATTAAATGTTCATTTAAAAACTAAATAAATAAAAAATAATTTTAAAAAACGGGAATTGAAACAGCAATGAGATGCCACTTTTTCCCTACCAAGTTAAATGTTTTTTGTTACTTGTTCTCAACAGTTGGCACTTCCTCTACAGCCGGTAGGCATACACAGTCCTATAACCAGTTGATCATATGTACTTGAAAACCTTAAACCAGTAATTCTTCTGCAAATCTTTCTTGAAATAATTAGAGCTGTATATAGATATTCATGTTCAACGGTGTTTGTTACTCCCATTATTTTATAATAAGGACTAGAAATCACCTTAAATACCTACCAGAAAAAGATTGGCTATATTAACTATGATATTTATAGAATGAACTCCTGTGTAATCATTTAAAATTTTGGAGAAACACAAATCTGAAGTGAAAAGCACGTTACAGATTTGTCAAATACGATCCCAGTCTCACTTTACATAAGTGTGTGCACGTGTATGTAGGTACATGTGTGCATACAGACACATTGTGTAGGTTTAGAAGGAAGACCACAAGTACATACAACAGGTCTTAACAGTATCTTTTGGGAATGGGATTACAGTAATATCTATAAGATATCTTCTATATTGTAAAAGTAATTTCCAGAATTTTTATGGTGGCAATTACTACATTTGTTATCTGGAAAAAAATAGTGGGTGTTCTTTTTAAAAAAGTATGCTTAAAGAGAATTGAAGAAATGGAATCCTTCTAGCATGGCATAAAGAACTGTTTATCTTCCATTTGTTCCAGTGTTTCCATGTTTCACATGGGAAGACAGGTCCACAGGAAGTTAGCATTCACAAAGGTAGTTAGTAGAGGCTTTCTAGCTCCCAGCACATTCTTGCCAGAGTCCCAGCCTCCAGATTCCATTTAATCAGCCCACGTTAATGAAGTGTTCTTTTCACAGCTCAAGCTAATCCAAGATATGGGGTTCCATGTCATTTGCTGAGTGAAATGGACGCAGCCAACATTGAACTGCAAATAAAAAGGTAATCTTAACTTACTTTTAGAGTTTGAATGTTTTTTTTTCCTGGAGAATGAGGATCTCATTTAGGTCTTAAGTCTTCAATCAGGAAAATTAAAAAGGAAACAAAGTCAACTCATCAGTGCCTGTGTCTGTGTAGCTGCTGAATTTTTGTAGGCAGAGTATCTTACTTTGAAATCATCTTTATCTGTGAGAGTGAATGAAACGATGTCACATAAATGGCCATTGCTGAGTAGGGTTGAAGCCTCAGAAGCCTGGAGAAATCAGTGAACATGCAGGACATTAAGTGAATTGTATCCTGGCCCATCAGGTGATTCCCAAGGTAGAGAGAGCCTGGGTGAAAGTCACCCCTCGTGAGTTAAGGAGTTGTGGGGACCCAGCACTCAGTGACAGAAGACCAGAGGCGAGTGAGAGGAGGAAATAAGGATTCTGCAAACTACCAGGCTTCATGTCCGTCCGAGCAGACACCTGTAATGGGTTATCACGGGCCTGGTTTGTGAGGACTTGCTGATTTCATCTTCTCTTTTGCGGTCTTGCCTGGAATCCTGAAGAACTGTGTCCTCGTTTGCTCTCTGCTGAGGTCGGTGGGGCGCTTGGTTAGGGAAGTGCATGTTCTCGTGGACTCCTTGTGGCCCCACGTGGCTGGCTGATTATGTAGCCAGCATGTGTTCAATATTTTAGTCATTGGCTTAAAAACTGGGCCAAAAAAGAAGCAGGTAGATTGAATGGCAAACCACTATCAAAGGAAATTAAGACATTAAAAATATAAGAATTAGGGTAAAATATCTTAAACAGGAAAAATAACCTGCGTGAGTGGGTGTGGACTGGCAGTGGGTGTTCACAACCACAGCCGTAGGGGTTTCGCCAGCCAGCACTAAGCTTTCTAATGTGGCCATCAGAAGAGCTAGTGCTGTCTTCGACCACGTGAACAGGATTGTGTCAGGAGTTTTGGAGTAGTGGCGGTGGCCTCATCCAGCTCTCCCTGGGCCAGACTGCCTGGGGCAGAATGGTCGGGCACCAGCTCCAAGGCCGACCAGGGGATTCAGAGGCGAGCCGCCTCTTCCGGTCTACTCGACCGGAGAGAGTGGGCTGGAGGGTCATGAGACCCACTTGAAATATTTTACAGAAGAGCATTTGCCACAATTACAGGAAAAGGTTTCTAGCACATTTGTAACTATATTCTCAGGATTAGAAGAGTTTGAGTTTCAATACTTAGAGTAATACTGTATGATGTATACTAAAATTTATTTTGCTTGGAATTCATGCTGGCAGAGCTGAAATTTTGCTATTCATTGAGAAATTAAAATGTGTAAATTTCGGCACATGGAAGAAAAGGACATTAATAATAATAATTAGAACAGAGAATTTATTGTAAATCAAGTATAATTGGTTTGGGATGAAACTGTGTTATAAAAACAGAGCATTTATGTATTTTTTTATGCTTCTTTAAAGGGCAGAATGGGATTCTACAAACAATAATTTAGAGTTACATCTCCACCTGGGCCCTCATTATCATTTCTTCAGTGGGGCTCTGCACCCAGTTGTCTCTAAAGCAGAAAGTGTGTGGGATTTAACCTTTGATAAAAGAAAAACTTTAGGAGATCTGCGACAGTCAATATTTCAGGTAATTTAGCCTTGATTCCTCTTAATTTAGACATTAAGGTCCATCTCAAGCTAGTTTCTCCTTTTCAAAACCCCATTTAGGATTCAACTATTTATTTTGCAAAGCACTTAAGAAAATTCTACATCTCCCACTTTCCGAGGGTCAAGCCAGATGTTCTCTCTTTACTTGTGCGTCTTTTCCTTCTGCACAGGCGAGGCCCGCACTGTCCAGCCAGCAGGCTTTCAGGGGAGAATCAAGCCTGGTACATTTTATTTGTGGTAGAGAAGAAGTAGAAAGCTATTTTTTGGGGGGGGGGGGGGGTTGGTTTATTTTTTGGTTTTTGGTTGTTTTTTTTTTTTTTTTTTTTTTTTTTTGGAAAGGAGTAAAAAGGTAAAGATAAGCATGTTGCTGGGGCACCTGGGTGGCACTGTCACTTAAGCATCTGCCTTCAGTTCAGGTCATGATCCCAGGGTCCCAGGATCGAGCCCCACATCGGGCTCCCAGCTCAGCAGGGAGCCTGCTTCTCCCTCTGCCCTTCCCTTCACTCATGCATGCTTTCCCTCTCTCTTTCTCTCACTCTCAAATAAATCAAATCATCTAAAAAAAATAATAAATAAGCATGTTGCCTAAAACCAAGAACTAAACAAAAGCAACTAACGTTTCTCCCTTTCCTAAGTATAGGATAGCACTTATTACCAAAATTTTTCAGGGAAGGAAAACACCTTCTATTGTGCAGTGAAAACAAGGATTGTTGTAAATCCTTGCCTCCCAAGTAATTGATCCACGTGTGTTTTTAGGACAGCAGTGCTGTTCATTTTACTTATAGTGCCTTCCTATAAGTTATGTCCTTTGGTTCTTTAATCTCAGGATAACCTGAAGGTAAGCTAACCCCATTTTAAAGGTGAGAAACTTGTGATTTAGAGAGATCTAGTGGCTTGCCCACAGTCAGCCTTCTGGTTGTGGTAGAACTAGCCTCAGCCCTGGTTTCCTTACTTTTTCCTTCCTTTTCACCACACTTCTTCACCTCTCACTACTTCCTGATCAAGGAAAAGGGAAATAGAAAATGTAGTTTTAGGGGCACTTGGGTAGCTCATTCAGTTAAGCATCTGACTCTTGATTTCAGCTCAGGTCATGATCTCAGGGTTGTGAGATCGAGCTGTGAGTCAAGCTCCACGCTTAACAGGGCATCTGCTTGAGATTCTCTCTCTCCCTCTCCCTCTCCCCCTTCCTCTAGTGTGTGTTCGTTTGCTCAGGCTCTCTCTCTAAAATAAATCTTTTAAAAAGGGGGGGAGCTTTTATTTTTGCAGAAATAAATGAATTTTCTCGGAAACTTATCAAGGCCCCAAATTATTAGCTTTCTTTAATTTTTCTCTTGTACAAAGCAAAGCAGGCTAGTTTCTTTGTTAACTTTAGTTGACTTGAATAATGCTTCAGGATTGGATTGGTATTAGGATTTCTGAAATTTCCTAATGTTTCTGAACTTTTGCATTAAAAGTTCATCCCTGAGCCAGTCCCGCAGTGTTAATATAAGTGATCTTGGGGAGCTGCCTTGTCTAGGGGACCTTTAAAATGGAAAAGACCTACCTACTCACTTTCATAGGTTTTAGATTCACTCCAGTCTGCTTTCTGGTGTTTGAAGTGTACGTCTCTGTTATCCTAGAAGTAGGAGCCTGGCGGGAGGCTACAAGATTGATGCAATTAACTAGTCACTTGTGTAAAGAGAAATTTATTTTTTTAAGATTTTATTTATTTGAGAGAGAGGGAACACTTGAGCAGGGGTAGGCGCAGAGAGAGAAGCAGACTCCCCACTGAGCAGGGAGCCCCACATGGGGCTTGATCGCAGGACCCAGAGATCATGACTTGAGCTGACGCAGACGTTTAACCGACTGAGCCACCCAGGCGCCCCAGGAGATTCCTTTTTACGAGACCCACTGTGTGCTATTGTGGAGAGAGACGAAATGGGACTGACTTTATGGGTGATGTTCCTCTGGTAAGATGACCAGTCCCCAGAGTCTTGAATCTAGAAATTTAAAAAAACAATCCATGGTCATATGGAAACTAGTAATGCCACTTTTTTGAATTTATGGTGGAAAACATTCCTTTCAGAGAGCAAAAATTCTGATGGGTGCTAGAATCCGTGCTGCTTTTCCCTGAACGATGCTAATTAAACAAATGATTTTTGCTCTTTTGGACAAAGATCTCTGGGCTGGCGTGCTGCTCAGTTTGCCTTCTGATGAAAGTGGTCTTCCTGTCAGTTCAGTACATCTGTTCTGGTGCTCGCTGCTCATCGTGCACGCGGTGCTCTCCAGTCACTGGTGGCTGAGATCAACCGTTTCTGGATTTGGTGAACTTAGCACCAGTGATGTCTTCTTTGGTGTTGGGCGGGATGGGTATACTCAGTTGCTAGCTCCCCATGTCATCTAAACATATGAAAACTAGTTCGGTGGTGTTCTCTTACCTAGAAATGTGATATTTATGTTCCTTCTCATTGTTCTCTTTTCTTAATATTCTGTAGCTGTTAGAATTTTGGGAAGGAGATATGGTTCTTAGTGTGGCAAAGTTTGTACCAGCAGGACTTCACGTTTACCAGACGCTTGATGGTAAGATAAATGTTAAAACACTGCGACTCATTTCCTATATTTGTATTTCGTGGGCTCATCCGTGCTCTTCTGCTCATGGCCAGTCTTTCCCCCTACCTACTACTTTCTCACCTAGGCTGTCATCACATGGTCAGTCTGCAAATAATTTATTTGATTTCTATAATGTGTAAATTTTGCTAACACAGAAATATTTTCTGTTTTTTTGAAATTAAGGCTACCTCTCCAACAAAACAATCTTTAGAAGGCTGTGGGAGCGCCTGCGTGGTGCAGTTGGTTGAAGCATCCAACTCTGGGTTTCAGCCCTGGTCATAATCTCAAGAGGGTGAGATTGAGCCCCATGTCAGGCTCCGTGCTCAACAGGGAGTCTGCTTAAGACTCTCCCCCGCCCCCAACTCTCTTTTTCTCTCTCTCAAACAAATAAATCTTGTAAAAAAAAATAAAAAATAATAAAAGGCTATGAAATTGTGTTTGTATTACCACAGATTTTTTTTTTTTTTAGCAAAATGGTTCAAACCCTTAATATTGTGTTTATATGGCTTAATTTTTTTTTCTCCCAATCTCAGCTTCAGATTTTGTTTTTTGTTGTTGTTTTTGTGGGGTTTTTTTAAAGATTTTATTTATCTATTTGACAGAGAGAGACACAGCGAGAGCAGGAACACAAGCAGGGGGAGTGGGAGAGGGAGATGTAGGCTTCCCACTGAGCAGGGAGCTCGATGTGGGGCTCAATCCCAGGACCCCGGGATCACAACCTGAACCAAAGGCAGACGCTTAACAACTGAGCCACCCAGGCGCCCCAACAGCTTCAGATATTGTAGTAAAACAAACAGAAGTTCTTGGAGAACTTAAAAATATTTACAACTTGTGAATAATAACAAAACAATAATAATAGCAACTGTAGTGACGTTTATTTGGGACTCCACTGCACCAAATCCAGAGATAAGTTTTATATAAATTATCTCTTTTGATTTTCACAAGATTCTTTACCTATATTTCTTGAAGTTTGGGGACGCAGTACAGAGGACAGACAGCAGTTTCGTGCTGGGTCGGGCCACGTGCTGGCGAGCTTCCCTCCCACACACAGTGTCGGGTTCGGTCAGCGCCTCCCCTGCTCTTGTGCTCGCGGAGCTTCCGTAACAACACACGGAGATGCTTACACAAGGTGGAAAAAAACCCTAAAGACTACAGTGAAAAGCATAAAGATAAAAATAATCTTTTTTTTTTTTTTTTAAGATTTTATTTATTTTTTTGACAGAGAGAGATCACAAGTAAGCAGAGAGGCAGGCAGAGAGAGAGAGAGGAGGAAGCAGACTCCCTGCTGAGCAGAGAGCCGGATGCGGGACTAAATCCCAGGACCCTGAGATCATGACCTGAGCCGAAGGCAGCGGCTTAACCCACTGAGCCACCAGGCACCCAAGATAAAAATAATCTTAAATAATGCCAAAATAATAAATGTAATTACTGCCTTTTTCTTAAGTTTCCTTGGTGAAAATGCTTTCTCAAACAAATATTTAAGTGTCTCAGCTCTTTCTTTAGTTTGATTGTTTTTGGTGATTGTGACGAATGGTCTCACTGATGAGCTCATGTTTTAGGAGATGACCTGACACTGTGGGAAATGGAGATTGTGGACGGGGAAGACCTCTTTGTATGGAATGGGGTGGAGGTAAGCACGGATTAAAGAGATACTTTGATGGTTTTCGATTTTTTTAAGTGTCTTGTAAGAAAACTTTCTTCAGTATCTGCGAAGGTAACTAGATGCTAGAAAATACCTGAAATGTCTGACAAATTTTAGGTACAGTCAGTGTTAGTCCTATGCTAAGGAGATATTTGTCGAGCACTTCTGCAATGCCAAGTGCTCATATGAAGGGACATAGTCAGTTAGTCCTTCAGGCTGTCCTGTTGTAAATAATCCCACTAACACGGGCAGCAGTAGGGTTCTGTGCTTGCTCCCTAAGGGAGTTCAGGAGGGGGCAGGTAGCTACCCTGAGTTAGGGCCGTGACCTGCAGGAGAAGAGGGGGTTAAGTCGGGAAAGGAGTGAGCAGCATCTTACCCACTCTGTGGTCTGTCATTGGTCCATCTCATATATTTCCAAAGCCTTTTTCTTTCTGCTTCCCCTTTCCCCCTGCCAAGTCTTTATTATTATTGCTGAGGACTCCTGCATCTCTGTCTCCACTCCACATTGCTCTCCTAGAAAATAAAAGATGGCTAAGAGAAAGTTTCGAAGGAAAATCTAAAGTACAAGACATTTCACTTAAAGAAAAAAAAAAAATTCTCTAAGAGTAGTATGTAAGATTTTATTTATTTATTAAGAGAGAGCATGGGGTGGGGGGCAGTCAGAGGCAGAACCAGACTCCCTAATGGGCAGGGAGCCTGCTGTGGGACTCGATCCCAGGACTCCAGGATCATGACCTGAGCCGAAGGCAGTCACTTTAACCAACCAAACACCTAGGCGCCTTTTAAGAGTAGTCTTTTAGGGACACCTGGGTGGCTCAGTCATTAGGCGCCTGCCTTCGGCTCAGGTGATGACCCCAGGGTTCTGGGATTGAGTCCCGCATTGGGCTCCTTGCTCAGCAGGGAGCCTGTTTCTCTCTCTGCCTGCTACTCTGCCTATTTGTGCGTGCTCCTTCTCTCTGACAAATAAATCTTAAAAAAAGAGAGAGAGAGAGAGAATCTTTCTGTGTGATTTTGTTGATTTGATTTTGGCAAATAGAAACTGTACTAATGGTTGTCTTGGTATTATTGTAGGTTGGTGGCATCCAGATTCCAACCGGGAACGACTGTGAACCTCTGCTCATAAATGTTCTTCATCTAGCAACAAGCAGTGAGGGGGACAAGTGTCAGCAGTTGGTAGAGTCTCCACATGTCTTTCCGTCCAATGCACAAATGGGCGAGGTGCTCACCACCCTGGCAGGGCCCATGGGTGTCCTCTTCATCAACGCCACTGACCCTGCCGAGGAAGAGAACTGGGTCGCCATTCCCAGGGAGGACCTGAAGAAGACTTTCAGAGAGCTGGGCCTCGGGAACCACAGCTCGGTTCTCGTTCAGGATTCTAGAGATGATAACAGGTACCCTGCTGAAACATAAGAGAATCGCTTTTTAAGTTATTTAAATGATAGTTCTGTCTCTTGGAACTTGAAAGCTTTATCTTAATACTGATAATAGTTCAGTATTTTCCTTTTGTTTCTAAACATTGCGTCCTGGATATGTTCGTATACAGGAGTGTTCTGAGTTAGGCAGCTTGGAGGAAGGTGATATTATAATGTTGATTTTTCAAAATTTTTATTTGTTGGTAAATAAGATGACCAAATAACGTAGATATAGATGAGATATAATCTAGATTAGTTGTTTGTAAAGCAAGGTCTTGTCAAATGAATTCCGATTAGCACTTACTACAAAACTAAAGGCACATTCTCACAAAGAAAGTTCCTGAATCTTTTCATGAGGAGGATATTAAGATCCAGCCAAGTGTGTCTGTTTTGTCACAAGACCCCCATAAGGCAATTCAGGTTTTCATTGTAATCCTTTATCTGAGTCTTGAGACCCTCCCAGCTTCCCAGAGAGGGCAGGTACGTGGAGGTGCATGCTCTCTTGGTTCCTGTGAGTCCCTCTGGGAGCCCAGAAGTGCCGCCCGTCTCCGTTTTGTTGTCCATGTCTGTTATGCTGCTTTTCTGTAGTCAGTGTGCACTGCCCTGTAAACCCCCGGTTTCCATATGTTGAAGACTTGAGGTTGCGAAAAACAGTTCATTCCCTGCTCGATCAGTCGGAGTCTCCATATTGTCACTGACAGTGGCTGTGACACAGAGGCAAATTGTTTTCCAGGCACATGTTTTTGTACTTGGTTTCTTTAATTTAAACGTTTATTATATGTCCCTTTATAAGAAATAATACACGGGGTGCCCACATGGCTCGGTTAAGCATCTGACCCTTGATTTTGGCTCAGGTTGTGATCTCAGGGTTGTGGGATCAAGCCTCACATCGGGCTCTGTGCTGGGCTTGGAGCCTGCTTAAGATTCTCTCTGCTTTCCCCCTCTGCTCCCCCCGAAATTAAATTAAAAAAAAAAAAAAAAGTCACACGGCATGTATTAGGACTTGGGAAGTACAGAAGTGAAGACAGGAGGCCGAAGCAGCGTCCGTGCCTGGCAGTCACCATTCGCATTCCTGTTGCCCTGAGCTCAAGTAATTGGTTTTTTAGTTCTGAATGTTTTTTTTCTTTTTAAGCTTACTAATGCTTATTTCACGGACAGTTAGAGCCTGCTTCCCCCGCCCCGTGTCTACAGACTCTTCACAAGCCTCGCTGTGCGGCTGTGCAGCCGTCAGTGTTGACATTGTAGCTTTCCGGATGCAGGAGGCAGTGTGTGCCGGGGTGAGGACTGGGCCACCTGGGCTTGTTGGCAGCTTTGTCGTGTCCTGACAGTGTGATTGTGTGCAAGTCACCTCCTCTCCTTCTGCTCAGTTTCTTCTTCTGCAAAATGAGGGTAAAAATCAGTGCCAGCTTCCCAGAGCCTGAGGGTTGGGAGTTCAGTGCTTATGGAGCATTCGCACATGGTTAAAGGTGGGGTGTCGTCGTCACTGTCCTCATCCAGTTCTTCGCCACAATCGGGGTGGTCTTCAGGGAACATCTTTTTGCTAAAACTTTGCTGACCTTAGGACTGCTAGCTCAAGGGACAGCTGAGATAAAGAGAGAGTAGAATTGTGTTTCCAATACGCACTCCCAGGAGGACTTCTGCCCACGATTCAGCACCTCCGTGTGAATTAGAAAGCCACTCCTTCCTCGGGAGCCTTTACCTACTATGTATAGGAAAATTTTGTTAGAATAAGACACCCTACTTGTTCTCTTAGGCCATCTGCTGTCATAAAATAAAACTATTTATAATAAACATAAAAATGTACAGCACGTGTGATGGGAAAGATATACCCACTTAAATGTGGCCTTTATGCAGAGTCTGTCTGTACAGCCTGCATGGCTGTCCTGTTAGTATGACGCTGGATCTAAATCCTCTGGGCAGGCTTCTGGCATCAGTACTCTGAAAGCTCGCCTCGTGAGTCCCCTGGGCAGGCCTAAGTTAGCAGCAGATTATTCCTCAACAATACTTCTCTTTGAAAAATGTGGCAACACAAAAAACAAAACAAAAAAACATGGTAATAAATTATTTGTATAAGTCAGAGCATACTTGGAGTGGAAATAGACTGCGTGCCCAGCTGCTTAGCACTGCCCTAAAGAGGTAACTTTCTTAAAGCCAGCTTCATAGACCTTGGTCACCTTTAATTTGTCACATCAAAGGACACATGCAGAATTTTGGAAGTGAAGGAGCAGTATTAATTTTCTGATCCGTAGAAGCACTGTGTAAAGACACATGTCTTAAATGTCTTTGTTCCCACAGTGTGCTCCTCAAACAAGGGAAGTGGTTCAGTGGGATGAGTGAGATCAGCTGGCTCCAGGTTCAAAATCTATGCGAATTAGAATCCGAAGAGAAGCAAGTAAAAATATCAGCAACTATGAACACAGTGAGTAGATTATAGTTCAAGTCTGGTAGACAGTTTTCTAGTTTAACAGTGTTTGATTTAAAAGGCAGTACCTGAAATCTTCCAGAACGCTTGTCTCAGTGGGTTTCTACAGCTTAAGAAATCAACTTTTGGGGGCACCTGGCTGGCTCAGTCAGTAGAGCACACAGCTCTTGATCTTGGTGTCGTAAGTTCAGGCCCCATGTTGGGCATAGAGTTTAACTTAAAAAAAATATGTTGGGAGAGGAAATCAATATTTTATTGTTAATATTTGATTACCACTCATTTACCTATATTAGCCCTTGACATGTTTCAAGAAAATATGTGCTTTTTTTCCATCCAAAGCTACATTAGAATATAGGATTTACCTATTTAATTAGTTCATGGAATCCCCTAGCTTTGAAAAATATAAAACGCTATTTTCCCACAGTCTTGTCTCTTATTTTTTAAACCAGGCATATATTTTTTGTGTTGTATTGTTTTTTGGTGCTTGTTTTTTTAAGCTTACCTGAAATTGTTCTACATCATACTCTGTACTCTTATCTAAAGCCATCTGCTCTTAAAAACAGAGTCCTTCCATTTTCCACTTGAAGACATTGACCCTGATTTCCTTAAACATCATTCCTGCAAACGTCTCTTTATATTCATGTGGTCTGAATTCATGAAGTTTGTTTTTTTTTTTTCTAGAACATCAAAAGAAACCTTTTAGAATGTTTTCTGTAAATATTATAATTTCTTTTTTTTTTTTAATTTTTTATTTTTTATAAACGTATATTTTTATCCCCAGGGGTACAGGTCTGTGAATCGCCAGGTAATATTATAATTTCTTACGGTGCATTAGTATCTGTTGGCACAGTAGAGGGGACAGTATAAAGCCAGCACTCCGGAGCTTAGCAGACTTGGCTCCCCCACCCCACCGTCTGACCCTAAGTGGGAGGCTTTGGTGAAGTCCTGGTTACTCCAGTCCTCATTCCTTCTTGGGGTGCTGTGGGGAACTGCTGGGAGGTTCTAGTCCATGATCACCAACATCACTTTCACCCCTAAATTTCCTGCTTCAAGCCCTAGAGGCACTTAGCCTTAACTAAAAAGAAAAGGAAGAAAGCAATCCAAAAGTAATTTAAACAAAAATTTTAAATAGTTCCCTCAGATTGGTATTGTCCATTTTGATTTCTTTTTAAGTTCATTGGCCCTGAATTTATCATTTTTAACCTAAAGAAATATGATTAACTGTATTTTCTTTTGTTTACTCTTGTTAGAAAGGTTAGTGTGGGTTTTCAGCTTTTTGCCTTTGTTAGCTGGAATGGTTACTCTAGCTTTCCGTCTTTCTGTTCTGGTTACCATCGGTTTGGTAAAGCCTTAACTATTTAAGGTCCCAGTATTTGCTTTTAACTTGGTAGAGGAGAGGAAATGAATATCCAAGATGGAAAAAAAAATCTTTTTCCAGTAGGCAGAAACTTCTGTCCAGTAACTGGTAAGTCAGCTGAGTACGCATACACTGGCGGCCTCCGCACCCTCCCCTCCCGTTGTTCTCACGCACACAGTCACTAGTTGCTTTCTCTGTTTTAGGTGGTGTTTGATATTCGAATCAAAGCCATAAAGGAATTAAAATTAATGAAGGAACTAGGTAATCATTTACATTTGCTTTCGGGTTTTTCTCGTTTAATTTAGTTTTGTTTGATTTTTGGTTGAAAAAATATGGGAGTACGGGGAAGCCTAGGTGGCTCAGTCGGTTAAGTGTCTGCCGGCTCAGGTCGTGATCTCAGGGTCCTGGGATCGAGCCCCACGTTGGGCTCCCTGCTTAGTGGGGAGTCTGCTTCTCCCTCTGCCTCTCCCCTGGCTTTTGTTCCCTCCCTCTCCCTCTCTCTCTCTCTCTCAAATAAATAAATAAATAAAATCTCTAAAAAAAAATATGAGTACAAAAAAACAATTTAGGGAAAATTCACATACCTACCACCCCACATGGATAAGTGTTAAATTAACATTTTGTCATTTTGTTGTTGTTTGAAACATTGGAAATAAAGTTAAATTCTCTCTTTTCTCCTCCTGGGACCTATTCTCTCTCCCTCCCCAGATGAAACCAGTATATCTGATTCTGGTGTCTTCCCTGTGCATTCACATTGTTCTGTTGATACTGTGTTTCCATTCCATATATCGGGGTACATATATTTGTATATTGTGTTTTCACATTTAATTTCTGTCATACTGAATACAACATCTGAAACTCACTCTTCACTCAGCTTTAGGTTTTAACAGCTTTATTGAGGTATAATTTATAGACCATCACAGCCATTCAGAGTATGAGTCAGTGGTATTAGTAAACATACAGAGTTGTACAGCCATAAGCACAATCCAGAACATTCCATCTCTCCATAAAGATTTCTTGTGCCCCTTTTGCATTCCAAGCCCCGATAGCCACTTATCTACTTTCTGTCTCTCTAGACTTTTCTGGACATTTAAAGTAAATGGAAACCATGTAATATGCTCTTCTCTTAACTGACATCTTTCACTTAGAGTAGCAGTTCTGAGGTTCGTCCATGCCTTAGAAATGTGTTCCTTTTTATCGCTGACCATGTTCCACTGTATGGAGGTGTCACAGTTTGTTTATTCATGCCGCACTTGATCGATATTTGAATTATTTCTGGTTTGGGGATTTTATGAATAACGCTTATACACAGTTGTGGACATGTTTTCAGTTCTCTCGGATAGATCTGCAGGATTGTAATTGCTGGGTCACAGGGCACATTCGTGTTTACCTTTATAAGAAACTGCCATTGTACTTTGCTGAGTGGCTAGACCGTTTGCATGCCCACTCGCAGTGTGCTGGCATCGCAGCTCCTCCACATCCTTGGCAGTGTTTGTATCCGTCCTGTCAACTGTAGCTGTGCTGGTGGCTGTGAATTACTCTCATTGTGTGTTTAATGGATTTTCCTAGTGCAGTGGTGGTGAGTACTGTTGATGTGTTTACTGTCAGAACTAGGGAGTTTAACAAGAAGTCAAAATTAATACACAGAAATCCATTGTATGTTTACTAGGAACCCCAAAAAATGGGAAATGAAATTAGGAAAACATTTATAATAGCATAAGATATCATGAAATACTTGGGGATAAATTCAGTGAAATATGTGCAGGACATACACGTTGACAAGAAAATATCCCTGAGAAAAGTCACAGAACATGTAAATAAGTGGAACGCTGCACTGTGCTCTTGGATCAGAAAACACAACATTGTTAAGAGGTAAATTCTCCCAAAATCCATTTGTAGATTCAGTGCACCCTCACTCACAATCCTAGAGGAGTGTGTGTGTGTGTGTCAGAGAGAAACAGACAAGCTGACTCACAAGGAAACGCAAAGAACCTAGAGTATCCTGTTTGAGGGGAGAGGAAAATGAAGTGGGAAGAGTTACTCTGTTTGATTTCAAGACTTACTGTAAAGCTGTAGGATCGAGACCGTGGGTCCTGGCACAGGAGCAGATGTAGAGCGGGGTCAGCAAGCTGCCTAGGCCTGTAACATGTTTCTGTGCAGTCGCTGAGCTGAGAATAGTTTTCACACTTTTAACAGCTCCTTTTCAGCAATAGAGATTATACGTGGTTTTTGAGTCTAAAATACTGACAGTGGCACTACATTGGGAAACCAGAACTAGGTGCAGATAAATAAAAGTCCCTTGACTTTCAACAGAAGTGCCAAGGTAGTCCCATGGGGAAAAGTAGTGTATTTCCAGCATAAGGTGAAGGACCAATTAGCTCTCCATAGAGGCAAAGATGAACCCCTCACTTTGCTTTACATCATGTAAAATATTAATTCAGAATGGATTGTAGACCTCAGTGTTAAAACCATTTCTGTAAAATTTCTAGGAGAGAACTTATGAGAAAAATCATTGTTAATTTTATCATAAGGAAAAGATTTTTTTTTTAAGTTAGGACTCCAGCACAAACCATAAAAGGAAAAAACTAATAAATTGGGCAATATCAAAATTTAAAGTTTCTATACTTCAAAGGGCATTTAAAAAGGCAAGCTGCAAACTGGGAGAAAAAAATTTGTGGCACGTTTGACACAGATGTGCATCCAGGTTATATAAAAAATAATAATAAAAGAAATACTTGTAAGAAGACAACCCAGCCCAAATGGGGAAGACACTTTACAGAAGAACACCTACCTATGGATGACCCAGAAGCACAGGAAAGATGCTTAGTGTCATTAGCTATGAAATTGATGAGCCGTCCCAGTGGGACGGTTAGCGTTAAAGGACCCACAAAACCAAGCTTTACCGAAGACATGCAGCAGCCCCCATGCACTACCGCTGTGAGTACAAGATGCCAGTAGCTTCGGTGAAGAGCTAGCTTGCTTGTTAGGAATTTAAACATTCACTTACCCATCCCGGGTGCTTACCCAAGAAAAATGAAAGCACATCCTTACAAATACTCTCCGTAAATATTCATAATGAAAATGTGGCTACAGTCCAAAAGTCCACAAGCCAGTGGATGGGTGAGCAAATTGTGTTGCATCCTAATAACAGGATGCAGGTCCTCAACACGAGCTTCGAACTGCCACCCCCTGCAAAACCCAGGTGACTCTCAAACAGTGCAGCGCAGAAGCTGGACACAAAGGAGCACATACTCTCATGACTCCATTTATGTGAAATTTTCGAAACAGAAAACCTGTGCTTTGGTTACAGGGACGGAAGACTGGATAGCAGGGGGAGGTGGCCTGCAGAGCAGCATGAGGGAATTTTGGGGGGTGATGCAAATCCCATCTCGGGTTTGCTGGTGGTTGCTCAGTGTTTAGCTCAGACTCCATACACTTAGGACATGTTGTATTGCAACTTATACTTCAAATTGATTAAAAGCGTATAGTTTATTAAAATGAGCAGTTTATCATCTTCCCGTGAAACAGGTCTCCCTTCTTTCACTCTTGTCCCCCTCCAAACCATTCTCCTTTTGGCAAGTGACTCAAAACCCAGAGTGCTCCTTCCCAAAAAGCCAGCATCTTCACACCTGCAAGAATAGGGCCCACTGGCCCTAATCCATTTAATAAGCTTAAAAACCACCTGACCTATTTCACACAGAGGCAGTCTGCACGAATTTCAGTTACCAGGGCTCATTACATAACGTCAGCCAGCCGACAGCATGGTTCCAGTGTCCGCTACACTGGACGTGAACGGAGTCATTGCAGAAGTGCAAACTTTGCTACTGACTCTCCTTTCCGCAGGTCACTACCTAAATAGCAGGGGTGCATCAGGATCAGGGACCTGTTACCTCCCTCTGAAGTGTCTGGTATTCATTTCAGCATAGCAGAGGGAATGGTCTGTTCTCTTTCTCCCATGGTAAGCCCATGTGATGTCTCGCTGTCGAGGCTAAGCGAATCGCTTCCTGAAGGTGAAGGTGCAGCAAAGAAAGTCTGCAGAGGGCTACAGGAAATCACCGGCTGTGGGAACGTTGGCACTGCTGTCACTCGAGAGACAATATTGCCAGGAGCCTTCCCATCGAAGGAGCCCCCTGCAGACCCTTCATGAGATTGAAAGCACAAAATAGGAAATTCTGGAAGCAGAGCCAACCGAGAGGATGATGGTTCACTCAGGGATAGAGAAGATGCTCACTCCAAATTGTGAGCTCCACACCAAGAAGCAAGCCCTGTGTAAACGAGTCTTGATGTTTTTTACCAAAAGAAAAAAAAATTCTCAATGTTTCTAGTGCTTTAACTTGCAGTGTAAATATTAATTCTACTATTTTTTAAATTTCACTGTACACATATAACTGCAGAGATTTAACTGTTGTGACAACAATGTCGAGAGGTCCGGGCGCCTGGGTGGCTCAGTGGGTTAAGCCTCTGCCTTCGGCTCAGGTCATGGTCCTAGGGTCCTAGGAGCCCCACATCAGGCTCTCTGTTCAGTAGGGAGCTTGCTTCCTCCTCTCTCTCTCTGCCTGCCTCTGCCTACTTGTGATCTCTGTCTGTCAAATAAATAAATAAAATCTTTAAAAAAAAAAAAAACAATGTCGAGAGTCCGTGGACAGCGGCAGTGTCCTCATGGGGACTCCCCGGCCTTCTCGTGGCCCTGAGCTCCTGTGCAAGCTGAAGACTGCCTGTACTTGGGGTTTTTTTGTCACTCATTGTAGCTTTCCTAATGAACACAGTAGAGCATCTCTCTTTAGTTGTTCTGGTGCACTAACCAGCTTCTTTTTATTTGTAGCTGAGAACAGCTGTTTGAGACCTATCGACAGAAATGGGAAGCTACTTTGTCCAGGTAAATCTTCATGGTAGCCTCCAAAAACGGATACTCTCACACCATCGATCTTTCTTATTCAAATGATGGCTTCCGGCACCTAATATCCTTCAGTCGCCTTTTAGAAACTAACTTGCTGGACTTACTGTCATCCCAGGGCAGCCTTCACGTATTATGGAAAATCTTAACCAGAAATTCAAACCCTTCTGTTTGAAAGGAAAACACCTTTTCTGATGAGCTGATTCTCATTTTAGGCAGTTGTTTTGATCGAGTTACGTCTTTCTAGATTAAGTCAGAGCGCTTGCACTGCTCATGTTATTGTGATAACAGCCGCGGAATAGACTGTTCTCACCTCTGTGACGCCTCCTGTCATTAGACTTAGTTAAGTGATGGTCACCGCCGCAGCTTTGAGCGTGCAGGAAGCGGGTCCACCGCTCATGAATCAATTCGGAATATCTAAGCTTTTAATCCATGCAAACAGTGGCTCTTTGATGTTTATGAAGTATGAATCTCGAACTTTCATAGCCGCCTCTTATTCCTTAGCCTTGTTGTACAGAGAGGAAGAATATATTCTAGAGTGTGGAAATGGAAAATCGGAGCCGTAATGCAGGTCATCCTTTTGCATGGAGCACGTCTCCTGTTCTTTCTTTCTTGACGTTTTTAATTTTCAAAGGAAGGCTGACTTCAGTGGATTATTTCGTGTACGTTTTCAGTATATTCCTGGAGGTAGGAATTAATAACATTCATCCTGTTCTCCAAATTCTTTGTAGTGCCGGACAGTTACACTTTGAAGGAAGCGGAACTAAAGATGGGGAGTTCCCTGGGACTGTGTCCTGGAAAAGCGCCAACCTCATCTCAGGTAATGGGGGGTCACCTGACAGAGTGAAACCACCCTTCCCAGAATCAGAAGTCCTTAATCTCATCATTCCCACCATAACTACTGCACCAGTAATCATTTCCCTTAGAGGTTTTTTTTTCTTTCTTAAATGACACCTTGTATGTTAGGCATACAAAGAACCATCTAGTCCTTTGTGTTTAAATAAAAAATACTAGTGTCAGAGCATACTCATAAGGTTCTTTTCCTGTAAGAATTTTGTGGTTAAGGGGGACCTTTAAAATTGAGTGGCCACCTTGTTTGAACCACCTGTTTCATAAATTCTAAAAAGCACCCCTTTTCCCCACATTTTACCATCTGCAAGGCCGGCGTCCCTCTTCATCTGTGGCATCTGTGACTGTAGCTGGCACGGTTTCTCTCTCAGTGGCACAGAAAGTGATGAGAAACAACCAGCGGCATCTTAAAGTTAGTGAAATAGAGTATACTGATTCTGGACTGAATTACTCTCTGCCTTTGTTTTTAATCAGTCCTCGTTCTCTGCATAAAGTATTAGGTCAACCTCTGCCAGAAGGCCTGCCTATTTAATAAAGTTTCATTACCATCCAAAAGTCACGGTGTCCTTCCTGGTAAGACTGTTTCGAGGGAAGCTGGGCTCCTGTCAGGATCCCTGTGGTTCCTGGATCCACTTCATTCGTTTCCCAGCTACCTCCTCTCTAATCTGTTCTTCCCCTGAACTTGACCACCTAGGAGTGCATGACAAGCTGGTGGGAAAACGTGACAGGTGAGATGGAGTTCGAAAGGACAGGGAGGGCTATCGGGAGCTGAGCTCACAAGCGATCAGATTCGCTGGACAGAAAATAAGATCACAGCCAAATGACCCAGAGCAAAAACCCAGTTCATGCTCACAGCGTGTAGCAGATCCCTTTGAAGAATGACCAAGAAAGAAACAAAGATCATAGTGGAATAAATAGTATCTGTGAGAGAAGAACAATGATGTTACACCTGTGGGGGTGAGAACACTGGTGTGAAGCATCTTACATTTCCGGGTCATCAGAATTGTTGTTTAAATTGCAACATTAAATTAACCAGCGTCTTTGTTTTTTTATGAAAGGAGATTTTTATTAAAATTTCATGGACCATTAGCATTTCTTTTTTGGAAGCAGATAATACATTTGTAGAATTTTAAAATTTAGATTAAATTGCATTCATTGATCTTAGCTGTTCCTGTTTTTCACTGTGGGAAGTGATGTTCAGCCGGGTACAGAGATGGAGATCATAGTAGAAGCAACAATGTCTGTGGGAGACGTAAGTAATTCTACTTCCTACTGTGGGGAGAGATCTGTGGGCATTTGGTCTGGGGAGCCATGGTAACCCTGTTCGCATTTTGAGGTCCTAGGGTTCCCACAGTATACTTTAGAGAATTCTGTCCATTCACTAAAAGAGTAGTTTGGAGAACTTGAAAACTGGTGAACGAACCCAAATTTTTAAAATAAGATTATCTTTTTCTTTTCTGGTTATCGGTAATACTTACAGAAATTTGGGTTCTGTAGAAGTAGATTAAAAGGAAAAATGAAAAAAAAAAGGGGGGGGAGGAAAACTGAAAGCCTCTCATTATCCTGTATCCTGCTAATTTTAACATTTTGGCATATCTCCTGCTGGTGTTTTTAGGTTATATAAGTGCATAATCACACACCTGGGCACAAATGTGTGTGTGTGTCTGTGAGCACATGTGCGTATGTCGTAACAGTTATGTTAGTGTCACAGATAATTACGACTTTCAGTGTTGGAAAATGGAGAGACACAGTGGTATAGTTGAGTAGAGCCTGTACTCCTGAATTTGAATCAGAAGAGGCAGAATGAACTTGGTTGTTTGCTTTTAAAATTTTTTCTAGCTCTGCCCCCTGAAACAGCTCAGACACAGTGACCAGCCTGGTGGCAGCAAGCACCCCAGCACCCAGACTGTGGTTGTGGTTGCTAAATACCGTTTCCTACTGGAAGGAATCAGGGCTTCTTGGAGTGGCATCTGGGTCCGTATCTAGGTCAGGAACAGGTCAATGAGCCTGGAACATTTTGTCCTGACAGAAGCAGTAAAGCCAGCAAAGATAGCGGGGGTCCACAGAGAAAGCCAGGAACCAACTTGAAGAGGCTTTTGCACGAGTTCATAAATGATCCTAAAAAGACCATCGTCATTGGTTACGCAGAGCGAAAGCTGGGGAACCGAAAGGAGAGGGTCAGGCGTTTATCCTGCCTTTCTTTTGGAAGCTATATTGCAGGTATAGGTAACGAGAAGGTGTTTTTATAGATACATATTAGCTGATAAATGAGAATTTTGGGCTGTCAGCTATTTTAACTCCTAATGAATTAATGGATCTGAACAATGATCCTGAAAGACTGCTGACTTTCTGAAAAGAGTAACCATTGCCAACACAAAACAAGGCTCAGTGGACCTGTGCTCCCAGATGTGAGGATCAGTTTCTAAGAAGCATAGGGGACAGAGGGGACGTGTCACCGCAGCACGGGCCACCATCTGCATGGTCCTGAAGGGACTCAGGAGACAGGAGGAGCGAGTGCGGTGTGTGCACTTCATTTGGCTCTTGTTACAAACCAGGAAAACCTTAGTTACAGTGTAAGAGAACTTAGGGAATGTGGGGGCGCAGCTGGTTAAGTCGGTAGGGCGTGTGACTTGATACGGGAGTTGTGAGTTCGAGCCCCATGTCCGGCATAGGGATTACTTTAAAAGAAAAAAAGGAATGTGACCACCAACTGGGTATTTGTTATTAAGGATTTCTTGAGTTTTTCATAATTGTTTGAGGCTTATGTTTTTTTAAAAAATGTTCATCTTTTAGAGATGAGTATTAACTATTAATAAATGATAAGATAGGGGACATTCTTGCCTCTGAGGCCCTGGAGGGCTGGGGGTGGGACAGGAAATGGGTGAGGCTGTGGCACACGCGACAGGCTGCAAGCAGTCATGGAGGTTGGGTGATGGGCACTGTCGGCTCACATTTACCGCCCTCTCTGCACGTGTTTGCAATTGTCCACGGCAAAACATTTAAAAAAATTTATTTTTTAACTTGTTACCTGCCATAAATATTTTTAGTTTTTCATTTAGCTTTTAACTTTTTGGTGCTATTCATGTCAGAGAAAGGAGGCTGCAGAACTTTTCAGAGGAGCGATGTGTCTGTCTGTCTGTCTGCTCTGAAGCCCAATGGGGGCACACTCACTCACTCCCCTCCATGTGGCTGGGTCCCATGAGCAGTTCTCAGTTGTCCTCTTCCCGCTCTCCGTGGCCTCTGAGGCGATCGGTGCCTCTCTGAGCCTAGAAACGCCGCTGTCACTTGGCTTGGAGGACCGCAGCTCCTCCCGGTCTCCCCCCACCGCACAGCCCACCCCCCCGCAGTTTGCTCTGTGCTCTTCTCTCCAGTCGACTGGACCTCGGCCTGGCGCTCTGCTTGTGGGACCTGCTTGGTTGTCTGATAGCCGTCCCTCTGCTGTGTGACCCCTGTCCTCTCTCACACGCACCTCCGTTTCCCTCCTTGTCAGTCGGTGGTGGCACCTCCATTCCTCTGCTTGCTCAGGCCAGAACACCTGGGGGTCACCCTCGGTGCTTTTGTGTTTCACATCCAGGCTTTTGGGAAATCCTTTCCGTTCTCCCGTCATGATTTGTCTAGGATCTGACCACATCTCATTCCCTCCACTGCTGTACCCTGGGCACCTCTCCTCCGGGTTATTGTAGCAGCTTCCCGACGGATCTTTTTCTTTCCAGCCTGCATTTCCCCAAGGTCTATTCTTACAGGGACGTTGAGCGGTCCCTTCCCTGTGCTCCCAGGCCTCCTGTGCTTCCCTGTGTCTCTCAGAGGTCCTGAGTGCTCGCCCCGCTGGGCCACGTCGGCTGAAGTGAACGTCCACCCGTTCGCTTTTCTTAAGTTGCAGAAGTTGGGTGCGGCCGCCGCCGTGCGCCCAGTCCCTGTGTCTTACTGGATTGGACTCTCACTGCTGTCCTTCTCTAAATAATCTTCAGGAATATTTTAAAGTCTCTTTTATCCTTAATCATACAATCCTGGGCTTATTCTTTAAACCCCATTGGGGGAGCATATGGATAAAAATCCTCCTTGGCCACAGCCTACCCTAGTGCCCAGCCGGACGTCTCTGTGGTATTGGCACGGCGTGACCTGACCACCCCAGCGAGCGCGAGTCCTTCTAGACCATTGATGCGCTCCACAGGGACAGATGAGCTGGACTTGTTCGTACAGTTTCTTTTAAATCATAAATGGGATCACGCTGCATGTATGACTCTAGAACTTTGTTTCCCTTCGAATTTGTGAAGGTCTTTTAAAACCAGTGTGTATGAATCTATTTTATCCTTTGTTTTAAGACCTCTCATAGTTTATTTAAGAGTTCCTGTTCGTGGACATTTTGATCTTTGCTCTCTTTCTTATTCCAAGCAGTACAGTAGTAATCCTCCTTATCCTTGCTTCCTTCTCTGCTAGCGTAGTATAATTCAAGTTTTATTTACTCTTGCTGTGAATTTATAGGTAGGCGAAAGAGTAGGTTTTTCCCCCAAGGAAGTTGGGAGTTTCTGATTTTTATTACTGTTATTTAAACTTCTGTTAATCATGTCGCACCGCCTGCACGGATCTCTTTTTGTGAGTTCATAGATGACCAGTTGTATCTCTTGGGTGCTGTGTAAAGGCTGATCTTTTATAGGATTCAGGGTTCAATATGTATCTAGGAAATCGGCCTAATCAGTCATATCCGGCCCAGACCCCAGCGCTGGTCCTCACAAGCGGGCGCTCATGCTGCAGGCCTACTCGCAGATGAGCAGAGTCTAAGCCTCAGATACAGACACCAGCAACTTTTCCTCTCCTGGCTGGCCCCACCTAGCTCTTAGGAAGCAGAGCTCCCTTAAGTCACCTAAGCTGTACATATCCTCATCCCTCCAGGAATTACTAAATATAATAAGACAGACATGCCCAGGGCCCAACAGGGGCATCTCTCCCAGTGCTGTATCTCAGAAACAGAGAACTGAATGTGGTTTTTCTCTCTTTTTGAACAGTGTTTAAAGCTCCTGCTGGAGAAGTCTGGCCTGCCAGGTAAGTTTCAGATGACAAAGTCACTTATCTGTGTCCTCATAGTAAGTCATCTGTAAGCCTGATGACAGCCCCTCAGACATGCTTTCCTCCAGCTTTGTCATGCACGTAGTGCCTTCTCCTGGCTCCGCTGTTCGAGCTAACAGAAAGCCAGCTGTGGCTTAGCCGCTGTGAGGACAGAGAAGCTTGACAGGCTCCAGCACAGGCCCAGAAGAGCAAACAGGATTGATGCCCTCTGGAATCACCCAGGCCCTTCACTGATTTTTTTTCTTTTTAACCTCATTGATTCAGAGTTTCAGTGCCTTGTGTTTCATGCCAGAATTTTTGTGGTGTACATTAGGGAATGTGATACAAATGAAAAAATAAATCCAGGGTATCTTTGAAGTAGCTCCCCGGGGGAGTCATGTGAAAGGGCTCCCAGGGCATCCCGCTGCTCTTGTTAGGGCGTTGGCCATCCTCAGACCTGCTGAGGAGAAACCTTTTAACCTATTGGGGTTTGTTTGGTTTTTTAAACACAGAGGGGTGCCTGGGTGGCTCAGTTGGCTATAGCGTCTGCCTTCAGCTCAGGTTGTGATCTCAGGGTCCTGGGATCAAGCCTCAAGTTGGGCTCCCTGCTCAGCGGGGAGTCTGCTCTTCCTCCCACTGCTTCTCCCCTGCTGTGCTGCTCCCTTTCGAATAAATAAAATCTTGAAGAAAAAACACACTTAGATTAAGTATACTTCTTACTGTATTTAAAACTAGAACTAATGGTAGGAGAGGATCTGCAAAGAACTGTATGGTAAGAATTAAAGACTTGTGGCATCTGGAGGTTCAGTATTAGATCTGTGTTTACTCCTTTGGCTCTAGCTTCTGGTGAGTGGGACAGCTGACTGTTTCTAAAACATTGCTTTTTTTTTTTTTTGATCAGGATTTCCAACTTTTACTCTATTCAGCTTCCCTGTCTGCCTCAAAAAATTTCACATTTCATCAGTACAGCAAGCATATTGAGAGAAATCTAATTAAAGACTATTTAACATTCATAAATTCTTGTTTATACCAACTTCATTAAAATGCTATTTCAGAAACACTGGTTTTTGTTAGATTAACCGGTAAGTGGATGAGAACAGTTTGGTGGTACACATTATCAGTTGGTAAGAGATACTGGCCTATACTTTCAACCAAAACCGTGAAATAAAACAACTTCATAAAGATTTTAGAAGAGAGTCTACCTAGATGGACAGTATCTGTATTCGTGTGTGATGTGTGCACGATTAACTGATAAAAGTAGGACGTCGGTGCCATGTGACAGTAGCAAGGGTTGATCTGTTTGCAAGTATGCAGATCTTGGTGGAATAGAGAGGAAATTAACCGAATTGAAGGAATCGCTTTATTTTTCTCCTGCCTGGAAGAGAGAATTTAGAAGTCAGTTATTTGCTCAAATCCCGTTTGATACTTGCTTATCCAGAGGGTCATTACTGACAAACTCTTAAAATATATTTTTGATTTTCTTTATGCTGATTTTGATTCCTTCACAGGAGACACATGGCATTTACGAAAAATGGATTGGTGTTATGAAGCTGGAGAGCCTTTATGTGAAGAAGTAAGATTATTGTTACACGTTTTATTCTTAGAAATGATTGTGTTTGTGTTCCATACAGGATATTCACCCTCACCCCACTGGTGAATACATTCTAGAGAAAACTTTCATTATTTTAGGCTACAAAAATCTGTACCTGGTCTCCGTCTACTTCCCCACTGTATGTAGGTCTTTGCTAAAGTCAGAGGGAAGGTCTCAGCCTAGTGGGAACATTTCTGACGTCTGTGTTAAGTGCTCTTTTGCCTTAAGAGAGTATGTCCCTAGAAATACTAGGTCCTCGTGAGAAAGCAGAGGACTTGCGAGAACAAAAGACATTTGTGAAACAATGTGAAGATACAGTCTGAATTTTGAAACCTGAATATTTTAATCTCTGTTTCTCTGTAAGTTAATGATGGCAGAATTCATCTTACCAGCCAGTCACTCAGGCTCTGATCGAAGCTGCATCTCTAGATCCAACCAAACTCTCTGGGTAGTCTTGGGAACAATTTTATTTCAAGATAGTCGGACTCTGGTCAGATAGCTTCGCACTTGCCGGTCAAACCCATGGCCTTAGAGGTAGTCCCAAGAGGAAGCTCAGGGAGAAGCAAGCTTAGGTACTTGGGGTCAGCCATGCTCCCCCAAGTCCTGCTGTGCCTGCCATTTAGTGACAGCTGGTGGCCTCGCGCATCAGAAGGGTGATGAGGCAGGTGGCCTGGGCCTTCCTGGGGGGGGGGGGGGCGCTCTGCTGACTGGGGCCGAGGGAGTGAGCATAGAGAGGCGCCTCTGAGGCTTGGCCGGGAAGCTGACTGCCCAGACGTGGTCCTCAGACCATCCGCGGTCCTCAGACCATCCGCAGGACATGCGGTTTGGGGTCAGAGAGTGTGTCTAGTTGTGTGGTTTCTGCATTTTCCTCTCTCTTAATTCCTAAATTGGTATCAAATAATTCACCTAAAAGCAAACTTATTGCACCCCTTTGCAGAGATGCTGTGTTTCCCGGCCTTGTGTTTTTGGCCCACAATGCTGCTGGCCCTGCGGTCCTTCATCTTTGCTCTCGGCTTTTCCACTCCTCCCTGGCCCTTCCCACGGCTGGCCGTTGGGCCAAGCTGATTTCGTCTTTTCTTTTTTGTCCTCTTCCATAAATTACACCAAGTGGCTGTCCCAAGTCAGGTGTTCCCCACTCCAGTGTATCGTGCATGTAGCAGCTGGACTGGTCTTTAAAAAACCCCTTCTCATGCCTGGGTGGCTCAGTCAGTAAGCGGCTGCCTTCGGCTCAGGTCCTGGGATCGAGCCCCGCATCGAGCTCCCTGCTCAGCGGGAAGCCTGCTTCTCCCTCTCCCACTCCCCCTGCTTGTGTTCCCTCTCTCGCTGTGTCTCTCTCTCTCTGTCAAATAAATAAATAGAATCTTAAAAAAAAAAAAAAAAAAAAAAACACCTTCTCAGAAAACTTGAGCGGCTTTTTTTCAAAGCAGCTAAAAATTCCTTAACATCTAGTTCACAGCCCTTGCATCTGGGACCTTCCGATCCAGCTTCCTGTCCTGTTACTCCCCAGCTGGTGCTCTAGTCTGTCTCGTCTCCTAAGCTCTTCCCCTTATTCTGGACTCAGCCTTAACCCTGCTCTTCTTTTCGTGAGAATTCCTTCTCATTTCCTCTAGCTTTCCACATCCAGCCCAGCCTTCGGGCCTAACTGGTATTTCATCCTCTGCAGCTCAGTCTTCCGCGTCTCGTCCCATCCATGCCCTCTCCCCACAGCCTCTGTGATACTCCAGTCCATCCCCTATGATTTAATGCAGGAGACACTGCTTATAGTCTTAGTGTCTTTCCTGCCTCCTTGATGCCTGCTTTATTGTTTCTTTCTTTCTTGAAAGGGTCATAGAGTCATAGGAGTCCAAGAAAAGATCCAGAGGTCTTGTTTGCTCCTGTCAGAAGTCATAAAGGAATTTCTCTTTCCCCAGGATGCAGCCCTGAGAGAAGTTGCGATACGTTCTGGAGATACTTTGCTTTTAATTGAAGGAAAACTTCCTCCTCCGGTAAGGTCTTGCTTCTGAGTTGACATTTTGTAAGAACAGTTACTGCTTTCTGGTAACTGAGATGATGTTTCTCATTGTGGGGAGACACAGCCAGGCATGAAGAGAATGCTGGGAATTGGGGTAAGTTCTCTCATCAGACAGCTGCTGTTTTTTATGTCTTCACGGAGTTCCCTCTTGCAAAATCAGTCGTATAAACCAGTTTATTTCCTGCTTTTCATATTTCAGTCCTTAAACAGACTGCAGAATCCAAAACCAGTCATTGTATCCAGGATGTGACTTACCAGTTTAATTCATACACCCCCCTCCGTGAGAAATTTAGCTTGTTATAAATGCCTTGTTTTTATACCTAATACTTAAATGGAAACCGTCCTCAGGATTGTTCCAGTCAAAATGAACAGGTCATAAGGTATGAACTTTTTTAAGACCAGATGCTCGCTCTGTGTTGCCACGTTGTTTTCCCAGAAAGCCGCACCGAACTGGTAGCCCCAGGAGCTGCGGACAAGAACACTCATTTCACTGCTCTGAAATAAACACCGCGGATTGCTGCTACCTAAGACCATTCTTTATTAGTTCTTCTTAAGGTGGACACATGTAAAGATGGAAGTTAAGAAATGACCTCAGATTCCAGCACTTAGATAACCACTGGCTTATGATTAGGAAATTCAAAAGATGTGGCAGGCTGTAAAATGAAAAGAACTTTTCCCATTTTTTTTTTCTCTCCAGAAAGAGTCACAATTAACTTACTTTCCCTTGCATATCCTTCCCAGAAAACAGTTCTGCCTGTTCGTGTGCAGAATGTAAATATGTGCGTATCCCTTTTAAAGTTCACCCGAAGGGAATCGTATTCTATACCTTGTTTGACAAACATCTTTGTTTGTTTTTATTCACTTCTTATATCTCGAGTATCTCCTCATACCCGCACACACACGGACGTTTCTGCATCACTTCGTGATTTATATTTTATTCCGTGATCTTTAAAGTTAACTTTTTAGTTGGTAATATTCATAATACAAGATTTGAAGTGTTTGAAAGCCTGGGCCAGGAAAAGTAACTATCCCTCAGCCACTCAGGTCCTCCCTCTGTAAGCAGCCCATTTCCACTGGATTCTTTCAGAAGTCTGTACTTGGTAATGCACACTTTGTGTGTGTGTGTGTGTGTGTGTGTGTGTGTGTGTGTACACAGCACATGTGTTTGCACATGTGCATTTTTTTCTTACACAGAAGATTATTTGCTAGACAACCTACTTTGTACCTCGCTTTTTTCATTAATATTTTATGTCCATGTGTGTGTTGTATTCATACACATCCAGCTGTTTCCCTCTGTTCGGTGGCTGTGGAATACTCCATTGTATGTAGGTACCATAATTTATTCAGCCAATGTCTTCAAGGATTTAGGTGGCTTCCAGTCTTGATACAAATAATAATACCCAAAATATCATATATATGCCATTTGGCGTGTATGTATCTCTAGGATAAGTTCTAGAGCTGAAATCTGTTTGTCAAAAGTCCTGGCCTCCCCTAATGTAACTGGTCTAGAGGGACTTGGAAGCTGGTTCATGGTTTTTACTACCGGAAATGGTGTGTATCTATTGCGGGGGAGCGGCTAGTAGATCAGGTTTATTTCATGAAGTTTCTTTACAGGAATCCAACTTGGAGCAATAGGTTCTTGCTTCTTTAGAAAGTTCCTGTAGGAATTTTAATGACTGAAAACTACTTTTAAGTGGAGCATCGTGCTGGGGGTGGTGCCCTTAGCAGGCCTGAAAATACTCATATCATTTGTTCTGTCCAGTGCTTTGGTATTCATTTAGACTTTTCTTTGATTGTGGTAAGATCCTACAAGTAAGTGTATTTACAAAGATGCTTCTAAGCAAAGAACACTGAGTCCCCATCGTCCCAAAGACTAATTTTTATGATCTGAAACTTTTGATTGTAAAAACAATTAACAGGTATAGTATATGGCAGTTAATATACCCCAAAAGGAAAAATAATAAACTCAGGAACATTTGTTGTTCTCAAGATACTTCTCTGTGTGTGTGGAAGTAGAAACATAGTTAATCCATGTACCTCACCGCGGTTGGCAATGCTCCATTCTTCAGGGTTTCCTGAGGGTTCCCGTTTGGTGGTACCAGCCTGGGGGGCCCACGGGTCACTGGAAGAGTCCGGTCCGGATGAACAGCACCCCTTCCCCAGGTAGGGTCTGCAGACCTGCTTCCACCCACGGTGAGAACAGAACTGTAGCCACCAGCATGTCCTCCCGAGAGTACAGTGACTGCTTCTGCTCTGGGAGGCAGATGGAGTTTGTATCTTAAGTGTAAGGTTGACAAATCAAAACCTATTCATTCCGTAGAAGAACCCCATCCTGTTTTTATCCAGTGCTCTGCAGCCTGTCGAGTGCTGTGTCTTACTGTCTTTATTATTCTGGCAGCACGTTAGAATTTGTCCACATCATCTTGCAAGATCCTCCCGCGGTGTACCCTCCCCCACGCCCCCATCCCAGACTCGGGTACTGAGCCTGATAGTAGACGCGGGTCCCTCACGGGGGCTGTGCACAGTCCACACCCCGCCCCTGCTTCTTTCCACTGCCACACCCCAGGGGCAGCTGCCGGGGTGCTTCGCCTCGTCTCTGACTTCTGAGGAGACACACAGGATTCAAACATGCTGTTTTATTCTTAGTTGCTTCTCCACAGACAGAATTCCGCACACACATCAGGATGAACAAGAAGTCACTAGCAGTGTGTCTCAATTGCCGTTTGTAAAAAGATTTGTGCTTCATTATAAAGAAAACACAAGGTGCCCGGGTGGCTCAGTCAGTTAAGTGTCTGCCTTTAGCTCAGGTCATAGTCTCAGGGTCCTGGGATCGAGTCCCGCATCAGGCTCCCTGCTCAGTGGGGAGCCTGCTTCTCCCTCTCTCTCTTTCTCTCTCTGCCTGCCATTCCCCCTGCTTGTGCTCGCTCACGCTCTCTAATAAATAAAATCTTTAAAAAAAAAAAAAACTAATTTCCTTTGTAACTAAAGAGAATATGGTAGGACCAATTCTTTATGTTTTTTCTGTTTATTAGGTCTTACTTATTTAGCCTTCTTTAGTGCCTTGGAGTATTACACACTTAATATTTCTTTTTACCTTTTAAGCCTCAATACTGAAATCAACGTAAGTGAGTCACATTTTTATCTCCTTACTGCGAAGTTAGGGTTATATGTATAGCGCAATAAAATACTTCATACTGAATTACCTATGAAGTCAGCATTAAGTTTTTTTGTTTGGGTTACATTAGATAGGTACTAACTCTAAAAATGTTTTGGTAATAGAATAATAGTTACATACAGAACTGGATACAACCTTAAAAAGCTGTGTCTTTCTCCATAAAAGTAAAGGAAACAGTTCATTTTTTGATAGTCCTTCTAGATCACAATATCTGGGAAATATTTTTTCATTCCTGAGTTGCCTAAAAGTATCTTCCTAGTGGTGCCAGCTCGTGGTGTCCTTAAGACAAAAGAACGACGCAGGAAGAGGGTCTTTCACTTGACCTACTTAATCAGACTTCTTAGTGTGTATTAGCAATGTGCCCAGCAATCAACAGAGCAAATATGAGTGAAGTTATTCCAAATTTTAAATTTAGTTACCACCATTGATATATAGAACTTCAGATAAGAGAACATTTTGTTTTCACCTTCTTAAAAATACATGTAGAAAGTCCTTACTGTCAAAGATCTTTTAGTCAATAAACCTCTCGTGGCCGTTCACTGTGTGGCAGCCACCCGGCACTGGACAGACAAAGGAGGATAGACAGCCTGCCCTCTCTGGAGAATGACGTTCTTTTGGGGAGACAGATTAGGAATACTCCACATCCTACCAGCAAAGGCCTCTCTGAGGAAGGAGCACATGTAGAGAAGAAGAATGTAGGCAGACAGCACAAATGTGCAAGTCCTCGAGCCCATTGCAGTGAGAACACCAGGACATGGTGCCCATGGCATGGTCCTGCCGGCTGACGCCCCAGGCATGGCTTCCTCCCCTCCAAAGTCACCAGGGACCCGTTTCTCGAAGGGAGCTGGTACTAAAGCTATCAGCGATACCAAAACATGGTGTGTGTTTCAGAAATAGGAAGTAGACGCAGTCCAGGCTCCCTTCTGACGTCTGGCTCTGTCCTCTGTAGATGCTCCCGGCGACCCGCACGGGGAGGTTTCCCTCCGCTTCCTGGGGGACCTGGAGATCTCCGAAGACACCACTGTGGCAGAGCTCAAGGCCCAGGTCAGGCTTCTTCCTGTGGCGCGGGAGTGGTGGCTCGGCTTCTTCCAGTGAGATATTAATACCTTCTTCTATTTCCTTTTCCCTCACTTACAGTCTTTCTGATAGGGCATGTGTTGTAGGCCACGTTCAGTGGTAAGTACCCAGCAGGCACTCGTGCGCTCGGCTCACACGGCCCTGGTGTGTGTTTCTGCCACTCGCCCTGTGGCTGTCATGTGTCCCCACTCGGACGGGCATGCTGTGCGCTTTCATTTGAATTTCTCCTCAGTGACTTGCGGCTTATGTTCATTTTGGTTTCTTAGGGAAACATGTGTTGGATCATCTGTGAAGCATTCACTTTACCCCTTTATTTACATTGTCCTTGTATCATTGTGGTCCCTGTGTTAAATGTCTGTTACAACATGTGTCCTAGAATGTCTAACTAGATACTGCATCCTTTTCTTACACACTCACACTCTGTAGACAGAGTGTTGGGTCCGGACGGAAAGGCTGGGCTGAGCACAGCACAGAACGCTTTGGAAATTCCTGCTGTAGTCAGGCCCACAACGCGAGTACCTGCCGTCCGTCCTGGATTTTCCTGTGTGCGCGCGGCGTCTGAAATAACCTTCCTCTTACTGCCATGAGAACAGTTCTTTTTCTCAAAAGAAATACAGAGTTGCTGTTTTTAGATAAAAATGGAGTACTGGCTGTTTTATGTATTACGGTCTCAATCTATAAATAGCTGTCAGCCTGCTAAATGAGTACAGAAGTTTAGGCCTAGCAGCTGCATCCAAAGATTCTGGAACATTCCACTGACAGCCAACCTTGAAGAACTATATTGGCACTGAAGACAGCAGAAGGTGAACCCCTGGCTTTCATTAGAGCTTTGGCGAGTTATACTCACATTGAAATGAATTTCTAAGTTTCACTTCCTGAAATATTTAAAAGGAGCTTTTGGCTCATTGGAAAATTCGCTCATCCCTCAAGCTGGCTTCCTGCAAGAGGAAGACAGAAGTGACTGGGTGGATTTCATTTTAGAGATACCCTGTGGTTTGTTTGTTTGTTTTTTTTTAAATAGGGTTTATCCTTCCTCGAGGCACTCTTCCCTCAGATGTCACTGTGTAGTGTCTGTGTCTTCCTAAAGCAATGTATCTGTTTAAAGCACTTTTTCAAACCATTGGAGAAATGTCTGTTTTCTTTCTAGGCCATGACCTTGTCCCCTTCCTCGGAGTTGGTCATCCCCTCCCCGGCCTTCCTCAGAGCCTGGACCATGGAAGGCCAGCGCCCCAGCAGGCTTTTACGTGCCAACCAGCAGCAGCTCAAGTAGGTTCCTCAGCGGAATCGCCGTCTTCCCTCGCCGCCGCCATGAGGGCCGGGGGGCTTGGGGGGTCAGGCAGCCTGCTGGCAGCTGGGTGACGCTTTCCATCGACACTCTGGGGCTTTACTTTTCCATGTTAGGCATAAATGTAGCTCCCTGTGTGTTTACTGTGCTTCAGGTACCATGAACAGAATATTGAGTTTTTCAGGCTTTGTTGGGATATCACTGATACACGGCGCTGCGTACGTTGAAAATGATTGTCGCCCTGGCGTTAGCCAGCCCTGCACGTGTCACATAATTAGCATTTCTTTTTCGTGGTAAGAACATTCAGGATCTACTCTCTAAAGAACTTTCCAGTCTGTGTTACAGTGAACTGTAAGCACGGTGCTGGACATGAGAGGCTCTGAACTTACGGATCTTGAACTGGAAGTTGGGCATCTCTGACCAACATCTCTTCCCCCTCCGCCCCTTGCAGCCCTTAGAGACGGCCATGTACAGTTCCTATGCTTTTGGCCTTTTTAGAATCCGCATGTATGCGATACCACACTTAACTGTCCCACTTAACTTCACTATTAGCCTAATGCCCTCAAGGTCATCCTTGTGGTCACAAGTGACAGGATGTCCTCCTGATACTCTGTTGCATACACGTGTACCCCACCTCCCTGCCCGTCCATCCTTCCATTGACGGACGCTTGGGTCGTTTCCATATCTTAGCTGCTGTGAATAGTGCGGCTGTGAACGTGGGAGCGAGGATAGCACTTCCGAGATTGTTTTCATTTCGTTCGGATACAAGCCCAGAAGTGCCAGATCATATGGGTTGTTCTATTTTTAATTTTTTGAGGAACCTCCAAAAAATTGGCTTTACCAGTTCACATTCCCACCGGCAGAGCACAAGGGTTCCCGTTTCCTCCACATCCCCCGCCAACACTGTTCTCGCCTTTTCGGTGCTAGCCGTTGTGACGAGTGGGAGGACGTCTCTCCCTGTGCTTGTGAGTCGCACTTCTTTGAGGATGAGTGACGGTCAGCACCTTTTCATGTACTGGGGGCCATCTGTAGATCTTCTGGAGAAAAATGTCAGTTCCTCTGCCCATTTTTTAAATAGTATTTACAGGTTTGTTTGTTTTTTTAATTCTTGAGCTGTGTGGGTTATTAACCCTCTATGACATACATGATTTGCTAATTTCTTCACCCATTTCCTAGGTCACATTTTCATTTTGTTGATGGTTTCCTTTGCTGGACAAAAGCTTTTTAATTTGATGCAGTCCCTCTTGCTTATTTTTGCTCTTCTTGTCTTTTTCTTTGGTTTCAAATGAAAAAATCATTGCCAGGGCCAGTGTGAAGGAGCTTACCCTGTGTTTTCTTCTAAGATTTTTGTGGCTTGGCCCTTACAGTCTAGTCTTTTAATCCGTTTAAGTCGATTTTAGGATATGACGTGAGATAGCCGTCCAGCCGCGGTCTGTCACACGTGGCTGACCAGTTATCCAGCACCATCTGCTGGAGAGACCAAGACTGTCCTTTCCCTGTTCTGTGCTCTTGGCTCCTTTGTGGTAAATTCATTGGCCGTATGTGCATGGGGTTATTTCTGAGCTCTCTGTTCTTTTCCACTGATCTTTGTGTCTGATTTTATGCCAGTGCCATACTGTTTTGATTACTGCAGTCTGAAATCAAGAAAGATGATACCTCCAGCTTTGTTCTACTTTCTCAAGATTGCTTCAGTTCCTTGGGATCTCTTGTGGTTCCATACAAACTTTCAGATTGGTTTCCTATTTCAGTGAAAAATGCCATTGGAATTTTGATAGAGATTGCATTGAATCTGCAGATCACTCTGGATAATGGGGACATTTTAGCAACATTCCAGTTCAGCAACATGGCATATCGTTCCATTTCCGTATGTCTTTAGTGTCGTTCATCAATGTTCTACAGCATATAGATCTTTCACTTCCTGGATTAAATTTATTTCTGCATATTTTATTCTTTTTGATGCTCTTGTAAATGGAACTGTTTTCTTGTCTTTCTGAGAGTTCACTATTAGTGTATAAAATGCTAAGTGGTTCTCGTATCTTGACTTTGTATCCTGCAGCTTCACTGAATTTATTTAGTTCTTTGGTGTTCAGGGTTTTCTACATGGAATAGCATGGCATCTGTAAGTAGAGGCAGCTGTACTTTACCCTTTCTGATTTTACGCCTTTTCTTTCTTTTCCTTGTCTAATGGCTCTGGGTAAGACTTCCAGTGGAGCGTCGGGTCAGAGTGGCGCAAGCGGGCACCTTCTCCCCGCGGCGGAGACAGGCGTGCGGACGTGCAGCCGTCAGTGGATGAGCTGCCAGCAGTTCTCGTGTCTGGCCTTTACTGTGTCCGGTTAGGTTTCTTCTACCGGTTTGTCAAGTGAGGTTGTCATGAAAGAATGTAGAATTTTGTCAAATGCTTTTCCTTCATCTGTTGAGATGATGACTTCACTTGGCTGTATCACATTGGTTGATTTGCAGACACTGAACCACCCTTATGTCCCTGGAACAAATCCCACTTGATCAAGGTGTAGGAGTTGGGATTTGGTTTGCGGATATTTTGTTGAGCATTTTTACATCTGTATTCAGCCAGGGTATTGGTCTGTATCTTTTCTTGGGGTATTCTTGTCTGGTTTTGGTATCAGGGTAGCACTGGCCTTGTAATAGCTCTTTAGCTTTCTGGAAGAGCTGGGGAAGAATGTTTGTTAGAATTCACCAGTGAAGCCATCTGGTCCTGGACTTTCCTTTGTTCAAGGTGTTTTATTACTTACTTAGTTCTCTTACTGTAACTGCTCTGTTCAGATTTTCTCTTTGCGACTCAGCACATGCCAAGGTCTGTCCATCTCCCCCAGCTTGTCGGCATCTACTCATTCATAGTCATCTCTCAGATTTTGAATGTTCTTATTCACTGTAACTTTTGCTTAAAAAGAAAGCTTCGTGTTTTTCCCCAAAAGATCTAAAAAATTAAGTATGTCACTCACTGTTATTTTGTTTCATTTCTTTTATCAGGGAATACAAACTGGGAAGGAAAACTGAGATCTGCTTAGAGCCCCTTGAGAAAGAAGAAAATTTGGGGTAAGTCATCCAATTCTGCGTGCTTGACTTGTCCTGGTGGGTAATTTCTTGAAAACCTTAATAGTGTGCTCAATAGTAAAGGGTTTTTCCGCACTGCCTGAGCAGCCTGGCAATTTAAACCAGACTGTCTTCTACAAATGCGTTTGTGTGTCTCGTGTCTGGAACTGGGAACTCGTCTTCCCATGAAAACAGTGAGTCACAAATGCATGTTGACTCCATAGTGATCTCCGAGAGCGAACAGGATGCTCCTTCCCAGCCCTCATCCGTGCCCTGGGACAGTCTTTTGTCAGCACCTGTCACCACCCCCTTCCCCTCCTTCATCACCTTCACACCCTGACTTAGGAGACCCTCATGGGGGACTTGGCTCCCACCACTGTGATGTGAGCTTTGCGGTCACTGTAAAGGGGTCTAATCTGTGAAGCCTTCTGAAATAACAACACTGACCCACTGTCACGTTTGTCGTAAGCAGTGAAGACCTGCTTGGGGCGCCCCGATCCTTGCGCAGCCTCCGGAGCGCTCTCCTCTCCCTCTCTCCCCTTCTTGGGAAGCCTCTGCCACCCCGGCCCAGCCAGGCCTGCTCTCTCCCCAGGCCCATGCCTCCGGTGGTTCCTTTCTTCTTTTGGTAAAAGCCCCCCTATAACCAAAATAGAACTGAAACCCAGCATGTAAAATCACACGCGGTGTGCCCAGCCTAGACACGCATACATGCTTTCCCGTCTCCCTCCCCACCTTCCAGCCAGAGCCTCCTGTCCTGTGACCCGCTAAGCCCTCACTCACTCCTTGCTGCCCTCCCCGCGCTGAGCTAATGGAGCTTTTTCCTGCCAACTTCTGGTTCCGAAACCCGCCTCCTCTGGGGCACAGCTGCAGCCCTCATTGTGGGCTCCTTCCCTGCCGCCTCCCAGGAGACGCCACCGCGTGGGGGCCCACGATGGGAGCTTCCCCCAGCTCAGGCAGGGTCAGAGTGAAAGGAAAGCAAAGCAGAGAAGAGGGTTAGAGGGTTTGAGGAAAGAAGATCTGTCCTTCTGAAAACCAGAGGGTCAAGGAAAAGCTTTGCCCGTCACTGCCCCTGCCCCATGGTTCCTGCGACCTTGTCCTTCCGCTCCTCTTCTGCTGCAGCCCCCACGACGTGGTGCTGAGGACGCAGATGCGCCTCCCTGGCGAGAGGGCCTACACTCCCTGCGTGGACCTGGTGTGGGACACCGCCCGCGGCTGGACGGCCAGCTCCCTGCGGCAGCGGGTCGCCTACTTCTGCTCTCTGCCCGTGGAGAAGATTGAAATTGCCAAGTACTTCCCGGAAAAGTTTGAGTGGCTTCCGATATCGAGCTGGGTAAAGTTGCAGGCTTTCTCGGGAGACTGGGCCTTCCTGGTGTAGTGAATAGGTTAACTGCCGTTTCTCACAGACGGGGAATTTGGTAAGAATGTGAATTTTCGTTATTCAAGATGCTTGCTTTTTCTGTAGAACCAGCAACTTACCAAGAGGAAAAAGAAGAAAAAGCAAGATAATTTGCAGGGGGCACCTTATTATTTGAAAGATGGAGACACGATTGGTATTAAGGCAAGTTATTTAACAGCAAATTTACCATTTAAGTAAAACACCAGGATCGGTGACTTTTTTAAAATTTTATTTATTTCTTTGACAGACAGAGATCTCAAGTAGGCAGAGAAGGAGGGGGGAAGCAGGCTCCCCGCTGAGCAGAGCCTGATGCAGGGCTTGATCTCAGGACCCTGAGATCATGACCTGAGCCGAAGGCAGAGGTTTAACCCACTGAGCCACCCAGGCTCCCCTATCAGTGCCTTGAGAGAGAAGTTGTATCATATCTTCAAGGCTCAAATAGTGCCTTTTCCCTACATTGTTTCAGAGAACAGAAATAAGAGGGCAAGCCAGACCAACCACTCCTTTCGTGAGGCCAGTAGAACCTCAGTATCACAATCTTAATCTTGGGTTGGCCTTGCATGAAAATGCTTTTGCGGAAGTTTTAACATGAAGTGCGTTGTTGTAGGTTTGGGGTCGGTCCCAGCATCAGGGTAAGACGTTTCCTTCCATGCCTAGTTTGCTCTGAGTTCTTTTTTTTTCCATCCTGCGCGAG
Organism: Mustela nivalis; assembly: GCF_964662115.1. Classification (NCBI taxonomy): domain Eukaryota; kingdom Metazoa; phylum Chordata; class Mammalia; order Carnivora; family Mustelidae; genus Mustela; species Mustela nivalis. Next base: position 73,993,241 of record NC_139030.1, read on the forward strand.
CATCGGCATATTAAATTCCCACTGTTTCTGCACCTGTGTAATTAGGTCCCTGGCTTCCCGTCTTTAATCTGGTGTCTGTTACAAAAGGGGACAGAGCCATCCTCACCTACTGTGGACAAACCTCCTTTGTCACATAGTAATATTTTTATATTAAGAATTAATAACTTTAATCCTTAAGAATTAATTTACTGATATTAACTTAAGGATTGAGTTGCTAATCGATACTAATCGATACTTTCACATCAAGGAATAAGCATTCCCGTATCCACCGTTGTGCCTTCTCCCCCCTGAAGAGAAGTGAACACACACTGAGGGAGAGATAAGGGGGATTCTGAAAGGAAGGCCTAAAGCCATCCTTCCTAGACTGTTCTTCTGCAGAGACCGCAGGGAGTGCTGCGGGCGTGGCACCCACATCCGTCAGCCGGGCAGCCCTGGCACGTGCAGGGAGGGGACGTGCAGAGGGTTCCCTGAGACACTAGCTGTAATAGCATCGACTGGAAAGAAGAGTGACCCCAGGAAGGGGACAGAGAAAATGAAGAAAGTGTGGATGTGGTGGCACGGAAGCCAGCGTTTGACATCGATCCATCAGAGCTCCATGTGTCAGCGCAGAGACAGCGCCCATCATTTAATGCTGAAACGAAGTCACAGGGTCACTTCCAGGGACTGGAAAACCCCATGCAATGCTAAGGGTCACAGAGGGTCATGCCCCCAGGTAGTGCTCAAGTCCAGGCGAGGCCCGGAGCAGCAGTGCCCCCCTCCAGGGGTGGTGGAGGACCAGCGGCTGATTCAGATACATGCGTCCCGAGCACCGTGTACTGGGACAGAGAGGTCCCCGCGTCTGCTCCGTTTTTCTCACCTGAGAGCTGCGTGTGGACGCAGCAGGATGCTCCCACGGTCGCTCGGTGACTAAGACAGTACATTCATATTCCAGTAGCTGTAGTGTGCTGTGCTTTCTAAGAACTGTGAAACACTACAAAGTATGAAAAGGCACAGCAGTAGCGAGACAGACACCCAGGTCCTCAGAGCGGCGCAGGTGTGTGGCCCGGGGGTCCAGACGCGCCAGGTACGGGACTTCCTCATCCCCAGATGGCGCCCACTCCTGCTGTTGGCCTGGGAGTTTGATGGCGCTGGAGTGGGTTACCTCTGCCAGATGCACCCGAGGGAGGCGGTCCGGAGCCAGGAAGCCAAAACACACTGGGACGGCCAGCCCCGGAGTCCTTCCTAGAGCGCTGCTCGCTGAGGCCAGCCTGGGGGTGGCCAGTGTTCCTGGGGAAAGACGTCGGTATAGGAAACTGACCGCAGCCCCTCAGGAGACCATGGGCAGCCTGTGTCTGCGGAGGCTGGGAGTTAGCAGACCGGGCAGACGGGGCAGCTGTGGAGATATGTGGGGGGACGTGGTGACAGGATTTCTAGAAGAGCAGCTGTACTAGCGGGCAGGAGTGCACGTGATCCAACAGGCATGTCCCTGTGCCAGGTCTCCATGGAGCCTTGGTGGCCAGAGGCAGAGGTCTGAGGGCTGGCACAACAGTCCCCGTGCCAGCTCTTCGTGCCATTTGCTGAGCTAGTCCCCAGCCCTGGGATGCTTGGTGTCCACTATTTAGGTGAATTCGGATGGCCATATGTTGAAGTCTTTTTTACGTACACCTTAAGTGTCTGAAGACATTGTTCATTAATTATTTTGAAATGCAGAATCTCCTGGTTGAGGATGACGAAGATTTCAGTACAGTCAGAGATGACCTGGGAAAGGAAACACAGAAGCAGCTCGCTCTGGGAAAGAAAAGGTACCATCCCGGCCCTCATGCCCGCAGCACCTTCCCCTGGCGGCCCCCAGACGTCGGCGCTCCCGGGCGGAGTGCCCTTGATGGGGCTTGGAGCGCTGCTTTCCAGACTGCACTGGAAAGACATGCAGCCTGGGGGCTTCTTGTCTGCTGCCCAGACCTATTCTTTACATCACCCCCTAACCGGGCTTTCTGGGAACCTAGGCAGAACACAGGGTGAAGCACCCCCCAACCCCGGTCTCAGGAGCTCGCCCTGCTGGTTCGCTTCCTCCCTGCTACCTTCTCAGCCCCTCGCCCTTCTCCATCATCTGAACGAATGAGCACTCGAGATCACTCGTGCTCCAGCCACTCCCTCCTCTGTCTGCCCTCGTCCAGCCAGGGGTCCGCCACAGGCCACTGCCCTGCTCAGCACATGGACCCTGCACCCCCCTCCTCGTGCTCCATCCTTCTGTTCCCTCCTTCCTTTTCAGCACATAGCCCAGCTGTCTCTCCCCTGGCCGTGGGCCACAGAACACCTCCCAGAATCTGCCAGAACATTCTACCTCTGTCAGTCCTTTGAACTGGACTAGTCATGTGTCTGGACCTGGCTCTCACCCCTATATCCACGTGACCCCATGCCAGCCACTCCAGGGGTGCCCCTGTCCTCCTTACCTGCTCCCCACCTCTGGTCTCCTGAAATCTTGGTCCTCAGTCAGCTTCTGATGCAGGGACAGGGGTCCTTCTTGCTGGTGTAGTGCAGCGACCTGACCCAGCCCCTCCTTGCCTCCGCACACTCTCAGCTGCCTCAGTGTCCAGTGGGGCCGGAGAAAAGCACACACAGGAACGGGCCGAGGGGGAGGGAATGTTCCCCGGGCAAGCACAGCTGTACTGATGCGTGGGGCTGGACGTTCCAGATGTGCGCCTCTGTGAATGCTACATTTTGATTCAAAAGGTTCAGGGCACCTGAGTGGCTCAGTCGAGCATCGGACTCTTGGTTTTGGCTCGGGTTATAGTCTCAGGGTCAGGAAATCGAGCCCCATGTTGGGCTCTGCACTCAGCGGAGAGTCTGCCAGAGATTCTTTCTCCCTGTCCCTGTCCCATCCTCGCGCTCTATCTCTCAAGGTAAAGGTGTATCTTGCTGTGGACATTTTGACCCAGCGGACTGGGAACGTCTGACTCCCTGTGTGGACAGGGCATGGGCACCCACTCTCCTGTCACAGGGTGGAAGGGGGCTGCATGAATTGAGGTCCTCCAGCTGAACAGTCTGGGAATACCTGCCAGAGGTCCACACGCACATTGCTGGGGCCTGTTCTAACTTGAGGGGAGTCAATCCACATTCCTCGACCTGGTGAGGCCTCCGGTGTCCATGGCTGAGTCAGTGACAGCCTCTTGTGTCTCTTGCAGCCAAGAAGCCCTTCGTGTGCCAAGCAGTGACCTTTTCTCCGGTGCCAAGATACCCAGCCGGCCCCGCGCACCAGAAGCTTCTCTTTCCATCCATGTCGGGAGTTTCCGATAGCACGGGCTGCCACCAGCGTCCCTGGGGGCTCCTCATTCCTGCAGCACCTCGCCAGGTGGGGCGGTTTTCTGCCTTCTGCAGACAGACGGTCCAAATCCTCCACCTCGTTACAAGCAGAGGGATGTCCTGCCTTGGGCCAGGTGAGTGCACCTTACACGTGGCCGTGCTGCACTGCACACCTGTGCCGGGGGATGACCCAGACCCAGCAGTGTCCTCCAGCAGCCAGTGACATGCTGTCCTCACGCTGCACCTGACTCTAGCCACCATTCATAGAAGAAAACTCCCCGGTTTTGCATGAACCACAGGCATGGATACGACGGCACGGTGCCAGCCTTGGACCGACCTGCCGTTGGAAGTCTGCACGGTCCACCTTCCCCGCTTATTCCACTGTTCACGTGAGGGTGTCGGCCCCTGAGCTGACAAAGGATCGGACAGCTCCGCTCACACGATGGTCTGGCGTGGCTCAGGCTACCCAGCCGGTGGCTGTTTTCTGGTCCCCACGGCCCACGTGCCCCCTGCTGTCTGAGTTAAAACAGATTCTGAAGCCTCGGCTTGCTTTCCAGCCAAAGGAAAGAGGAGGCCTCAGGCGTAGCTGTGCCGGGGGCGGGGATCCGAACCTTCTCGCTGCCAGAGCCTCTCTGGGGCTGCAAGCCTGCTTGGGGCACACGAGCCCGGGGGTGCTGAGGCGGCAGCGCAGAGTGGCCTCAGCACAAGGGACAGAAGGTAAAACCGAGACTGAACTCTTCGTGAAGTACAGCTCATGAAAGACTTCATCGGCATTTATGACGGACCCGCCTCTGGTACGGACCAGCTGATGGGACACAGGCACACGGGGAGGCCTCAGGCCCTCAGACTGCAGCTGGGTTGGAAGCGGGGTTCCTGGGAAGGGAACAAACTTCACTTTCTTACCTCAGATGAGGCTTCGTGGCGGCTCTTGCTGTGCAGGCCTGTCACGCTCGCTGCCTGCCAGCGTGGAGATGGTGCTCACATGCGAGGAGACGGAAGGCAGCCGTGGACCAGTGTTCCAGCCGTGCCACCAGCTTAGGGAACCGAGGTTAACGGTGTCTCACGTGGTTTCCGCAGAGCGCATCCCCAGGCCCAAACCAGACATGAGGGGCTAGGGCTGGAAGCCGGGCCCTCGGGGAAGCTACTCTGTTCCTGCTGCTCTGACGCAAGCTCCTTGGTCTGCCCTTGTTTAAAGGTGATCAAATATTAAAGAAATAACCGAAAAACTTTGCTTTCGGGAAACCAGGGGGCCTCATCAGACAGTCCTCCTGGCCGCACAGGTGGCTGTGCCTTCACGTGCGAGCCTCGGGCTGCTGTCTGCCCGCTGGCCTGGCCTCCCTCCCATTAGGGGAAGTGGGGCTCCATGGAGAGCTGTAAGATTCTGTTAAACTTTGTTTGGGTTGCAGTCTCCCCATTTCTGTTGTGCACCAACTATTCCATGTTCCCCTCGGCATTTTTCCCCCAAGCGCACTTCAGATGCTCAATAAACGTTTATATTTAGAAATACGGTGTTGGTGCTGGTTCAGATAGAAGTATGTTTGCATTTTAAATAAATTCCAACTCAAGGGGGATACTATCTCGGAAGAAATTAGAAGTGATCTGTTTTCTTTCCCTTCTAGGGAAAGGGAAGCGGCAAGGGTAGTTCATGACAGAAAAACTTTCTTCCCCTAGGACATTTTTCTGGCCAAAAAAAAAGTGGGGGGTGCACCAGAATTTCCTGATGATTACCAAATCATGGCTTTATAGATGCCTTTCTCTCTGGAAGGCACTTAGCTGGGAAGGACCACAGCGGACACTCCCTCCCCTGCCTGTCCTGCTCCTCTGGGTCTTTGCCCCAGGACACACCCACCCAAAGCCCAGTCAGTAAAAGAAACACCAGTGGGTATATTTGCTCACCTCCCGAGGCACCACAAAGCAAGGATAGCCGTACACAGAAGAGGGTTGTGGCCTCCCTGCAGTCTCCCCATTTCTCTCTGTCCCTCTGCACCCCTGCAGCACAGCCACTCACCGCAGTCACCCTGTGTCCCTCGCTGCAGAGGGTCATGGCCTGGACCCTTCACTTCCAGGTGACTGAACCCAACGTGGGCAACACAAGCACCCAGGAGCAGAGCAGAATGCAGGCCCCAGGGTGGGGGAGGGTGCAGCAGGTGGTCTCCTGGAGGGAGCACGTTGGCCCGAGGTCCTGAGCCCCAGCTGCCCAGCATCTGCTGGGATCCTCCCATTCTCCTGTTTCTACCCACCATAACACCAGCAGCTGTTCCGCCTACACCCTGACCACACCTGTGTCCCTCTTTTGGCACCCCCTGCCCCTGCCAGGGGAGGCAACTCACACGCAGTCCATGTCCCCAGCTCAGGTCTGAGGTCTCTGGGCCACATTACTCTGGGTCAGGTCCAGTGGACAGCCACCCTCACAGTTCAGCAACTGGTGCTTGAGAGACCAGGGTGAATCAGACCCGGAATCTGTGTACAAAGGGGGTGAGGAGGGCCACAGCAGAACCTCTTCTGGAAAATGAGGGCACAAATGCAGCAGTGAGGACCCATGCAGTTAGACAGAGATCCCCAAGCTCCTGGTCCTGCCCCAGAGGCGAACCCTCACTTAACCCTCTGGTCGCCCTCCTGTTCTCCAGAGGATCGATGTCCAGTGTCCCAGCATGGACACTGAGAGGGCAGCACTCCCTGGACACATGTCCTCCTGCACGTCCTGGAGGCCTGGGATGGATGACCCTGGGGGCTGAGTGACCGGCCAGCGTGGGACTTGGCGACATGCTTCCTGGGAGTGCTCAGGAAGCTCACGGTTGATCTGCTTCCATCAACAGCGTGAGTGACAAAGCCTTTAACTCCGAGCCAGCCGGCTTTCTTCTTGTTTTGCAAACCTGTTTTGCTTTAGTGGTTTGGAAACCATGAATGGACTGTGCCCAGTATGCTTCCGACTTGTACAGAGCTGGGCTGGCGGGATTGGAGCTGCCATCCCTGGTGTGAGCAGCTCCTCTGTTCGGGCCAACACTGATGCTCTCAGACCCCGGCTTCGGAGAGGCCTCCATGCACCACAAACACCTGCCCCATGTGTACACCTGTCTGCCAAGTTTTCTTTGTACCAGTTCACCCATCTCCTTGGGGTTTGGGCCCCTTTGGCCTCACACCTGCGTAATAGGTATAACTCATGTCTCTGTATGCTTTCACTCTTGCTTCCCAAGTACAAAATCTTTACAGAAGGACTGCGACAGGGATAGGTTCAACCTAGAGACAAAATGAGACACGTGTAATTCTCATATAAGAGAAGGCTGCTGGGCAGGAGCAGAGAGGGGGCCAGGAACTCTGGGGAGACCATGGAGATGTCCAAGAGTGGGCTGCCACCCTCAACATGTGTTTCCATGCTTGGCGCCATCCCGTGGCCCAGGCTGGCTGCTGGAACGCCATCCATCATGCCCACCCTCCAGGCCAACTGCAGGAGGAAAAAGAAAGGCTTAAAAGAAACTTTCTGGAAATCTCAATTAATACTCACATTTCTTTGGCCAACACTTGGTCACATTACTAAGTGACCTCACAGGAGATGCGACTGCCGAGGAGAAAGGAGAATGTTGAGCACAACACACGACCCAGATGATGTGGGGATCTGTTAGTGGTGCAAGAGATAGAAAACTGACATTTATCGGCATCAAGCAGCGGCTTCCACAGATGGCAGGGAGTCAGAGTTTCTAACATTCACAACCAGATTATGCAACAGGGGGCCAGGACTCGGGGGAGTGGAGGCCTTTAAAAATTTGGTAGTCAAGACCGATCAGTTTTTAGTAACAGCATTTTTAGAAATCAAAATTAATGCAGAAAAATCCATGATGAACAAAATATTAAAATGTTAAACCCAGGATCAGTACAAGTTAGTCCTGTAAGCCTAGGGCACCTGGGTGGCTTAGCCAGTTAGGCGTCTGATTCTTGATTTCAGCTCGGGTCATGATCTCATGGTCATGAGATGGATCCCTGCATCAGGCTCCGCATTGGGCATGAAGCTTGCTTGAGGTTCTTGCTCCCTCCCCCTCTGCCCCACCCACCTACCCCCTCATGTGCACTCTTCAAAAAAAAAAAAAAAAGCCATGCATGCCTAGATACTATCTTTAGCAAAAAGCCGAAGTCCTCCTTGCATCCTGCACGCATGTCCACAAGAGCAGCACTGCCAGCACTCACCCTTGGCAGGGGAAGAGAAGCTAGGCTGGGGTCAGGAGAAGAAACACCAAGAATCAAAGCTCCCCATTTCATGAAGTACCGTGGGACAAAGAGACGGAAGGAGAAGGATCCAGTTGTCCAAACGTTCAGCCGGGAGCCAGCAGAGTAGCCCCACAGCCTGTGGCAGAGGCTGGAATTCGGGAGGTGGAGGCCACCCCCCCACAGGAGGCACTGCCAGGAACGCTGCCTGGGTGAGGCCAGGACAGTCCCTGAGTCACAGACGTCAGCTTCCAGGAGCAAGGAAAGCCTCTCAGACAGCAGGTAAGGGCCACTCTGGCAGACGGAACACTGCTGACCAGAGAACAGCTTGAGGCTCTGTCAAGGGACAGCTTGAGGCTCTGGGGTACCCTTCCGGTCCCCTCAGGGATACATGCCTCTCTCCTGCAAAACACCTGGAAACCCCCTAAAGGAGGAAGGCGGGCAAGGTGTGTGTTGACTGAGGGACCTTCTCCCCGAAGGAGACCGGAAAGCAAAGGGGCCCCAGAGCAAGAGACAACTGGAGGTGAGCGATGAGCCAGTGTGTGTGTGGCCCCTGCTCGCGTACAGCAGCCGGGCATGGTGGGGCGCGGGGGGCGAGGAGGGTGGTTTGTCTTTCCAACCACCTTTGTCCAGGTGGGCTCGGGAAGCCTCACACTCCCCCAACCCCAGCAGGAAGGTGACCACCACAGCCACCTTGGCCACGACAGCCCGACCCCCAAGGGACATGAGGAGGGGCTGCAGTCTGAGTCGCGGAAACACACCTGCCCTTGACTGCTCTGGGAACAAAGAATAAACCAGTCTGAGCCAACACAGGTCAAGCAGCTTGGCCTTCCCTCACTTCAGGAGGCTTCTGTCACTGGATCGGATGAAGGTAAACTATGTAGAGCACCTGGGTTTCCTTGGAGGATGACATCTAACAGGAAGCGGCATGAATTTAGAAAGACTGCTCCCCTTGCTGCACACACTGCCTTGGCCAGTCTGGCCATCGCATTACACCTGCACCCTCCCCCTCATCCCCTCTGGGCTGGCATCTGGCCTCCACCCACTCTGCCCCACACGGTCTCCTGCTGGCTCCCTGACTGCTTTGTGACACAGTGGAGCCCAGCCCCATGCAGTGTGCCTCCCCGGTGAGAGTGGCCAGCAGCTAGCGGGGCCCACAGCAGCCCTCCCGAGACCCACCTCCCAGGCGTGCAGGGTCCCCCATCCCCACCCCTGCCAAACCGAACGGAGCTGGGCTTCTGGGCCAACAGACTAGGATAGTTTGGACCCAATTTTCTCACCTGTCATGTGGGCTGAGCTCAGTGTCAGGGCTGGGACAGAGGACAGCACCTGAGGTAAGATCTCATGCACCCACCTGCCCCGTGACTCCCACCTTTGCCATATGCTAGCTGTGTGATGTGCCACAAGCTGAGAACCTCTTTGAGTCCGTTCCTCATCTGTAAGAGGCAGGATTGATAGAAGAAATAAAGGAGTTAGTATGTGCAGACCACTCAGGCCAGCGTCTGGATAAAATATTCCATGCGTTAGCCTAACTGATCACGCATAACCAGTCATCAGCAGCGCGGTCCCGTTCCTTTCATCCGGGTTTGTGTGCGGCTCTAGACAATGAGGCATGAGGGGCGGTCAGCAAAAGCAGGTCTTCTGAAAATGTTCCTTTCATCTTCAAGACCCAGAAGAGACCACCACCTGCTCACGTACACCTTACCCTGGACTTGGGTCACTTTTGGGGCATGATGCTTGAAGTGGTGGCAGCCATCTTATAACCATGAGGCTAATCCTGGATAGCCACACGGGAGGAGGGAGCACACCACAGGACACCGGGGCCTCCTGAAGAGCGAGGAGGGAGGGAGAGCTGTCGGAGAGGGAACCAGTGTATTCAAAGCCCACGCAGCCCTTTTGAACCCTGTCAGCCTCATTTTCAATTCTGTGATCCCAGTCACCATGCCTCACCCCAGAGAACTGAGAGATGACAGCATGACCTTGAGCTTGGAGAGGCTGCTACCTTGGGATAAAGGTACTAGGAGCTAAACAGAGAGGTGGGAGAGGCAGATGCAGATTCTTTTTATAGGAAAGATTTAGGAGGATCAGAATATTTGCTTCCATCACATGCCCTCAGTAGGCTGGTCCAGGCTGCCCTTGATGGAGTTTGACGCTCAGCCCGACCTCCTTGCTGAGTTTTTAATTCAAAAGACCCAAGAACTCACTCATTTAAAAAACTCAACTCATTTAAAAAACACTCTTTGTGTTTTCTAAAAAACACAATGACTTTCCATTTTATTCTTTAACCACACCAATTCACCTTATTTTTAGAGTAGCTAAAAAACAATCCTGAATCCAGTTTGGAAAGACTTGAGCAAGTAATGTTTTATGTCAAAGCACAGGAAATGACAACAAGAAAATCTGTCAATGGAAGATTTTATTTATACACAGAACAACCTATTTACAACCCCAGATCGGGTATGTACACAGCAATACAGGAGGCATTTGCTTCCACGGCGGGCACTGTATAAATTAAGATCATAAATATGAGGGGTAAGCCCCACCCGAGGGCACAAAACCTCTTCTCCAAGACTCCCCAGGACTGACCCTTCCTCCCTCCATGCTGACAGGATTGGGGTCCCAGCGGGACCGCGCTCAGCCACAGCAGGAACATCGGGGCCTGGCGGAGAAGCGGGCCACGGAGGGCGACGTGGCCCCCACAGCAACGCAGCGCGATCCCCACATCGGCGCACTTCCACGCAACAAGCACATTGACTCCACTCACCTCTAACTTACTAGAATCAGAAAAATGGTTTCTATGTAAACAGTGTGTTTTCATCACTGACAACACATTAATTTTAAACACCATGCTTGACCCAACCCTCAGGCTTCCCCGAGAGAGGGCCGGGAGGGCCTGGGGTGGCCTGCAGTTTCAGACCCATCCGCAGCTGCCACTCCCCCATTTGCCATGGGCGTGCTTGTCCCCGGTCCCTACCAGAGGGGACAGCGCAGACACCGTGCCGGCACCGCGGGCGGGCTCAGGTCCCCTCAGTCTCCTTTCTCAGCCTGTTCTACCTGGAAAACCAGTGATTCCTGGTGGCCAGATGACTCCTCTCTGCCTTCCACGTCCCAAACGGCCATCTGCTGGCACTGGACCTTAGGGTGGGGAAGGCCACAGACAGCTGCCCGGCCTACCTCCAAAGGCGCAGCAGAGCACCCTGCGGAGCACAGGCCTATTCACCCCAAACCCAATGCTGCCACTCTACTCTCGGGGACAGGAGCTGGCTGGGCGCCCGGAAGGTCACCAGCAGGAGCACCCCCAAACTGGAGGTATGGGCCAGGTTGGCTCACGGAGGGGCCCACCAGGCACACCAATAAAGGGGAGGCACAGGGGCCTGCAAAGCGAGTGCCAAGTAGAGGCTGTTTGGTGGTGAGCTCCCCAGGGTCCCCTCAAGGGTGACCAGACAGCACCTGCAGCCCAGTCCCCTTCATGGACGAGGGGTAAAGCGAGCTCCAGGAGATGGGGTGGCATGCCCCTTTGGAGCATGGAGCCCTAGCTGGCAGCCGGACACTGTCCCCTACCCGGGCCCGCAAGGGCTGGGGATGCAGGCTAGAGTGGCATGAGACAGAGCCATCCACATGGTCAAACTGTCAGGACGCTGGCCTGGGACGAAGCCTGGTCTCCCCCAGGATAGGGAGAGACATCTTCCCAGCGCCCAGGAAGCGCTCTCTCCGCACACCACCATGCTTATACAAATATGTCCTCTGTGGAGAGACAAGAGAGGCTATGGCGTCTTGGGATAGACATCCCACGTCCCATACCAGCAGCTCAAGAGAGGGCACCAACCAGGACAAGGGACCAAAAGCAATGGGGAAGGGATCTGGCAGCCCAAGATCACAGCCACCCGTTTACTTGGCTTTAGGAGGGACGAGTTGCCTCCTCTCCAGGTCTAGTGACAACAGACGGGACTGGCAATGCAATCCTGCCACGCTCAAGTGACAAGAGGCAGATCTTTGTGAAAGACCTCATCCATAAATGGGACATCAGCCATGGGTGGCCTGGCAAGGGTGCTGTCAAGACCTGGGTGGCTGGTGGGCACAGAAAGAACTTTCCAGTGCAGGAGGCTGCCAGCTGGGTCAGTTTCTGCACGCCTGGGAGATGCCACACGGTGTGCGATGATGAGGCTCACCGTGAGGAACCCACAGGACAATCCCGGGCAGCCCCAGGGCCCAGGAGGTCAGGCCCGGCCCAGGTCACAGGTCAGCAAGAGCAGAGGGGAGGTGGTGGTCCGCCCCACATAACGCCGGGTGGGACGAGGTGCTGTTTCAAGGTAGCTATGTTGGTGTGTTCGAGAACCCGGAGCAGTCACAGAACGGGCGTCTGCAAGGCTTCCTGTCTGGAGCAAAGGGAGTAGCACCATGAGAAGGGGCAGGCGCTGCGCCTGGCCTTAGTCGTGGGGGGTGCGGGGGACGCAGGCCGACAGGGCCAGGGCTAGGCCTCGGTGGCAGGAGTGCTCCGGCTCAGCTCCTTGATGCCACACAGGATCCTCTTCATGTGGCCCACCTTGGTCACACCGAGGTCCTGCAACGAGAGGACAGCACCCTGATGCCAGGAAGGGGGCTTGGCCCCCGCGGGCCTTCTACCTGGCTTTCTGAACGCAAGCGAAGGAGAAAAAATGAAGACAGTGACACCAGATAGAGATGGCCCACGCGTGAAGAGTCGTGCAGATGCCCGCCACAGCCCCTCCCACAAGCCTCAGTCCCTGCTGCCGTGCAGGACAGACCCAGGACACTGGCCTGGCGGCAGGGATACAGTGACTCAACAAAGCTGCCGTCCAAGACGTCCCCAGGGGTGGGTCACCCACTCAGGACATGGCTCCAGGAGCCCTGGGCTCAGGTTGGCCCACGCGAACCCCAGCGCGAGCAGCCTGCCTCCGACCGCTGCACCCGCAGACCCCACACACCTCCCACACTCAGGACCCCTAGTAGCCTGTGTCCAGCGAGTCTGTCGGTCCCAGTTTTCCAACAGCTTCTGTTCGAGCCTCTGTGTCACATATTGGGAATTCTTACAATATTTCAGACATTTTTGCTACTACATTTGTTGCGGTCATTGGTGACCACTGATCAGGACTCACTGAAAGTTCCAATAACAGTAGTTTTTAGCAACGAGTTTTTTCACTAAGACAGGCACACTTTTGAGACGTAACACTGCTGCACACCTGACAGATTGCATGTTCTACACGTGACTGTCCTGTGCACCTGGAAACCAAATAGTTCAGACTCGTTCCTTCACAGCATCTTTGTGGGGTGCCTGAGCGTCAGCTCCAAAGGGAGAGGGACCCCCGTGTGCTGGGGGCCACTGTCACACAGGGCTCTTCAGCTGACTCCTTAGCATAGAGCTGCGTCCCCCAACAGAGTTTATTTCTATGTGGGCTCCACCCCCAAGGTGCGGCTTAAGCCCATAACCCTGAGACCAAAAGTCACATGCTCTACTCACAGCCAGCCAGGTGCCCGCCCTCGACAGGATTTTTAATGTTAAAATAGTTCACTTGTCCAATTAGATTAAGAAAAGCAAAGATCTCCATCATGTCCGCTTTGGCTTTGTCTGGCTATGGGAGGTGGCGACATCACTGCCGGGGGGCAGAGGCGCTCTGCTGGCCACCGTCGCGCATCACCCCGAGACACGCACAAGAGAACCATGAGGAGAGCCCTGATGCTGGGGCGTGGCCAGGTCAGAGGGAGGGGACAGAGAAGGGAGTGCAGGGAAGCCCAGGGCGGGTTCCCAGGAGACAATGTGGAAGTACCTTGAGGTCCCTCCGCTCCAGGTGCAGGAGCTCAGAGCCCCGGATGTCGTGCCGCGTGAAGATGTCCTTATACTCACAGAGACTGAGGTGCTCCAGCCAGGCAGCAACCTCCTCTGTCCCCCAGAGGTGAACTGTCGGAGACGGAAAAGCACGAATGCAGTGAGTGCCCAGAGCCCAGCGCGAGGCAGGTGGCAGCCGGCACCTGAGACATCCCAGCAGCAGGCATCCCAAGATGCCCCAGAAGCCAGCACCCAGACAAGATGCCTCAGCAGTAGGTACCCCAGACACCCCAGCAGCTGGCACCCACATGCCCCCAACAGCTGGCACCCAAGACACCCAGCAGCCAGGCCCTGAGATGCCCCCAGCAGCTGGCTCCCGAGACCTCCAGCAGCAGGGACCCCACACACACCCCCAGCAGCCGGCACCCACCGCCCAGCCACAGGCACCGCCCCAGAGCCTCGCAAAAAGCAGCAAGGAGCCACCCGCTCTCCAAGGGAAGGAGCTGCAGTCTGTTCCTGCCAGGTTGGCCATCAGCCTGGTCATTTCCCCCATGTCCCAGGAGGGACCAGACACCCCCAAAGAGGTAAATGCCAATGTGACTGTGCCGCTGAGGCCAGCCTGCGCTCCTCTCTGGAGGGTCCTGTCACTTCTGGTCCACAGCAGGAAGGGAAACAGGCAGAGATTCATGTAGCCAGAGCCACCGTCATTAAAAGAAACCCAACTGCTGGACAAACATGCGAAGAAGAAAAATCAAAGGCACAAATCCAAACTCGGGGCTTCTCGGCACCTGAGAGCACTGGAAACAGCCATGCTAAGAGCCCCAGTTTACGGACTCCCCCAAAAATGTCCTCGAGTGCCATTTTCTATTGACCTCCCCAGCTGCAAGCGCCGCTGGCCCAGGCTCCAGCATGGGGCCTGGACTCATGAGTTGTCAGCCGGGGACCAGCAGCCCCTCACAAGAGGAGGGCCCGGTGGGCCCTGCACAAGACTAAAGTGTGAGCTCTGTGTCTCTGAGTGTCCTATCACCTCTAGTGTCCCCCTCCCCGCTTGCATCCCCTAATCCAGGGCAGGCACGCAGTGTGGTGTCAGTCACTGGAGTCCGCCCAGGGAGTGACCCCGGGAAGGAGCGACAACACAGGGGCAGCTCCCTAGACAAACACCGCGGCAATAGGGGACGTGATCAGGGACCACGGGGAAGAACCAAAAGGCTGCAGAAAAAAGCAGAGACCACAATGGCCCCCACAGCCGGCATGGACAGCCAGAAGAACAGCAGGAGGGCGGGTACCCGGGGCTCCCAGGCTACAGCGAGCTTCTCTGTTCTTGCTGTTTTTCTCTTTCTTAAACTTCGTCACCAGGCGGAACTTGCCACTGCGGCTGCGTTTGGAAAGCTCCAGCATCACATTCTGTGGGGGAAGCAAGAGGCAGGGAGAGTCAGAGGCTGAAGCAGCCAGGCAGGAGGCACACGTTGGGCAGGGGGGCTCAGTCCCCACCGTACCACTGTCCCCCTTGGTTTCTAGGCTCACAGACTTACCTGTAACGCCTCTTAAAGGTGGTTTCACAGTGATCACACAGTGTCTAATACCACATTTGATTTCCTAATTTTATAACGTGTGTTTCTCATGTGATTGAAAAGCTTCATGAATATTACCCAAATACCAATACATTCTACAAAGATTATCCAGTAGGTCACAGCCGATCTTCGGAGCTGCACGGGCAGACAGGGACACGTGGGATATAGTGTCTTTCTAAAAACAAAGCTTTTCTGGCATTTTTCGGTCTTTCCTTGGAACCTACTCCCCAAAGCAGCATCACTGAGGGACAGGAGCACTGGATCCCTGCCACCACCCCGCACAGTGCTGCCCAGGAAATGGGCAGAGAGGACACTGCCCCTTCCCAGCTGGTCTGACTATATTCACACAGAAGCAGGGCCACAGGCCTCTGCACACGATACATGGGCCTGGATTTACGTGTGTACACATCCTACCCCCGTATTCACAAATAAAGCAGAATTTCCTATGTCCCATGAGCGCCTCTTCTTGCCCCTGAGGGCCTGGACTCTGCCCCAGGGCCCTCTCTACTGACGTCCCCACTCTGACCTGCATGGTCACATTTGGCAGCTTTAAGATACTTTCAGATCTGAAAGGGACACATGGTCCCACTGAAAAAAATGCCACAGGGATTTTCATTAGAATTGCACCAAATCGGGGGGCGGGGGGAGAGTGCGGGTCCTCACATCCAGGAACACGCTCTGTAGTGCCACCAACCCTCCGGGTGCCCCAAGAGCCCCTTCGTGGATTTCTGATCAGAGGCATTTCCGGCTTCAGGTTTTCTACTAGAAAAGAGACTTCTCATAATGGTATTTCTAACTGATGATCGCAGGGCTCAAGGAACTTAATTTACAAATTTCTTAACTTGGCAAAATAATCAACCATCCATCAAACAGCTGCTCCGTTAAAGACCATTAGCGCCTCGGCTCCCAGGCTCTTCTATGCTGGGACTGGTGGGCGCCCGCCTCACTCCTCAGCGCTCCCACAGAAGGGGCACCCGCAAGCAACCCAGAGCTGCTCTCCCCACAGCCCAAACAGAATCCTATGCCTGACTTTACAATTTCCTTTTTTTTTAAATGCCTATGAGGATCACATTAATTTCTAACTTTTATTATTTTTTAGAAGATTTTATTTATTTATTTGTCAGAGAGACAGAACACAAGTGGGGGGAACGGCAGGCATAGGGAGAGGGAGAGCTAAGCAGAGAGCCTGGTGCTGGGCTCAATCCCAGGACCCTGAGACCATGACCTGAGCTGAAGGCAGACACTTAACCAACTAGGCGCCCCTAACTTCTAACGTTTAATATGGGGATTTCATCCTGGGAGGCCAGCAGAAAGAGGCTATCAATGTATGACCTTGTCTCCCCACCTTGTAAATTAAGCAAATTCCAGACATCAAACTACTCTCACACACACACAAACGCTTCCGTATGCAACCCTAAAAGACAGGAATGCGCTCCTAGAGCATCTACCCACAGCACCATCACCACACTGACACCAGCACAAGCTCACGTACATCTAATAACATCAAATCTCCCCGCCTGTTCCAAAGGGTTACCCTCATGGCTGGTGTGTCTGAACCAGGACCCTCGTGAGGGCCACAAGTGACACTCAGCTGCTCTGGCTCTCAGGCTCCCCGGCTTCATCCTTCACCACAGAGAAACCAGCTGCCTGCCCAGTAAGACGGCCCGCCCCACCCCTTGCCCACGCAGATTGGATCCAGATTCCTGCCTTTAGACAGGATGCTGTCGCCAGTGATGACACAGGCTTGCAACTGCCTCCCAACAGGTGAGGCCTGCCATCCTCTTTCTGGGGCCAGCAGCTTCTTTCGCCACAGGTGCTGCCACCCATGGGACCCACTGGAAACTGAGTGCTTCCTGGGTGGGAGCGGGGGGAGGATGCAAAATGGCCTTTCAGTCCCTCTGCACTTTCCACCTGGAATTTTTTTTTTTAAAGATTTTCTTTTTTGGGGCACCTGGGTGGCTCAGTGGGTTAAGCCTCTGCCTTCGGCTCAGGTCATGGTCTCGGGGTCCTGGGATCGAGCCCCATATTGGGCTCTCTGCTCGGCAGGGAGCCTGCTTCCCCCCCCTCCCCTCTGCCTGCCTCTCTGCCTACTTGTGATCTCTGTCAAATGGATAAAATAAAATCTTTAAAAAAAAAAAAAAGATTTTATTTATTTATTTGACAGACAGAGATCACAAGCAGTCAGAGAGGCAGGCAGAGAGAGAGGAGGAAGCAGGCTCCCCGCCGAGCAGAGAGCCCAATGCAGGGCATGATACCAAGGCCCAGGGATCTTGACCTGAGCCGAAGGCAGAGGCTTTTAACCCACTGAGCCACCCAGGTGCTCCCCACCCGGAATTCTTTTATAAAAAATTGCTTTCAATTTTGGGGCACTTGGGTGTCTCAGATGGTTAAGCATCTGCCTTTAGCTCAGATCATGATCTCTAGTCCTGGGATCAAGTCCCATGTTGGGCTCCCAGGTCAGTGGGGAGTCTGCTTCTCCCTCTGCCTCTCCCACTGCTTGTGTGACTCTCTCTCTCTCTCTCTCAAATGAATAAACTAAATCTTTAAAAAAAAAAAAATTAAAAAAACAGTAATAAACTGGTTTTGCAGATCTACTGATAATACAGAATTCTGAAATCAGATTTGCTAGTTTTTAAAGTAATGAACTATTTGAAAGTTGCCAAGATTTGCTTCTAATATGTGACTATACTTAACACTATTTAATCTATACACTCAAAAACAGCAGACATGGTAAATTTTGTGTGTTTCTTATCACAATTTAAAACACAAATTGCGCCAACGTCCATCTTTTCCTAGCTTTGATGCTGTTTCTTATATAGAGGAATTACATATTCCTTGACATTTTTCCTTCAGAGATAATTATTTTTTCA
The DNA here is from genome assembly GCF_964662115.1 of Mustela nivalis. Lineage (NCBI taxonomy): Eukaryota > Metazoa > Chordata > Mammalia > Carnivora > Mustelidae > Mustela > Mustela nivalis. Next base: position 74,010,940 of record NC_139030.1, read on the forward strand.
AGTTGTCCTGTAGCTATTCTTTTTAAAATGTCTTTAGGGATGCCTGGGTGGCTCAGTCAGTTAAGCATCTGCCTTTGGTTTAGGTCATGATTCTGGAGGCCCAGGATCGAGCCCCACATTAGCCCCACATCCCTGCTCAGCAGGGAGTCTGCTTCTCCCTCTGCCCCTCACCCTGCTCATGTTTTCTCTCTCTCTCAAATAAATAAAATCTTTTAAAAAATAATTTACAAATAAATGTCCTTAGATTTCAATTTGTATAGTTTAAATTTTTCCTGACATTTCAATGGTTTTAGCAAGATTTTTTAAATTAGCATTTCTTTGAAAATAATATACTTGATTTATCCTCTTATCTGTTGTTCCATGACCTTTATCACTTCATACTGTCCAGACCTTCCTCGATTTGCCACAGAATGATTTAATTTCTTGTATTTTATAGTTAAACTCTGAATAACATTGAAGTCAGGAGTGCCACCCCCCACCCATGAAGTTGAAAATCTATGTATAACTTCTGACTCCCCAAAGAGCCTTACTAATACCATAAACAGTTAACACAAATTCTCTATGTATATCATATACCGTATTCTTTTAAAATAGTAAGCTACAGGGGGGCGCCTGGGTGGCTCGGTGGGTTAAAGCCTCTGCCTTCGGCTCGGGTCATGATCTCGGGGTCCTGGAATCGAGCCCCGCATTGGTCTCTCTGCTCAGCGGGGAGCCTGCTTCCTCCTTCTCTCTCTGCCTACTTGTGATCTCTGTCTGTCAAATAAATAAATAAAATTAAAAAAAAAAATAGTAAGCTACAGGAAAGAAAATGTTAAGAAAATCCTAAGAAAAAATACATTTGCAGTACAGCACTACATTAATCAGAAAAAAACCTGTATAAGGGGACCCACGCAGTCTAAACTGTACTGTTCAAGAGTCAACTGTACTTCAAAGAACTAGCTCACAAACTTGCCAACTTTGTTTTTTGCTTTCAAAGAAGTCATTGTCCTGTTTTTACACTAGTAGAATGTGGCACCATGCCTTCCAAGCTTCCACTTGCTCTCTCCCCTTACATGGGTACAGCAGAGGTCCCAGAAGCTGGGAGCACTGAGCTGTGAAGCAGCCAGCAGAGAAAGGTGGAGAAGGCAGGAGTCCTGGACAGCCCAGAAGACCCCTAAGAGCACGTGTGGTTTTCCTTTCACTCCCGGGACAGCTGGCTGCAGTTTCTGGGCTGAGGTCCCATGGGATCAATGCTGGCAGTAACACTGCCCTGGCCCCACCCTGCTCTGCCCCAGCTGGCTCCAGAGGTTTCTGGTTTTGCGACTAACCTGCCCGTGCACCATCTGTACAACTTCCCACCTGTCACCTTGTACCGTCTCACCAGCCCACAGCTAGGAGCTTTAGAGACCAGGGCAACTACTGACATGGCTTGAAGGACTCATGAGGTCAGACATCCAGGAGGGACTTGCACTGGTTTGTTTCAGCAGTGGCTCTACATTTGATGCTACTTGTTTTGAAAATATTTTTAGGCTTAAAGCTCTGGAACCACAATTCCTGAAACAGACACGTTCAGTACTAACACCTGCAAGTCCCAAACAACCCAAGTTTACTGTGGTCATCCTGCAACCAGGCACCAGGCTGCGAGTCTCCCACTGCAGCAGCTGCTACACTGTCCATGGACTGAGGAACGTTCTAGCCCTCCCTCGGTCTTCAGAGGCAATCTGCATGCAGGAGGAATCTACCCACCCTGGGCAGGGCATGGGAGCCCACGGCCCACACCTCACAGCTGGCATTTCTACTTTGAGTTGGTGTCTGAGGTGTCCTGTGGCCCAGCACTGTGCTGCTCAAACCACTCCTGGAAAGGAACCAACTTTAATAATTTCCATTCCATAGTGGACTGATACTTTAGCAAAATACAGTAAAATAAATCACTAAAAAAATGAAACCAAGAAGGGACATCCAAAGTATAAGCCTCAATTTTTTATTATTTTCAACAGAAATAAAATTTTTCTGTTAATTGTTTAAAAGTTTCTAAACTCTTCCCTTAATTTCTATAATAACAAAGAGTTTTCCACTGTCAGTAGTGCTTATCTACAACATGATCCAATTCTTAAACTGTCCTATGGGCACGAGGAAAAAAAACAAAGTCCATCTTTACAGAATATAAAATTCTCTCAATGGAGAAACATAATACACACACATACATAATTTTGTCAATTTTCTTTTATTTGCATGCTATGATAGTTTATTTCATTATTCATGGACTGATAGTAATGGTTCACACCATAATTTGGTTTCTGTCACTTTCATTTCAGGAAGTCTTTCCTTCACAAATTCTATGTTAATTGAAATTAAAATTGGGGGATAGTCATTAAAAGAATAGAGAGCTTGCATTTCCAAAATACTAGAGAGTACAAAGAGAATTGTGTGGGAGAAAGGAGAGACTTACCAATCAAAATGAAGAAATTAAAAAAAAGTAGAATACAAAGCACAAAATATGGCAAAATATACAGATAAATAGATCAGTAATCACAACGAATATAAATAGACTGAACTCCTCAGTTAAAATGCATGGTACCCAACTGGATAAAACCTCAATTTGACAACATGCTATTTATGAAAGAAATCCTCCAAATAAAGCTTGAAAGTAAAAGTATGAAAATGAAAATACCAAATAAGCAAACTTAAAAAGAAATTACTATAGAATTAGAGTATCTTTACATAAAAACAAAACCTATATGCACCTAATAACATATCCTCAAAACACAGAAATCAAAAATAAAACCACAAATGTAAATTAAGATCTCTACATTCATGATCAGAGTTCATGATCAGAGTAATTGATAGACCAAAAAGACAAAAATAAATCTTAAAACTATAAAATTATATTTTATCAATATAAAGTGATGTTTTAATCATGTATTACAATTATATTTTTATATTAAAATTTACTTCAGTTCTTTTGTGTTTCCTTAAAATTGTTTTAATCTTCCTGTGTCATAAGTTTTTACTGAGGATGGAGAGAGAAAACTGGACTCCTGAGATTGGTATATGTTTAGGTTTCCTTTTTAACACAATCTTATAATAATTTGCTTTTAGGAGGGGAAGCTATGTCATTTTGTTATCTTACTTGTATGCTGTTAGCTACATTTTTACTAGTCCCTTCTTCTTTCTTTTTGTTTTCTTCTGTTTCTCTTTAAATTCTAGTTAGTTAACATATCGTGCAACATTGGTTTCAGGAGTAGAATTTAGTGATTCATCACTTACTACATATAACACCCAGGGCTCACTACAACTAGTGCCCTTCTTCATTCCTATCACCCATCTAGCTCATTACCTGTCCACCTCCCTCCATCATCTCTCAGTTTGTTCTCTGTAGTTAAAAGTCTGTTACGGTTTGCCTACCTCTCTCTTTTTTTTTTTTGAAAACTCTTTATTTTCTTTTATAGTGTAGATTATATGTTGTTTTTGGTTCTGAAAAACTGATTTGGAAAAACAAAAATCTTTTCAATTCTACTAGAAACTACCTTTAACTTTTTGTTTTGATTTGTTTTTTATTTTTTTAAGATTTTATTTATTTATTTGACACAGAGAGAGCAAGAGAAAGACAGCAAGCACAAGCAGAGGGGATGGCAGGCATGGGAGAACCAGGCTTTCCACTGAGCAGGGAGCCTGATGAGGGGCTCGATCTCAGGGCCCTGGGATCATAACCTGAGCCAAAGGCAGTTGCTTAACCAACCAAGCCACCCAGGAACCCCTACCTTTAAGTTTTTAAAGATACTACTAACTTTGCATTTCCCTAATTATCAAAGTCAAGAACCCTTTTTTTAAACCTTCCACCTTACTGTGCCTTCATTCTTCTGTCCATGTCTTCTTCCCAGCCTCCCCACCTACTGTCCACTTCACAGGCTTTTGTAACTTAATCTGGAAATCCTGAGCTGTTACTGCTATATCTATTAAATATTCTATATATTATTATTTTAGTAATTTTTTCTCACATGAAAATTTTGTATTTACAGCTAATAATTTAACTAAGTTTGAGGAGCTCAGCCAGTCCTTTTAAACCAAAATATCCTCACACGTTAAGTTACTGAGTTTTGCTGTTTCATTGGAAGGCCTCAGAGTCAGTTTTCCATGCAAGGTTGCATTTGTCAACAAATGCCTCCATTTTCAGAGAAGAACGGGATAGACTATTGTAGCCTTCCTCTCTACCTCACCTTACTGCTACCAACAGGTTCTAACAAACAAAACTGGCAGTGGGGTGCCAGATGTGTAATGTCTAACAGTTCTTTCTCTTGCAAGACTGTAGTACCCTACCCTAGGAAGAACTTTTCTCCTGGCCCACTGATAAAAAAGAAAATCTACAGTACACCTTTAACAAGATCTGCCCACAAAACTGACTATCCAACAAAACAACTATCCAGAGTCTCCTGGACTCTTCCTACCTATTCACTGGCTGCAGGAGGCAAGCCAGGGTGCAACATGCCCAGGGTTCTATCTATCCTGGCGATAGGGAGTACACATGCTGAAGTCTCTAAACACATGCAAAAGAAAAGTGTGACTGTCCCTTGTCGACCAACTCTGTGTCCCTGTTGACAACAAACTCAAGAAGCTGCCATTTTTCCAATGTGTCTTCACACCAGGGACAAACAACGGGGCTAGCCTCCGCCTTCTATCTGAAGGCCAGCCCTGCCATTCTGTTTCTGACGGCGGTAAGTGCCCAGTCATCAAGGATTGTGCTCAGTACTAACTCCCAACTCCTTCCTACCTGCCAGGCTTTCCATACCTCTAATGTGTTTTATTTTTTATTTTTTTAAAGATTTTATTTATTTAGAGAGCGAGCACAGGCAGACAGAGTGGAAGGCAGAGTCAGACTCCCTGCGGAGCAAGGAGCCCGATGTGGGACTCGATCCCAGGACGCTGGGATCATGACCTGAGCCGAAGGCAGCTGCTTAACCAACTGAGCCACCCAGGTGTCCCCTTCTAATGTGTTTTAATAGAGAAGTCTTGAGAAGCCCTATCAGGGGCTGCAAGGTGGACACCATCTTAACCTCAAAGCTACACAGATCACAGTAATTACAGGTACAGAAGGGAGAGCCACTGCACCCAGAGGCGCTGAAGCTGAAGGCCTGTGACCCACATACCTCTTCATCACCAGGTTCCATGGACTGGCACAGCCAGGGGGTGTCCGCCAGCTTCCTGAGCTGCTGGTCCATTTCTGTGAGAGCAGCTCCAAGCCGCTCTTTCTGAGGGGGGTCCAACTGCTGCTCCAGGCAGGAAGGAAAGACAAACAGAGCTGGTCATTAGCAGTGAGGAGCTGGGGCCACAGCAAAGCCCCCATGCAGGCACATAGTCTGCTCCAAGGAAAGTGATGGTTCTCGGACAGTTCTTATAAGAATTCCTAAGGAAACTAAATGAAACAGCACTGGCTAAGGGGCCAGATTCAGAACTTCCCTTCTAAGAAGAATCGGGTGATGGAACTAAAACTCTCCTTTCATAAAACTGGGAAAAAACAAGCTTGTCTGAAAACTAAAATAGCAGCACTGACACTTGACCTACTTGGGTTTACCTTGGGAGCCCTATGTTAGAAAGAAGACAGGACCAGACCTGCGCCAGAGTGCAGGAAGTGCTATGAGGCAGCGAAGGAGCAGCCATCACACTCAGAAGAGCAGATTACTGTGAAATGAACAATAGAAGACATGGAAACTAGACTTTTGGGGTGGTTCTAGATGTGTGATCTTCAGCAAGTTACTCTACCTCCTAGACCTCCACGTACTCATCTTTTTAAACAAGAATGTTGGCTAGGCCATCCCTTGGGTCTTCCCTATTTTAGCTTCTGCAATTCAGTGAAACCCAACCTACATGCTTCCCCAGGGCTGACTCTTCAGCCAGGTTGGCAGGGCCAAGTGAGGAACGGCAACAGCACAGCATTTCTGAGAACGGAGTCTGCCTCCCTGGTCTAAGGCAGAATTCTGCATACAGCCACAAAGGTGGTTCTGTCCACAGGAGTCTAACATGCTAGCGATGATGTGGTTGAGTCATGGCCAGAGGGCTGGAGAACCAACCACATGGCCAGATCAGATGACCTCCAAGGCCCTTTCCCACACTGAGTCTAGAATTCGTAAGACCAGGAGCTCCAGGCTGAAACCTGCTGCCGCCTGCACAGTGGGCACTAGCGCATGCCCAATGGGGAGCCAGCCCCTCGGCTTACCAGGGCCACCCTCCCGGCCAGGAGCAGTGCTGTCTCCCTGCACAGGGCTTGAATGTTGTTCACCATCTCCAGGACAAAGCCACAGTTCAGCCCCTGAGAGGAATCAGAAGGACACCCATGTAGAAGGCCCACGGGCTACAGGACTCCAGAGGAGCAAAACCTGAGAAGCACAGGCACCTCTGTGGTTCTGGGCTTGCCATACACTCGGTCCATGGACTTAGAGCTGGCATTGACGGCGTGGGCAAGTTCCCGCTCCATGTCTTGATGGGACTGAGCGATCTCCCGGATACTAGAGGGAAAGAAACACAGCACTCATCAGACCAGATGAAGGGGCAGCCTATCATGTCACCTCGCTCAGACACAGGCCCGGTCCAGCCCAGAGGGCCAACACAGACACAGCCCAGCCAACAGGGAACAGAGCAGGTCTTAGAGGGGAAATGGGATACCAAACTCCAAGTTTCTCCAGAAACTCAACCAGGGAGGAAAATACCCAAAATGAGACTCAGACTGTAAAATGGCAAGCTGACAGGAAGCATGGTTTGCAGGCCTGTTGTGTGGAGACAGCTGATTGTTCCTGAAAGGGGACTTTGCCTCCCTGCTCTATAAATGAGGATGAGAGGACCCTTCTCTATGAGGATGATCCTGGTTCAAAAGGCTGAGACTCCAGGACATGGGCCCAGGCAGCAGCCCCTGGCCTGAGGGACCCACACAAATAGGGGGCGGTGACAGGGTTGGACATAGCAAGAGCACCAGGGACAGAGGGAGCTCATAAGTCAGGGAAGGAGGGTGGGGAACCACTTGTCCTACCCTGGGGAAAACTAGGAGCAGCTGCCAGACTTTATTTTTTTTTTTTTCAAAGATTTCATTTATTTATTTGTGAGAGGGAGCGAAAGAGAGAGTGAGCACAGGCAGGCAGAATGGCAGGCAGAGACAGAGGGAGAAGCAGGCTTCCCTGCCAAGCAAGGAGCCCAATGTGGGACTCGATCCCAAGACGCTGGGATCATGACCCAAGTCGAAGGCAGCTGCTTAACCAACTGAGCCACCCAGGCGTCCCAAGCTGCCGGACTTTAAACAAGACAATGAGATGGCAGGTCCCCACCCATGGGGGTGGCACAGACTCTGAGGGGACAAGAATGAGCGAGAAGAAAAGCAGAAGCCTGTTATATAGCAAGGAACTGAGAAAGAATGTAAAAAGTGAAGTCATCAAGCCGGGATACTGATCTGGTCACAGGGGCAGGGGAGGCAAGAAGTGGTGCCGGCTACTTGAGACAGAGGACACAGCACAGGACATGCTTTCGAGGGTGGGTACCCAGAAGGAGGCATGGAACCAGAAGTGCCTACAGGAATCCCGAGAGAGCTACCAACCCACAGACTGAGAGCGTGATGCCAGGGGAAAGGACAGAAGAATCGCCCAGAAGGGCACACAGAGCCTAGAGCCCACAGGGCAGCAGTGCTCCCGGCAGGGGGAGAGGAGGAGGAAGCCTCAGAGCAGCACAGAAGCAAAGTCAAGGAGCACCAGGCCAGCGTGAGACCTCAGGGGGCGACCAGGGAAGGGAAATACAGTTGAAAACCAGAACCAGACACCAGCCGAAGAAGGTCAAGGGATCTGGAGGAGAGGACACAGGTCACCAGGCTGAACGACCCTTTCAGAGTGAGGCCCAACGGCAGCCGGCACCCAGGCAGGTGGGGAGAATGGACAGTGGCAAAGGGAGACCACCGTGCGGAAGGTCGTCCCCAGTGGCTCCAGGAGCCACTTCTCAAAAGCAGATTAAGAGAAGGAAATGCCTTTGGGTACTGGTGGGTTTTGTTTTTTTCCTAATAACTACAGGGTTTGTTTTTTGGTAACAAACCTGCTCTCTGGGATGAAGTAAAAGAGGCAGTAACAGGACTATTCTGAAGAACCCGAGACAGTGAAAACACCAGGGGATTTTAAGCTTCCAGCTACATGAACTCCGAGCAATCTCTGCAACTCAGTGAGCAGAAACGAACCAAAGCCCAGGGCCCACAGAAACCCCAGCTGGGCCCTGATGAAGTAGGCAGACTGGCACATGGGCCCCAGAGGAGGGACGCCACGCCTGCACCCTAGCGGTGACCGTGCAGCCCCGAGGACGTTCAGGGACCCAGGGGCTCCAGCCGCAGGAGGCTGACCGCACAGGGAAGGCGGGGGCCCACCTGTGGATGAGGGCTCCTGCCGCCTGCCCGAACTGGTCCATCTGGGTGGCCTCTTCCTCGGACAGGATCTCCGGGTGCAGAGAGAACGACGGAGGGCGAGGAAGTTCACACTTCTGCTTGTCTTCCCAGGACTTAAGGGTGTTCTCAAATGCCTAGGGCGAAGGACGCACCATCACACCATGCACTGCTCTCTCGAGAGGCAAGCAGGTGCCCAACAGCAAACACTGCTGGGACAGTCACTGGACAACAGCCAGAAAAGGAGAGATAGAGTTCGGTTTCACACCAAGGAGGGGAAGTAATCCTGGAAATTATACCCCTGTTCCCTTAAACTCTGTGTCTAACAAAAGTAAATTCCTAGAACAAAACACTAGAAACTCAGGCCTTCTTTGAGAAGGCACACACGTGTGCCTGCAGGTGAGCCCTGGGACCAGTGTGTTCTCTCCCGTTTCCCACAGGCAGCGTTTCTTACCCTATCTCTGGTGAGTGTCTGTGCCCGGTTCTTGTGGATAATCCGAATGTATCCTGGAGGCTGGATCCAGGCCTCTCCGTCCACCTGCACAGGCACGCCCTCGTCCCCCAGGATGGAAATCTTCACCGTGCGACACTGAACAAACACCACAGGCGTTACTCGTGCACCGCATGGAACCAAGGAGCTAAGAGGCTGTATCCCAGCACTGCAGGAGCCTTCCTGTCCCATGTGCCCCTGCACCCATTAGCTGATGTCTGGGGGGACACCACGCCCACTGCCGACCACTGCTGCAGAGCATCCCCAGCTGGGGCACAGCTCATGAAGAACCCGGGTCTGTCCCACCCCCACCGCCCCCTCACCCAGCACTGCATCTGAGACCGCACTGAGGAGACCTCAGTGGTCAGGCACGAGCACCAGGCCCAGGGTGGGACTCATGCCCAGCAAGAGCCACAGGGCCCTGTGCACATGGGAAACACTCCCAGAACAGGGTAAAGCCCTCCCAACAAGTGGTTAATGACTCACTGTTTCTCTTTTCAACAAAAAATAATGCCCAAGAGTTAAAATCATAAAATTCAAACACCCTACCCTACATGGGGGCAGAATGAGGCCAGAAGGACTAGAAAGTCACTGCGTGGGGTTTGGGTGGGCTAGGTTATCAAACTCCCCACTTCCTTGTGCATAAGAGCACTGCCCTCCTCTACCCATAACCAGAAGTAAGTACTAGGGGAGTTTCTTCTGATCTCCCCTCTCCTCCTGGGCCTTAGAGCAGCAGGAAGACCATGCTTTCTCCACTGCTCACTGCTTGGCCTCTGTTCCCAAACTCAGAATGTGGCTGCTGAAAGCCGCAGGCTCGGGCCGAGTTCGGTCGGGCCTGTCTCATCTCATCCCACCTCAACAGAAGGGGACAGAAGGTATAGTGCACCCACAGAGAAAGCCAGGGCAGGGAGCTCAAGCAGGATTCAGTAGGCCCCAATTCTGAAAGAGTGTCATTTAACTGTCAAATACAGCAGGTGAGGAAGGGCTCTGGGCCAGGAGGCAGGGCCGTGGGTGGTCCTGGAAAACCGCCCATTTTTCTGGGCTCTGTGCAAGGAGAGCACTGAGGCAAGAGCCTGGTTCTGGCTCAGGCCCTGTCTCTCCAAACATGTCCAGGCCAGACTGCCTCCCAGGTCCCTCCCACTTGCAAGACCATGGCTGGTACCTGGGCGATGCGATGATGCTGCAGTTTAATGACACGAGAGACGGCCATCTGCATGCTACCAAACACAGCAACCACCTCGAGGATCTTATCATCGAATGACGGAGCTGCAAAAGTCTGCAAGGACCAGTGTTAAGAGCGGACCTCTGCTCCGAACTTCCCTGCACACCCCTCTGTGCTCCCTCTCCAGGCCGCTGCTCTGGTTATAGAGAGGGTACTACCAGGAAGTGTGCGTCCTAACTGAGAGGCAGCTGTGGAGCAAATGCATTATTGAGGGGGTTTCTAGGACCAGCTGCTGGGAATCAAATCTCTGAGTTTCCACTGACTAGCAGTGTGACCTCAAGCAAGTCACTTAACTTCTCTTGTCCTTGGCCCCATCATCCGTGAACCAGGGCTAACCCTGGTGTGTTCTTATGAGGACCGAGGTAACGCATGACCAGTCCTTTCAACAGCTACCAGAGTATCTCCAGGGTGTAGTTCACGTTCATGATTTCTGTTAGCTCTTATGTAGGAAGGAGACCACGCCCCTGGTTAGAGGCCATTAGTGCCTCCCACAGGTCTTAGCATAGTTTCCCTGGATAGCAAAACCTGGGGCCCAAACATGGGCCCAAACCTGTCTGCATTCCACTCACTGCACACCGTCAAGGGACCTTCTCCAAGCCACATCCTATCCCACCAATGAGCCGTCACATACACTGTTCCAGCAACTCCCTAGAACAGCCTCCCCACTCCACATCTCCCCTCACCTGACCCAGCCAACTCTGTCTTCCTTCAGGTCTCAGTGTAGATGTCCCCTCCTCTGAGAAGCCTTCCCAGACTGCCCCAAATTGGAGTCAGGCCTGGCTTCTGCATCACACCTATACCCTGACCACATCTTTCCTGTTCAGCTTCTCTTCTCATGGACAGGGCTAGCTGTCTGTCTTGTTCTCCACTGTACCCCGACTGACAGCACAGGGGAGGAGATCCATCCATACCTCTGCACCACTAACAGAGCCCCCCTAAGAGGTGGAGTACTCCATCAAGGCCTGAAGTGGTGGATGCTCCTTGAAGGAATTACCCACACCCACCTGGGGCCACGCCACCCAGGACCCCAGTACGTACATCATCTTCCTTGGTGCCCCCCCAGAAGTTGGTCCCTCCGGCATAGCTGGGAATGTTGAGGACAGCAATCCCCTGGAGGCTAGGGAGTGGGATGGGTCGCCCATCACACTGCACAGCAGAAATGCCGGAAAAGGGAAAAAAAGAAAGATGCACAGCATCAACCTGGTCCTTCTTCACTAACAATCCTCCCCTTCCCCCACCCTTACCCCACACCGGGCTGAGGAGGCCACAGCCACAGCTGAGCTCTCACTGAGGTACCAAAAGGGCAAAGGGAGTCCCCACCCAGGCTGGAGAAAGGCTAAGAGGAGACCAGACGGGCCCAAGCACCTGAAGCTGCAGAAGACCCTCCAGCTCACCTCTAGGAGGACCTTCTGCTCTAGGTTCTTATAGGTTCTGTGCAGCAACTCTTTGGTTCCAAGAACTCCATACCACATCATGTTCTTGGTCCGACTCCTGCAGGTGGAAAGCAAAGAATGACAGGATCGCAAATCTCTCTCCACAGGGAGCTACAGTCGCTGCCGTGAGCTGCTGATCACACGCCGGTCAGATGCAGCACAGACACCTCGAGGGGAGGGAGGACAGTTCCTCTTTATGTGTGAGATATGCATAAAGAAATACATCTGTTGATGGAAAATTCTGCTGAAAAATACTCCCAAAAAAGTAACTTACAGACATTACAGAACCTCACAAAAAAAAATAATAATAATAATAATAATGATTTCTTTCTAGCTATAAAAGTATGCTTATCACAGAAAATTTCGGAAGTGCAGAAAAGCACAAAGCAGCAAATCATCTTCGTAATCCCCACATCTGTATGTACTGATGATGACAAACTTCAGTGCACTTCCTCAGTCTACTCAAGGTATTTGGCTTACAGGTGAAAGAGCCGGTCTACAGTCTTCTGACCAACTCTGTTCACTTGGCACCGAAGCCTGTGTCTCAAGGCAGGACTGACCCCAGCGGGGCACCTTCCCACCAACGTAGGAACCCAGCCACTTCCCACGCCCCATGGTTTCTGGAACCCAGCCACTTCCCACTCCCCATGGTTGCTGGAACCCAGCCACTTCCCACTCCAGGGCTCTGTAAATCATGTGGCAGTCATCCCTTTGCACACACCTCTTTGCAAACATTTCCAGTTCCTTCTCTAGGATAGACTCCTAGAAACTGAATTCCTCTTAGACCTTTTCAAAGCTCTTGCTACAAACTTAGGGAGTATCCTATCAGGGTCCCACGGTTCTAAAACTGTATGATGCATGGCTCTGTTCACTTATTTTACTCTGTTAAATTATGTGCATTGTAATGCCCTTTTCAGCTATTTTTTAACTAACTAGAACTTTTGAATGATTCGGGCTCACCACCATGAGCTGTAAAACAGAGATGTCCCTGGGGCCTCGGAGACAGTCCCCTCTACCTCACAAGCCCCAGAGCTCAAAGTTTTCCTGAATTCTTACGCTCGATTCTGTTTTCCGAGAAATCTGCAATTACACACGACTTGGGTGATCACCAGATCAAGTCCTGAGGTGTGTCCACCTGCCCCTTTATAGCATCACCATGAACTTACAACTGTCCGGAGACTTGGACCCTCTGACTGACTCAGTCACTCACTTTCCCATGTGGAACTGCCCCACCATACCAAGCCCGAGGGGTGGAAACCTCCTCCAGACCAGCCTCCTGGACTCTGACCTGGTTCTACCCACACCTCGTAAAAGCACCTCCATTTCGGACAACAAGGCACTCGGGCTTTACATATGCCTTCTGCCTTTGCACTCTGCACACCCTCTATCTCGCTGACTCCAGAAGTCAGCTCACTCCCGGGAGGAAGAAGCGAGGACGATGCAAAGGGCAGGTGTGCACACACACCGCCGCCTACCTGCACTTCTCCGGGTGCTCATCACGCTTGTTGTTGAAGTCCAGGGAGATCTTCGCATCCAGGCCAATGCCAAAGTAATTGTTCATGACGCACTTCTCTGTGTAATACTCTCTGCAATGGGGGTTTCCGACCAGTGAGAACCATCCCGGGTCACTTGGCAGCCTCCCGACCTCCAAGCATTTCTCCCTGAGGGTGAAACTCACGCCTTGCTCTTCAGGAGCAGCTGTACTGACCTAGAACTCTCAGGCCACCCGACGTACCCATTTAGAACATAGGACTCGGTGATACTTAACCTCCTCGATGAAGTCATCATCCATTTTAGGATATCTCATCACCCCAGAAGCAAGCTGCCCTCCTCCTTAGCCATCGGCCCCCAAACCCTCCCCAGCCCTGGCAAGCACAAATCTGCTTTCTGTCTCCAGGCTGTGCCTACTCTGCAAGTTTCACGGAAATAGAAGCCACAGTGCACAGCCCTCTGCATCTGGCTCCTTTCACGGAGCATAATGTTTTCAGGGCTCAACCGTGCTCAGGGCCTCATCCCTCCTGACAGCTGGCCAGCACTCCACTGGGGATGCGTGAGCACCGATACACACACTGGTGTGGACGCGGCCTCCCTCCTCTCATGTGTGGCCCTGGGAGTGGCACTCTGGGCCACGTGGAAACTGGGCTTTGGGGTACTGCTAGACCGTTTCCCGGAGCAGCCACGCTGTCTCACGCCCCCAGCAGCAGTGTGAAACCCGACAGTACTACAGCCATATACTCCCACGGCTTCAACTGTGGGTCTCAGAACATGCCTCAAACATTTGTATGCCCAATCAAAGCCATCTGCAAATGCAAAAACATCTATCCCAGCACCCATGGCAACACCTCCCTTCTCTGTGTCTGCCACTGACAAGACTCAATTCACTCCAGCTTCCCAGCCTCCGTCCTCCCCCTGCAATCGTCGTGACTGCAGGGGTCACAAAAGGGCTCCAGGGACCCTCCTCTCCTTCCAGAGCAGCATAGAGCCTCCACCCAGAGAAAACAGCAAGGAGAAAAGTACATGCCTAGCAGGCCTGCTGGCTGTTCCCCCACAAACTCCCCAGGGAATACCTGGGGGGTCAGAACACCACCACGTTTAAGATTCACAGGCGTCTGAAGTCTGCTTTGAGAAGCAATCACCCCATGGATGTGTTTTTATGACACATCTAATCCAAGTGCCTGACAGCTTAGTGAGAGCAAAGCTCTGGACAGAACTGTTTTCTGAGCAAAAGACCACATGCTGACCAGTATTTATGGGTCCTAGGAAAAGGGAGGGATCAGATTCCGAAAAACAGCATGGGGACAAGGGAAGGAGAATGGAGAAACTGGACACAGGGACCTGGGAAGTGGGAGGCAGCCAGGCCCTGGAAGCCACTACAGGCAAAGGCAGAATGACAAGTCTGGGGGTCCCTGAGCCAGGCCCTGACGTGCCACCCCACATGGAGGGATGAGAGCGGCCTCTCTCTCCAGGTGAGACTCGCTTTACATGAAGAGAGCAAGAGGAAAAGACACAGACGCCTAAGCTGCCAGATGTGGCAATTCAGTGATCTCAGGCAAAGGGAACAAATGAAGAATCTAGCTTTGGAGGCCGTGTGGGTACCGCTCACGGAAGGCTGAGCTCTGGCCTTACTGAGGAAAGGTGTTGGGGAGGGTGAGGACCAGAGCAGGATGGCGGGGTAAGGGGCAGGCACACAGCAGTGTCAGGTCTGGGACGAGGCCAGCATCAGGCAGCAGGTATCTGAACCAAGGCCGCTCTGCACACGTCGGGCTCCACTCTCCAGAAGTACCCGAGCCAGTGCAAAGCTTCACATTCCTGTCACCCTTCACCACACCAGACACATTCAACCCATTGCCACCAGCCACACCGTCCAGACCTTGCTATCAGCCAGCAAAAGGGAAAACCTAGAAAACCACGTTTTCAAATACCTGTGTCTCCAGAACTGCCGCGTCAGAGTCCTCAGTGCCTGAGCAGCAGGGCAAAGGACACGACACCAGCCCACAGGGCAGCCCTGGCGCCTTCCTCCCTACAATCCCAAACCCAGGACAGTATCTCCTAGATTTGGCCCCAGAACCTAGGCCCCTGCAGCACCAACAGGGGAGGGCGGGGAAAGGAAGGGTGTCAGGACAAAGCGCCAATGCAGGGCCAGCTGGAGGACTGGGGAGCAAATGAAGACCAAGGGCCAAGTCAGCTCCCAGCAGAAGCTTCTGAACCTGCTGAAACCTCAGACCCCGGGGGATGTTCAGAAACAACTAAGGCAGGACCCGTGCAGGAAGCTGGGATGAGCCAGGATAGGCTACACCCTTCACAGGAAGTTTCCAACCAGACACTCAGCTGAGGCATCACAATTTCCGAGTTTTCCTTATCAGCTAAGGAAGCTGGAAAAGGATCACCTAGTCAACTGTACGTGAATTCCTGCAGCCAATTCCAAATCTGTTTTCTGCACTCCAACATTCCTTTAACAACATGCTCGCCTGGTTTACCCCCATACTCACAGGTTTTCTGGTTCCGAGTTAAAGGGATCAGCATTAATTAATAAGCGACTGATGACAGAACTTCCAGGCAAGGAACCAGACATCCCAGCCCGCACATCTGTAAGGAGGAAACGGGAAGAGAGTAAGTCAAGATTCACTGAATTAAGAGAAACCCGTGTCCTCCAGACTAAGAAACACATATTCTTCAAAACATTGCTGCAATTAAATTATTTCTAAATGACGTATAAACAGATCCAAATTTTGACAATTAAGTATTTCAGGTCAAAAATCACCATTATAAATCGCTATTCACAGAACAAAATGAAACACACCGGGTGGCAGTAACCACCACCTGGAGACATGGTAAAGAAGAGTTTACAAAGACAGTTCTCATTACACGTGAGAAGCTCCCCTGAAATAACCTCTCAGTAAAAGTAACCCTAAACGTTCAATTGTACAGTAGGGAACACCCCGAGTGTCCAGAACCCCCAAGGAACCTGCTCCAATTTACAAATTTTAACTCATAAACATTAAGGCAGAAATGAAGCTCTGATTTTAAACATTCTGCCAATTAACCCCTTCTGGTGAAAATTATGCCTCTGATTAACCAAATATATCTTGCTAGCCTCATCTCCCATGGACTTCTGGAATTTTCTCTCTGTTCAGTTGAGATTCACCTAGAAATTACCAAATCACTTATGGGAGCAGATGGTGTAGCGTGCACTCTGCCGGGCCCAGGAGGCCTCAGGAAGTTGGTCAGGGGCCTCTTATCGGCAACCTCAACCCCCTGTGCTAATCCTTCCTTCTGCAGACACAGAGTACAGCCACAGTCCCTCTGGAGGGAAGATTACCTTGACCCTAACCTGGGCAAAATGAAAGCAGAGTCAGAGGCATACTCCCCTGGTGGCCAGTAGTGCCTCCTACAATCATGCTAGAAATGACAGGATGACTCGACTGGCTCCCCATCACACCCTACCCACTCCACCCTTTTCACTCAGGATAACTCCTAGTCATCCTTGAGGACCCAGCTCAAGTATCACCCCCTTGATGACATCTTCCCAAGGCCTCTGGCAGCAATTTGAATGCTGGCTGTCCTTTATGATAAATAAAGGTACTGTACATGCCATGACATAACTCTGAAACCCAATCTGTATTTCCCACAGACCTATATATAAACTCTTGAAGGACAAGGCCCTGGTCTCATTCATTCCCCCAGACTCAGTGCCAGGCAAAGCAAAATGCCTTGACCTTGCCAGCTGGCAGGTTAGCGCCCCACCTGCACCGGCCCACAGACACACAAAGCCAGCCTGCAGGGGACACTCACTCGAGAACAGGATCTTGGTGTTCAGGGCTGGCAGGCCATCCCGGTTTCCTGACTGGGGAGGAAGAGAGGCAGAACTGCCCAGTGACAAACTTCCTTTGCTTATCAGCTTCTCACATGGAGATTTGGACACTACAAAAACAGAACAGAAAGCCATAAAACCATCCAAAATAGAACATCACTGGAGCACTGGGAGAAGTCATTAGAGAAACAACCGTCCTAAGGGCTGGGGGGAGTGGGAAGGTCATCAGCCCCTGGTCAGTCCCTGGTCAGCCCCTGGCAGAGTGTATAAGACAAATCAAGCGGCCCAAGAGAGAGGAGGGGAGGGACACCTGGGTGGCTCAGTTGGTAAAGCAGCTGCCTTCAGCTCAGGTCATGATCCTAGCGTACTGGGATCGAGTCCCGCATCGGGCTCTTTGCTCGGCAGGGAGCCTGCTTCTCCCTCTGCCTCTGCCTGCCTGTGCTCGCTCTCTTCCCCTCTCTCTCTCTGATAAATAAATAAAAATTTAAAAAAAAAAAAAAAAAGAGAGAGGAGGGGAAATGGGAAGGGGCCCAAGAGGTAAGTGGGTCTGGGTGCCATCTGGAGGGTGACAGAGGCGCTGCCAAGACTGGGATGGGGAGGCCCGGCTGACTCCGGGTCACAGTCTGGGTTGTGGGCATCCGTGCATGGGCAGTGCGGAGCTCAAAGCAGTAACAACCACTGAGTAAAATGCTTAGGCAGACACCTCCCCGCAGGTGTACAGGCACCGAGGGAGGGGGCTACACATAGTGGGGAAGGCAGTACCTCTCCACAGCAACAGCCTGGGCTGCGGGGCTGCTCTGGGAGGAATAAGGGTCCCCTGGCAGACACCCCATAGGGCTAGGAGGTACCCTGGCCAAAATGCCAGGCAGCCTGGTCTGGAGTAACTTGCACAGCGCACAGTGTCTCGCTGGCTGCAGCCAGGGGTGCCTGCCCCGGGCTGGGATCTCTGGTGCACCTGGAGGACCCACAGGCCTAAGCCTGGGTCTGGGGTGTATGGGCAGGTTCTGAGGAAAGCATACTCCTTCCGACGGGGGTCCTGCTGGGCCCTCCCCAGACAAGGGAAGTGCTGCATGGAAACAGGCTGTGTGTTCATGACTTTACACTGCCAAGTGACTATGAGAAGGCACCTAAAACTTTCCAACTGTGGCAGGGGCTCAACCACAGCAATGGGGTCACCAGGACTGACTGGTACCTTTGCGGAGGCTCCTGCCCTTTGCAACCCCGCAGCTCTCGGTGGGACACACTCTGTCATCTGACTTCAGGTCTTTTTTCTCCTCTGACTCGGAGAGACCTAAAGCAAACCCCTCCTGTTCCTGGGTCTGGGCGTTCTGCTCGTCAACAGCTGTGCAAGAAAAGAATACCCACAGTTGAGCACGCGACGGCAGAGCATATGGACGGCGCAGGGCCGCAGAGCTCCTGCGCAACACGGGCTCCCCTCCTCGCCTCCATGAGCTCTCTTCAGACTTCCTCTCAGCTGAAGGCTCACAGCCCAAAGCAGCCACCCTGTCCCCTGTTCTCCCAGATCTGCAAGAACGCCAGGCACTGGGCATCCGTGTGGCCACGCTGGGAAAAAGGGGAGAGCCAAGAGGCTGGAAGATGTGGAGAAGGCGAGCAGAATGAAGGCACACCGGGCCTCCACCAACCGTCAGCCAGGAGCAGGGCTGGTGCACACACAGCAGTGGGAGTTGGGGGGGTGGGTCACAACCCATGCTTCTCATTGAAGGACAAGGAGGACAGTCTGCTGGGAAGGGTCTGGGGTGAATAGGAGTGTGGTGAAATGGTTTCTGAGGGTTTCTGAGCACACCGACTGAGGACAACACAGTGCAAGGGAGCCTGGATGCAAGAAGTCCACAGGTCACCCTGCACCTGCAGTGTTCCCTTCAAAGCTTAGAAACCAAGTCTAGAAAAAGGGAGCAACCAGCTGGCACAGTCTTTAATCCAACATGGTCTGCCTACCCACTGTCCCCAGGCTCATCATGGAGAGTCAGCAGCCTGGCCACCAGGTCCCAAGTACCTGGGATACAGCGGCTGACCCAGCCTGGAACCCCTCAGAGCCCCCCCACTGCTCTGACCACCTCGCACTAACCTGGCCTCCCACTCCTCGACACAGCAGTGCCCTGTGCCAGCCCCTCTCTCCAGACCTCAGCTGACAGCCTCACCCACCACCCAGGGCCAAGCCCACCTCTCCCAGGCCTCCCCGCTGCCTTAGGGACTCCTCAGAGCTCCTCTACTCCAAGTGTGAGGCTCTTCTCAGAACACTCCCCACCCCAGGGGCAGCCCCACCTCCCCTTGGAGAGGCTCCCTCCACATCTGCTGCTACTGCCTGCTTCTGCCAAGCTGCACCCAAGGGCCGACAATTAGCGCAGGCCAGGCCCCTACCAGGGATGGGTCCCCCACCCAAGGACCCGTTTACATCTCCCCCCCTGGGGGCACCGTCCTGCTCTGCCCTCTACTTTCTGCTCCCTCTGGTCCTTCCATCAGATACAAGTGTGGTAAAGATAGAGAATGCTCCCCAGCACGCTCTCGGATACGAGGTGCTGCCACCACACAGGCTGCAAGTTACCTTGGGGGGTCTGGCTGTGACCTACATGGTGGATTCCTGCTTATCATCCTGTTTGGGGGAAAACAGAGTTCTAGTGCTTACTAAAGAAAGCTAATTCATCACTACCTTTTTCCGTGTGTTCTATGATCTGACGGATGGCTTTCTTCAGACTGTTGGCTCTGAGCATGAGCTGTTCCCGAGGACGGAATATCTGTGGCCGGGCAGGGCATGCCGACCCCACCGAGCGGTCCCCTGTGGAGCCACAGCCGCTGCCCGCCCCATCTCCATCTTCCACCTCCTCTGCAATGGTGGGGGGCGGGGTGGGCAGGGAGGAAGAGGCCTGGGACTCATCATCCAGGGTCTTGAGGAGAGAGTCCAGCTTCTCTTTCAGGACAGAGCACTAGTGGAAAACAAATGGAATGGGGCAGAGTGTTTCTCTGTCCCACACCCTCCTGCCCAGGGGCACAGGGACAAACCTTCTTGGCCATGACCTCTGACTCCTCCGAGCTCTCGGTGGTCTTCTCGTAGGCCTTTCCCACCCGAGCCACGAAATCCTTCACTGTCTCACAGAGCACTCTGTGGGAGGAAACGTGAAAAGACACTTCCAGGGAAAGTTCTGCCTGGGAACCGGGCGCCCTGTGAGGTTGACCCCTGGCTCCCCCAAGGCTGCCGGGCACTCACTTAGCCGAGGAGATCACCACCGAGTGCTGGTCGGACGTCAGGATTTTAGAAAGATGGGCCGCGACCGAGTCTTCATAGAAGAGAATTTGTTGCACCTACAGTTACCCCAAGACAGGGAGGCATGACCAGAAGCTCACAGCATACTCACCCTCATCCCCAGCTAGCCTGGAGCATCCGCTTCCTTCACGCGCCAACCTGAGATTTGCTAGTGTGGCTGAAAGATTTCAAAGCTTCCTCAACTGGGAACAGACAGATTTTAACAAAAAAGACCACGTGGAGCAAAAGCGCAGAGAGCTTGCGCCGCTTTAGTTTGACTACACATCCCCAGTCCGCACTGGGAGTTGCAATCTTCGATCCTGGGGCCTCACGGCAGCGAGGCTGACAGGCAGGCCTCCTTAACTAAGGCTCCATTCCCAGTGGACAACACATTTCTCTTTCTGGTCAAGACTTGGCCCTGGCCCCTCTCCTCTCAGTGTAAAGGACCCCATCACCACTCACCTCCGCCTGCTAATGGGGGTTACCATGTGACAAACATTTGAGGCTCAAGCCCAAGGCCAGACAGACAGTCTATATTCTTCCTCAAAATGTACAAGCCATTCTTTGCTCGTTGGCCAGGTCCGAGCAGGCATGGGCAGACTGGAGCGGGGGGGTCATCGTTTGCAGACCGCTACCCTAGCCCACTGTCCTTGACCCTCCCAATGGAGAGACAGCCCTTGGCAGAGCATTCTCTCCACTCAGCCAGCAGCCAGCCTGCCCAGGGGGAGGAGCACGGCTATGTGCCCAGTGCTGCACTGGTCTGGGCAAAATCTAGGCCCTGAGGGGACCATTAAGTCCCACAAAATGAAGAGAAAGGCTGAACCCTGAACTAGCACAGGCTGACCACAAGGGCAGCAAGACGAAGGGGGGGGGGGGTCTAGAGAAGGTGGGTCCAGAGAGGGAGCCTGGGGCCTGGTGGGGACGATGGGCACACAGGAACAGTCTCGGGAATGTATGCTATGAGAGCAGGAAGTCCTAAGTCATCAAAAGGGACCCCAAATGCTGGAGTAATCCCAGGAAGCCCCCCAGATGACCCCAAAGCCCACAAGGTAGTCGGAATTCACTCAGCTCCAGTAGCACCTGGGGCTGAGCCCATACCTCTGCAGGTCTAACCTCAGGCTGGACATTTAAAGAGAGGCGCATCACCGGAGGGCGGGGGACGAGGCCCGAACTGGTAAGTGGGCTGGTAAGATGATGCCCGGTGGGGGCGACAGCAAATACCTCAGAGCCCTCACTGAAGTCTTCGGTGCCCATGGAAGAGGAGGCCTGCCGCGGGAGTTTGGTCTCATAAGCCATGACACTCCACCTGCACACAGGGAGGCAGCCGTCAGCAGGTCAGCCCAGCCCCTGGGAAGCTAACACTCTGACTTTATCCGGAAGCCCTTTCTCCACTCTGCAGCCCATAACTGAGAACAAGCGTCAAAACCAGTAAGGCATACAGCCCTCCTGAAGGAGGGGAAGGGGATCCCAGGAAGGAACACCTGCTTCCACAAGAGAAGGGTTCCCCTTCTGCAGAATGCTGAACCTCCCCAACACCGTCCCCCAACCCGGCCAGTAGCCAGCTCCCCAGGTGTGAGCATTTCACAGGCTCCAAAGGCACAGACACCTCCCTTAAAGAGAGAAGACACAGCAGGGCAGCCAGTGTGCGCTCAAAATCACACTGTCAATCGCAACTGCAGGATCCTTCCCAAGACCATGAAGCATTTTCAGTGAGACCAATTTCCCACAGGCATGTGCTTAGTAGGATTTCCTACTTCTAGCTCAGAACTAAAAGTAGCTCACTCAAAAAGGATGCCAAAGTATTTTTAAACTTACCCAGGACAATTACCCAGAACTCAGATTCTTCTGGGAACAGAACATGGGGAAACAGGATTGCCCTGCCTTGTGATAAGGCCGACTCTGCTCACAGTGTCCACAAGGGGCAGAGCCGCCCTCTCCAACACCCCAAGGCCTCCCCATACCCGAGCACAAGGGCCCGGTTCCTCACCTATTCTGGTTGCTTTTACCTTCTGCATAACCTGATGAAAAGTTAGAAACTATCAGAATAAAAGAATTCCTAATCAGGTGTAATTTTTTTTTCAACAAACTCTAGCTGAATTTACCAAATAAATTAACTCTCCATCTCTCAACACCCCGCAAGGTAGCTGGGATTTTCTTCTTCTACACAGCAAGACTGAGTAAAATACTCAAGTTCATGCAACTCTCAGTGACAGGGCAGGGATTTACATCCCAGATCTGATTCTTCCATGTTTCTTACTGAAGTGTCATTCTCGTCCAGTGTTCATATTAGTTTCAGGTGCAAACACTGATTCAATCATTCTCATTCAGGTCCAATTTCTACAAACAGGTAGAAATTTCTACATTCTCTGGGGAGTCCAGTCTGAGAACACCTGGTCAAGGTGACCTGCCTTGTGTGGCACAAGAACACCCACCACTCACCGGTCCAGCATCTTGGTGCTGGCTCGTTCCAGCTTTTCCAAGATCTGCGGGAGCTGGGTGTCGTCATCACAGGCTGAGCCCCAGCCTAACACTCGAGCCAGGTCGTTCCCTGTGCCAAGGGGCAACACTCCCAGCTGACACTGGCAGGACACAGAGGGGAAGACACGGCATTAAACACCCTCATTACCTACACAGGCAGCTAAGTTCAGTGAGATTCTCCTCTAAGATGGGTGGGCTCCCATAATCTAGGCAGAGCCCACAGGAGACCACCGAGGGTCTTCTAAGCTGAGAGATTACAGAACCATCTGAGCCACCCTCTCCCACACCCATTTCTCATCTTGACACTTAATCCTCTATGATCTCTCTGATACAAATTTTCGAAACTCCTTTCCTTCCCATTTTCACTGCTCTGGCCACAATCCTGTCCCTTTCTTTATAGAGAATCGTTCTCTGAGCTCCCCCACTACCTTTCCATCCACTACATCTTACTCACTAATGCCAGGATCAGCTTCCAAAAACACCACCAGTGTCATTTCACTCCTGGCTTCTAAGTCCTATCAAAAACAGGGACCAGCATAAAAGAAATGAAATCTTGCCATTTGCGATGACATGGATGGAACTAGAGGGTATTATGCTTAGCAAAATAAGTCAATCAGAGAAAGACAATTAACATACGATCTCCCTGATATGAGGAAGTGGAGATGCAATGTGGGGGGTTGGGAAGGTAGGAAAAGAATAAAAGAAACAAGATGGGATCGGGAGGGAGACAAACCATAAGAGACTCTTAATGTCACAAAACAAACTGAGGGTGGCGGGGGGAGAGGGGTAGGGAGAGGGTGGTGGGGTTATGGACATTGGTGAGGGTATGTGCTATGTTGAGTGCTGTGAAGTGTGTAAACCTGGTGATTCAAAGACCTGTACCCCTGGAGCTAAAAATACATTATATGTTTCTTTAAAAAAAAAACAAAAACAAAAACAAAAAAGAGGGGCCAGGACATCAACAGTCTAGTCACCAAACCTGAGCACTACCCCCCGCATCGGCCTCCAGCCTTCCACCTGACCCTCCCCAAAGTGACAGTGTGCACTGCTCAGGCCTGGCCCTCCAGCTGGAACTCTCATCAGGCCAGTTTGGGCTCAGAGAGCTCCCTATATGCTGGATGCCCAAGAACGCAGTCTCCAGCTCCACATGCAGTGTGTGGAAGCACAGTTGGTCCTCTGCAAGGACAAGGAGGCCCAGAACCATGCAGGGAGTACCAGGTGCCAGAGCCTTAAAGAAAAGGAGCAGGCTTCAAGCTGAAGACACAGTGGTGTTCCAGGTGGAGAGGAGACCCACCTGCCCCATCAGGAGTGAGGAAGTCAGAGTAACAGAGATGAAGGAGCCACACCAGGAGCTCCAATAAACTGTGTTAAGTCTGAACTTTATCTGAAAGCCAAGAGGCCACCAAAGAACACTCAGTTAGAATGAATGAGGGTGAGTGTGCAAAACTGCCCGTGGGGAAGGCCCTGAGTGAGGAGCAGATGGACAGAGGCCTAGATGGACAGAGGCCCGGGGTCGGGTGAGGTGTACTCAGCAGCACACAGGAAGTGGCCTAGACACTGGAGTGTAATGCCAGTGATTAACTACAACATGAGGGAGGGCGAGGGAAGAATCCAGAATGACTGTCGGATTGCTGGCTTAGATGTCTGATGGACGGTATTTTCAGACTCCGGGAAAGAAATGTAGGCTGGGTAGGGCTGAGCAGTAGGCTCTGTGCTGAAAATGCCAGGCCTAAGGCACTCTAAGGCAAGGAGGCAGGCCAGAGGGCAGCCAGGAAAAAGAGAAACAGAGAAAGGGTGAGGGTGGGATCTCAGGGAAGCCAGGCAACTGGGGGAGTGACCAGGACCAAGTGCCACAGAGAAGCCAAAGGAGATGGATGCTCAGTGAACTCAGCCGAATGGATGTAAGGAGATGACTGGCCTCCATGGCTTCCTGGCTCCTGATAAAGAACTTTGTAAATAATCCCAGACCCAAGTGTACTAGTTCACCTTCACCACTAGGGGGCAGTATGTGCCTGAGCGGAGCAGTCCACCTGCACAGGCCGGGTTCAGATGGGCTGCCTCTGCGCATCATCCCCGGGCCCAGGGCTCACCAGAGACAAGAGAAGTCCACCCACCTACTAAGACCAGCCACACTAAGAGTCAGGAGACAAGGCTACATCTCTGAAAAACATGCCCAAATCAGGTTGAAGATTTGAAAAACCTATGTTGAAAGCAAATGACAAACTAGGAAAAATAGGACCAATGAGAAATTTATATTCCTAATATAACAATAATTCTTAGAAATCAAATGTTTTAAAAAGGTAAATATCATAACAGAAAACTAGAAAAAAAACATGAACACCTAAAAATTCATAGTTAACCGAGATGTTTGATTTCATCAGTATTGAAGAAATCAAAATCAAGCCTACCTTTTTTGTCTACTTAGGCAAAACTAAGAAGATAAGCAACAGCCAGTGAAGGGGAAGGGACAGCTTTTGCAGCATCAGGAAGGGAAACTGGTGCAGCCCCGACCAAGAGCAACCACAGCCTGCACAGAGCAGGGAGGCAAGACAACCTGGGCCACACAGCTCCGCCGATGGAAAACCATCGCAAGACTCTCTATTTACTGATGCTCAGTGAACTCAGCCGAGCGGCACAAGGCCAAACACAGTAACAGGACCATGTGTAATGTGAATCTGTTTAAATTAAAACAGCATCATATCTTACACTATATATACATGTCGACAGAAGGTCTGAAAGAGAGTCACTGAAATGTTAGTGGCAGTGGTTAATGCTGGGGGGGTGGGGAATGAGGATGATGGAGCAAAGTGGAAAATCAATGAACATTTTTTTTGTTTTCCAAACAGGAAAATCTATTTTTAATTTAATAGCAATGAAAACAAAACAAAACAAAACAAAACAAAACAAAAAAAAGAAACAAAAAAAACAAAGAGAGACATGAAGTCCAGTGAACCCTGTGACCTAACGTTTACTTCTGCTCTCTCCCCACAAGCAGCAGGTTCTACCACTACCCAACAGCAGCCAGTGGGGTGCTGTGGGATGGTAGTCCCACCCAACTCACTCCTGCCTGGGACCTCCAAGGGCTGGAATTTCTTTCGTAGCTCCCTTCACTTCTAACTGTGATGTTCCCATTCCTACAGCACAGCTCCTGAGCCTTGTGATGCCATCAGGCTGCCCGCTCTTCCCTCTGAGACCCTCACCACACCCTGCCAAGGGGACAAGGAGCGTCACGGAACCAGAGCATCACTCTCCCCTGGTTGGGCCCCTACATGGCCACGTACCTGTTTATGAAGATTGAGGCTGTCGATTTCAGAGAGAACCCAGCCAACACTGCCATCCCCACCACAAACCAGAATCCGGAATGTATCAAACTTCTGGAATAAGCGTAAGCTGCAGAGAAAAGAGAATGTCAAAGAGATGAGGTCCATTCTAAAGGACAAATGATGGTCATCAAGTCCTGAGCCAAAAGGCCCCACCTGCACTCCTTTCGGCTGACTTGTGTCCCCACTGTGAATAGGCCTCTGGGAGCCAGAGCCCAGGTGTACTCAGGCTCAGCCCACTGGGCTGCCCACCCATGCCTCTGTGCCCACTGTCCCTCACTCACATAGCTCAGGAGCTAGGCTACTACTGCCCCTCCCTTCCAGGTATGAGATCCATCAAGTTCCCCTCATCAAGTTCCCCTCAAATCTGTCTCCATCTCCCTCCTGTGCTCCTCTTGGGCACCTGCTACAGACAATGTCCCTTCAGAACACCACAGCCTTCTGCTCATTCCTCACCCTCCTCCTGAGAGGCCTTCTCTGGGTTTTGGCTTCAGGTACCACACAGATACCAATGACCCTGAATGATATCCTCTAGGCTTTCCTGAAGGAAAACACTTCACCCGTCTACAAGAACATGTCACTCCATATTCTACAGGAACCTCCTCGACCTAAGCTTCCTTCCTCAGAGAACGGCAGCCTCCTCCCTACCTCACATCTCCTTAGGGACCCCTCTAATTCATGCCACCAGCATGACCTTCCCAAAAGTCTTGCCAAGTGTCTAGCTTTATTATCATTATATTTTAAAAGATATTATTTATTTATTTGACAGACAGAGATCACAAGCAGGCAGAGAGAGAGGGAAGCAGGCTCCCTGCTGAGCAGAGAGCCCGACTCGGGCCTCGATCCCAGGACCCTGGGATCATGACCTGAGCTGAAGGCAGAGGCTTTAACCCACTGAGCCACCCAGGCGCCCCTAGCTTTATTATTTTAAATAGGCTTCGTACCCAGCCGGGAGCCCAACATGGAGCTTGAACTCACATCCCTGAGATCAAGACCTGAGTTGAGATCAAAAGTTTGATGCTTAACTGACTGAGCCTCCCCGGCACCCTAACTGTCTAGCTTTAGAAGTTGCCACTTCAGGGCGTCTGGGTGGCTCAGTGGGTTAAAGCCTCTGCCTTAGGCTCCGGTCATGATCCCAGGGTTCTGGGATCGAGCCCCGCATTGGGCTCTCTGCTCAGCAGGGAGCCTGCTTTCTCCTCTCTCTCTCTCTCTGCCTGCCTCTCTGCCTACTTGTAATCTCTGTCAAATAAATAAATAAATAAAATCTTAAAAAAAAAAAAAAAGAAGCTGCCACCTGTTTCCAGCGAATGTTCAAACCTCTCGCCCGGAGCTGCCTGCTACCTGTCCCAGCTCCACAGCTTTCCCAGCCACCCCACTATGTCCTCCCCTCTCTGCACACGAGCGCCCTCTGCCTACCAGGCTGCCCGCCTCCCTCTGTGCCACTGGAACACTAACTCTTCTCCAGTGCCAGCTCGGCAGAGAGACTAAGAGACTCTCCAGTTCATTTGTATGCCCCTTCCCTGGGCTCCTAAACAATCTGTACATAGCCCTGTTCACGCCACAGACTGTCCTGTTCTGTGACCTTGACTACCCGTTTGTGTGTTGGGCACCCTGAAAACAAGGTCCCTACCTTACTTGCCCTTGCATCTGGCACAGAGTCCTGGCCAGAGGAAGTCCTCACAAAACAAACAGGGATGAGTGACACAGCACAAAACTGAGGCTATCAGCAGGGCTGAGGGCCTGAAGCAACAAGACTGCACCTGACCTTCAGGTTGTGAGAGAAATGGCCACGTATGCTCTCTTGCGAACACTGGTCTCTCTCAGGCCTTCCTTCTCTGGAGAAGATGGGACACATCCAGACTGGGAACCAGGAAAATGAAGCAGCGCTTCCAAGTTTTGTGGTGAACTGCAGGAGGTCAAGGCTGCTTCCCAGAAACGGGAACTTACTAAACCAACACCCACGGCATCTCCACAGGGGCTCCCACAGGGGGCTGGTCCCCAGGGAACTCCTAGGGCCGACTGCAGAGGGCAGGGTGGGGGTTTGCAGGGCCTGCCCCACCCAATGACCTGCCCCCCACCCCCGGCTGTCTACAGGCCCAGTTTGGGAATCAAAGGCTTGTGATGGTCCTACCACTAGTTCCATTTTTTAACTAAAATGACTTTTTTTTTTTTTAAGACTCTCAAACCAAGAGTGAATGTGATCCCACACACAGACTAACAGTTGAGCAGTCCATGTGCAGAAATGCGTGGAGCATGGCCTCTGAGGACCAGGCCAGCAAGCTGCCACCCGTGACTGCTTCCCAGCGGGGCCTTGCTGCCCATGAGGAAAAGCGACATGCCAGACCCCTAGGGCGCCAGCGGGCATGCTCCTTTCCCCTGACAGGGTCCCAAGCTCCTGCTCCAGCAACACCCGGCTCCAGAACAACACAACTCCCAAGAGCCTCCGAGGCCAAAACACACCAGAGAACACATTCTGTAAGCTCTTTCCACAGCAAATATCCTGGACAATCTCCCTTCCAGGCAAGGCCACCTCCTAGAGCCCTACCTTGAACTGGTGCTGCCAAGCAAGGAATCTAACAGTTCATTACAGCAGCAAATGTTCTCCACAAACTACACAATGTACAAAAGGAAAAAGAACACACCTCACATCCCCAGCTAACAGAGAAAGGCCTAATTACTTTGCCGTACACACTGGGCTTCACATGTCTGCAGCACACGTCATGGTCCCTGTAAGTACAGGGTACCTGTGAGATAAGAGACCTCCTGTGCCCCCCCAGATGAAGACCTCACTGGGAGTCTCACTGGAGAAACACAGCCTCCTCTGTCCCAGGCTCCACTACAGAGAACGAGAGGACCTGTAATGGCTGGCGTGAGCCCATGCTGACAGACAAGAAAAGCAGGCCATTGTGATAGGAAATAACAGGAGGGAACCAATTTCAAAGTGTGTCTGTACAACTGAAAGACACACGTGAAAGCTAGAGAGACAAGCAGCTCTACTCACTGTTCAACAGAGACTATTTTTATTTCTTATTTAAATTTGTCTGTATCTTTGAATCATTTAGTTCACGAGCAATGCATTATCTTCAAGCGTTTTTAGAACTCCAAGACTTTATAAGCTTCGACTTTATAAGCTTCCTACCCGAGGTGTGGTCCTCCATTCATGAGGTCAAAGACCTGGGCAGGGTTCAGCAGCTGCTTGAATCTTCTGAGGAACTTCACACCCTGGTTGTCGCCACTTTTCGAATTGACAAAGACCAACAGTGGGCTTGTGCAGGATGGAGGGCACGTGGCCTTCCAGAAGCCTGAATGTGAGGATGGAAAGGGAGAGGGAAAAATGAGAAAGCTGTCCAAAAGCCCAGCAGGGGCCCCATCATATAAAAAAGCAGCCAACACCTGCAAGAGACCTGTAACTTCCACGTGCGTGCCCAGTCACCAGCCAGAGAGATCAAGAAACAATCTTCCCCATCCCCATTCCCCATGGAGAAGGATGGGGGTCCCAGGCAGTTGACTTTGTGCTTACATGACTCAAATTCAGAAAGACCATGTACCTCACTGCTGTCCTTCCCTCTTGGCTCTCAATCTGGAGGAGCTAGTTCCTAAGATCCATACCCCAGTTTCCCACCTTCTACCAAGGCCTGTGAATATACACCGTCATCTACCACCTAGACAGAGGAGCAGGTGCAGGTGAGCATGCTGGTTCACATCTGCTGCTCGATGGAAGCCAGCAGATGAAGAGCACAGTGCACCAGCTCCCGTCCAAGCATACTCAACGGCCACCAGACTCCTTTACCACCTCTGTGCACATCTTCTCGCCCCAGCCGCCATGCCTGACCACTTCCCGACATCATCCCCAAATCACCAGCATCACCCATCCTGGTGCCAGGAAGGGGAGAATGTGGGTGAGCCAGGAGAGCACGAGGCACCCACCGTCAGAATCGATGCTGTTGAGCGCCGTGGGTGGGATGACCGACACCTTGCACAGGCCCAGCGGGCACTTGGTCTGTAAGGACTCTTTACAGGACGTATGCACCTGAAACACATCACAGGGGGTCACCGGCATCCCCCGGAACACTCCCTGCCACTTCGGAAATGGGCACTTCAGGACCAGCTGAGAATGCACAGGGAGCAGGTGCCAGGCCCATGCAGCCTGCCCACTCACCATGGCCTTGCACCAGAGGCAACGCCAGTCCTGCAGGCGTAGCACACTGCCACATGTCTTGTCGCACACTGTGCACTTGGCACTCACGGGCAGGTTTCCTTCCAGCCACTGATGCGGCATGGCAATCTGCAAAGCACAGAGACATGTGCACTAGGGACGTCTCCAGAGCCCCACACACAGGCCAGGAAGCCCTCATGCGAAAACGCTCTGGAATAACTCAACAAAGACCTGCTCCCCGACATAAGCAGGGGGAGGGCAGGGTCTGCAGCATGCTGCCTGGCACCCCACTCCTGCTGCCGGTGGGCACAGCACGACTCACAGGGACAGGCTGAGAGGCGCAGTGGACCATGCCGAGCCCCCCACACCCAGTGCGAGCAGAAGAAGTGAGCACAGGCCAGTGGGGGTGGAGGGCCCCCTGCCCCAACGCCAGCATAAGGGGGAGAGGGTCGGTGCAGGGTTGTCAGGTTCCCCCATGCATACCCCATCCTCATCCTCAATGATGTCCTTCCCGATGGAGGCCAGCGTGGTCCACTTGCAGTTGTTGGTTGCGCGCACTGCACACCGCTTGTGGGCCTTAAATTTGCATACTGTGAGAGAACAGATGCAGGACCGTCAAGCCTCGACCCTGAGCCTCGCTCAGCACAGTGCTGCTCCCCGTGCTTGAGGAGGCAGTCCATCACGACCTGCCCTGCTCTTCCAGGACCGCTGGGAACGAACACTGAATACACAACATGTTGTAAACGACACAGCGGGGGCACGCGCAGAGTTTGAGCACAGTGAGACCAGCATCCAGGACTGCAGGCGTCCGCTTCTTGGGACTGCATGTGGGCTCTGACCAGACTCATCAGCCCTGCCCAGCAGCACGAGTGCCACCGCGAACCATGCTGCAAGTACAGTCACCAAAATTTAAAAATCACAGGATTTCTATGTCACCAAATTGTCTTTTTTTTTCCACCATGTTTTAAAAGATTTTATTTATTTAGGGGCACGTGAATGGCTGAGGCGGTTACGTGTCCAACTCTTGATTTCAGCTCAGGTTTGCCTCAGGGTCCTGGGACAGAGCCCCATGCTGGGCTCCAAGCTCAGTGAGAAGTCTGCTTTTCTCTCTCCCTCTGTCTCACCCCTTGCTTACACTCTTACTCTGTCAAATAAATAAATCTTAAAAAAAAAATTTTTTTTTTAAATTCAAGAGAGTGTGAGAGTGCACGCGGGGAAGGTGTGGCATGGACAAAGAGGGAGGGAGAGGGACAGACTCTGTGCTGAGCATGGAACCCAACATGGGGCTCTATCTCACAACCCTGAGATCATAAGCTGAGTTAAAATCAAGAGCTGGATGCTTAACCAACTGAGCCACGCAGGCACCCCCCAACCATTTAAAACCATTCTTAACCTCACAGGCAGTACAAGAACAGGAGCAGGGGGGGAACTGGCCCAGGGTCCAGGACTGGTCTGCCTCCACTCCTGCCCTCTGTTCTGTGCGCCACTGTAAGCTGCCCTCCAGGTCTGGAAGACCACATTTAATGGGTTTATCACAGCTCAGTTTACTGAAGGACATACCTACCTCGGGGAGCACAGATTTGTAACCTCTTTTCCTCTGTGTTCTTCATGTTTCCTCTTGGTGTCTCATTACCACTACTTCACCTTTTACTTTGTTCTGTTACTAATACAAAATAATTTATCAGACTCCTTAGTAGGTAAAATAAACAAGGATGGAGTCCCAGAAATTACTTCCTACTGACTGATTTGTGGGGACCATTCAAGAGTTTCTAAGGTTTCATCAGGTCCAACCTCAGACCACGTTTCCCAGCAGAGTACCATGCTGCTTATACCTTCACAGGACAATCCGTGAGATGTGACCCCGGACAGAGCCTCCCGGCACACGTTGCAGTAGGTCGGCCTCGCATGGGAGCAGGCGTACCAGTTGTGCATCCCTGAGAAATGGTCCATGCTGTACTGGGTAGGCTGCAAGAACAGAAGAGGGATGGCAAAGATAAGGTGTCCCTTCGACATCCTTGAATGTGGTAATTTCAATGGGATTCAATAGTTTCCAAGAGAGGAGAGGAGAACAGCATCAGCCAAAAGGACAAGGAACGAGCCTTAATTTTACCAGGAATATGCGAGAAAGTGAGTGCCAGACGGCTCAGTCCACACATGGCTGATGCTCAACGGCAGAATATTAACGGGTTGGCAATAAGAAGGGATATTTCTCTTTCTAGACCTCAAAGTGCTCCCTGTTCTGGACGGTCTTCAGGGCTGCAATCCACTCTTCCATTTCCTTCCTGTTATCGGCACACAAGATGAGTTTCCTACACGGAGTGATGACCTAGAAAGAAACAAGAAATATAGGCTATAGAGCAATGAACAAAGGACAAACACTAACAACTATACAAACTTCCAAAAATCTACTTTCACCATATATATTTTTTTCATGAAAAAGGGCAGACTCGTTCAGATTCTCAATTGAACCAAACATAAAAATGATCATCATGGATCATTAAAAATCAAGAAAAGTCTCAAACTCAAAGACAATCAAATTTAGTTTATACATTCACCAAAAACCAACTTCAGCAGACATTCACCAACCACCTACCACTTAGGCCATGGTAATAAGCCACAGGAAATTTTTAAAAAGGAAAGAAAACACAACTGCTATCACTCCAAAGAGCTCACAGATTGAGGTCCAGCACTTGAATAGTCTAGGAAATGATCGTCCAAGTTACTCTAAATATGATGTTAACATTTCAAATGTATCATACATAATGTTCTTGTATAAAACTCTGTACTGTGTGACAAGAGAAAAACAACCAGCTACTATACTCAAGGGCTTGAACAACTTAACTGGAAATGAGGTCAAGAACCTGGTAATAATCAACAAATGAAAATTGTATCTACAACATATAAAGAGTTTTTACAAATCAATAAAAAAATCTTTCCTACCAAGAAAAGCCATGAACTTGCATTTCACAGAAGAAATACAAAGCACTAATAAATAAAAAGATGCTTAACTGCTCTAGTCATTGGGGAACAAAGATGAAAGTAGCCAACTATTTTTCACCTATCAGACTGGCAAAGTTTTGAAAGATGGTAATCTGGTGTTGCAGAAGTATGGGAGAAAAGAGTTCTCCTCAAGCAATGATGGGAGCTAAATATAGTATAAACTTTTTAGGGAAAAATTTAAAAATTTTGGTAAACATTGTCAAACATTGTAACATTTTATGTATTTTGTTTTGTAATGATGGAAAATATCTACATGGTTCCAAAGTCAAATCTAAAAAACAGGTACAGTCAGAGGTTCACCTTTGACTTGTGTCTCCCCAACCCTGGTTCCCTCCTTTCCTCATCAGCAGCTTTTATTTTATTTTAAAGATTTTATTTATTTGTTTGACAGAGAGAGATCACAAGTAGATGGAGAGAGAGGCAGGCAGAGAGAGAGAGAGAGGGAAGCAAGCTCCCTGCTGAGCAGAGAGCCTGAGGCGGGACTCGATCCCAGGAACCTGAGATCATGACCTGAGCCGAAGGCACCCAGGCGCCCATCAGCAGCTTTTAAAAAATAAGGATAAGTATGGTTTATCCCTCCTTTTTAAGACAGATGCAAACACATATATCTATATCTATTATAGATATATATCTATTCATAGACCCCCTTTTTAAAACAGTAGTAAATCACACATATTTTTCTCTACCTTTGCTTTTTCATTTATTATCTACCCTGCCCACCTCTCCTCAGCAACACGGTGTGTTCCCTTACTCCCCCTTACAGCTACACAAGGCTCCACTGGACAGAAGCACCACAGTCTATTCAATCAGGTCTCTATTAACAGAAACCTTACGTTATTAAAAATCCTTTCCTATCTCAAATAGTGCTGCAATGAACAGCCTTTTCACTGACCTCACATACTGCCCGGCATATTTGGGAGAAAAGTTTCTAGAAGCAGAACTGCCCAAAGAGCAAGCACATATGTAATTTTGCTGCCAAATTCACTCACAGGGCTGATGCCATCTGCACTCCCACCAGCAGTGGTAGGAAAATGCCTGCTTCCCCAATAAAATGTGTTACTTAACTTTTGGATTTTGGCCCATCTTTTAGCTTTAATTTGTACTAGCAACATCCAATTTAAATTATTAGATGATCATGTTTCTGGTTCAGAAAATTTAGAAACGGTATTTTATAAATTATCTCTTTGGTGATTTCTATAAGCACCTATAAATCTTAATCACAGAAGAGGATAATTAGAATTGGGTCACAAATCCATGGTTCATTCTCTCATGTCACCAGGGTAACTACACATAGGGGCCAGACTGGGGAAGCTGGGGGCGGGAGGGGTGGTGAGTTGGAGGACAGAGAAAACAGACAACTGGATAAGCTGGGTTCCCCTCCTGAGGGTGGGGGTACAGGGTGGCAGCCACTGTCCTTTAGACACGGACAGCATTGTGAACAGCCCATATCCCAGGATCTGCCCAGCAAGCACATGCTAAGTGTCTGCTCTAGATCTGAGATCCCAAGACTATGACAGGCCAGGTTCCCACTCACACAGAACTTACCCTGGGGAGGGACAATTTCAGACACTGACACAGATCCTGAAGACAACGTGGGAATGGGGTTGGTGGATACTTTGTACAGACAGGGTGGTCAGGAAAGGCCATGGGAAAGCTGGCAACTGCCAATGGCCTGGGATCAGTGCTTTAAGGCATTTTTATCAGTAACTGTCTATAAAAATCTCAGAAAACACTTCTTTATTATTCATTCTGGGATAAGATCTAATATTTAAAAATTTTTATCAGTGTAATAAATACAATTAGAGAAAGAATATACTTTCTTTTCATAACTCAGGGATTATATTAAGAGTTTGCAATACAATAGTTAAAGAAGAGAACAATGACATTTTTTTATGTCCTTTCTATTTTAGGTCTTGCTTCTGCTACTCCTGTGACAACCTTTACAAGATGAAGTGCCCACATTATTCCAGAACTCGGCCAATGTCATCTGAGAAGATGGATCTTTGGGCCCATCATCTTCCACAAGCCAAAGGAGGGGGGTACCATGGAATAGCTTCATGAGTATTGGACACCACAAGGTAGCAAGTTATAGACAAAACTGTTATGTTTAAAGACAGGGAATAATAGGAAACAAATGATAGTGACATACCTTCCTCAATCTGTGTGATTGTGTACAGGGAGTAAATACTGACAGATAAATGTCCAAAAACCTGGTTTCAGCCCTTTTAAAAAAACTATTATTTGTGCTGGTGTGAAGAAACCTCAGACAGACTCAGATTTGAACCCTACCCGGCCACTGACTGGCCAGGAAACATGGGCAGACTGTCATCATTTCTATTCTGGAAAGGGAGGATAAAAGTTAGCTACCTGGGTTGTTAGGGGACTGAAAGGGACCCACGTGCTCAAGATTCGAGTGGCTTTAGGACATCCCTCCAGGTCTGAAATCCTGAAGAGCTGTGTGAGCCAGAGCAACTACCTCCACACACCCTTCTGAACACGGGGGCTGTCATGTCGATGTCACACCCCAGTGTCATCCGAGTGTGGAGGTATGCTCTCTCACACACACACACCAGCGCTGCTCTCGGGCCTGATCTTAGAGCAGTATCTATTCGACAGGACCATGTGGCACCTCCTGCCTGAGACCGTTCCAATACCAACAGTCCATGTTCCAGACCATGGGAATTGTCACAGAAGACTCCCACCAAATAAAAGTCTATCTCTGCTTCTATCCCATCATCTTCTGTCACCTTTGAGACAGAATACATATTTCTTAGTGGTCCGCAAGACTGGTAATGACTCCATCTCCTTGAAAGGCTCCTCCTCACGCTGGTCTCCTGACAAGGTCCTCAACAGCATTCTAGCTCTGAGGAAGATTCCCAAACACCAACTAGCAGTGTCACACACCCCAACAAGCGCTTCTGCCTGTCCCTCTTTGTTTCCCTAACACCAGCCTGGGGCCAATGCACAAGAAAAGTGGGGACAGAAGGGTCTCCTCAGAAGAAAAGGAAAATGAGCAGCTGCCAGGAAGAGAGCTGTCCTGCACAGGGCTTCTTCAGTTCCTTGATCTGGGAGCAAAGGGGTCAGAAAAGGCCCCAGGAGAGAAGCAGGTGCTGCATGAGACCTCTCCTGGCTGCTCATCCAGCTCACAGGACAGGAAGAAGGCAGGAAGAGATGTTCCTACAAATAAAACTGTCCTCTGCTTGGATAGCAGCCAAGACCACAACTCTTAGAAGCCAAGGAATGGTGCATAAAGGGTAAAACTCTTCCCACTACTCCCAAAATCTAGCCTTCACCCAGAAAAGACTTTAGTGACCAAAAATGCCCTGTATTTTTCAAGCGAAGAAATGGCTCACATAACTAAATCAACTGAAATGGTAAACGCAAATTCAAAAGGAGGGTCAGACATGAACTTGACAGGACCAATCAGTGACATCACAGAGATTCAGTGATGAATAAGCACACATGGTACCAGGGGAGAGGGCAGAGTAAGACTACAGAACAAGATGACAGACCATGACATGGATACCCACTAACCAGAGAGTGAGAGCACCCTGCAGACCTTGAAGCTGGCAAGACAAGAGAGACTGAAAGAGAAAGGATATCAGACAGAATGGTAAAAGCATTTCTCTCCGAATCCTCAGAGGCAGGCCAGGAAAGCCATAACGAGGGGGAATCTTCAGACACTTACTGAAATTCTTCTGAGGGTAGGAGAACTTAAAAATCAGTAAGAAAGGGGGCATCTGGGTGGCTCAGTCAGATAAGCTTCCAACTCATGCTCAGATCGTGGTCTCAGGGTCATGGGACAGAGCCCCGCATCAGGCTCCCAGCTCAGCATGGAATCTACCCGAGATTCTTTCTCTCAGGCATCTGGGTGGCTCAGTCAGTTAAGCCTCTGCCTTTAGCTCAGGTCATGATCCCAGGATCAAGTCCTGCATTGAGCTCCCTGGTCAGTGGGGAGCCTGCTTCTCCCTCTACCCCTCCCCTACTTCCACGATTGCTCGCTCGCTCACTCTCTCTCTCAAAAATAAATAAAATCTTAAAAAGAGAAACTCTCTTTCTCTCCCTCTCCCCCCTCCACGTGTGCTGATTAACATTTTCAAAAAATTAAAAAATCAAAACAATTAGAAGAAGAGAGGCCAACTAACAGAAAAATGGACAGAAGACTCAAACAGTTATTTAACAACCAATAAGGCACATGAAAATGCACTCAACCTTGTTAATAATCTAGGAAGTGGACATTAAAATCCCAGCATGCTGTACGTTTCACAGGGGCCGAAATGAAAAAGATGGACATGGAGTATTGGTAAGGATGCAGGTCACCTAGAACACCCACCTGATGCTAGCAGGAAGGCACTTTGGGAAAACTACTGTGGAAAACAGTAAAGCTGAACTCATGTATATCCTACGGCTCAGCAATTCCACCCAAACACTCCTCATCAAAACCCACACACAAATAGTTATGGCAACACTACTGTTAACAGGCCTACAATGAACACAACCCAAACACCCAGCACTGGCAGACTGAATAAATATACTGTAACATATTAATATAACGGAAAACCACAGAACACGGAGAATAAACCATCTACTGCTAATAACACAATGTATTCTACAATTCTGAAATAAAGAAGCCAGACACAAAAGAAGATTTCATGTTTATAAAATCTCAAATGCATATATTAAGTTAAGATAAACCAGGCAAAGCTAATCAATGGTGTTAGAAGCTCGCTGCTTCCGGTAGTTGCTTTTGGGAACAAGGATACAAGGGAGAGCTACTGGAGGCTGCTAATGTTCTGTTTCTTTATCTGGAACATCCATCGAGCTGTGCACTTGGAGTAAGTGTACTTTTCCATATGATGCTCTATTTCAGTTAAAAAGAATACAGAATTTGGAATAAAACCAACCATATAACTGAATCAAAAGAAAAATGGCACAGCTGCGCAGACTTTTGAATAGAGTCTGGTTAGAAACGCAAATGTAGAAGAACGAGGCAAAATAAGATGGAAATGTGTGAATGAACATGAGAGACTATCAGACCTATTCTAATATAGTATTAGAAATAGATCCAGGGGCATCTGAGTGGCTCAGTCAGTTAACCAACTGACTACTGATTTTGGCTCAGGTCATGATCTCAGGGTCATGAGATCGAGCCCTGCCACCAGCTCTAAGCTTAGCGCAGACTCTGCTGGTCCCTCTCCCTCTGCCCCTCCCCACCGAAAACACACACACTCTCTCTCTCTCTCAAATGAATAAATAAAATCTTAAAAAGAAAAAATTGATCCAAACACAGGGGAAAATGTTTAACTCATAAAATAAATGCAAATTAAAATTACTAAATACTTTTTTTTTAACCTACCAGATTCATAGACTATCAAAAGTTTGATAACAGACCCTGTTGCCTTTCATATGCTACAGTATAAATGAGTACAACCCCTATGGGGAACATTAGTGAAATCAAACAAACTTTTTTTTTTTTAAAGATCCATTTATTTGAGAGAGAGAGAAGAGAGAGCATGTGCTTGTACGTGCATGAAGGGGAGAGGCAGAGGGAGAGAATCTTCAAGCAGACTCCCCGCTGAGCACAGAGCCTGACATGGGGCCCGATCTTCTGACCCATGAGATCATTACCTGAGCCAAAACCAAGACTCTGACGCTTAACCGACTGAGCCACCCAGGCACCCCAATCTAGCAAACTTTAAAATATACTTCTTTGTCTTAGCAACAGTGCCTCCATAAATTTAATCCAACAAATATGTCTTCATGAGAACCTCCATATCATGGTCACTCGTTGTAAAGACAGTAACTCAAATACTGATCAAGGTAAGCCTGGTAGAGACTGGCTACACAAATTGTGGTACATTCATAAAATGGAATACTACACAGCCACTAAAGAGGGCGAAACTACTTCCTCATGCGCTTACAGGAACAAACCTCTCAGAGGTATTGTCAAGTGCTCAAAGCAAACTGTAGGAACATTGTGGGCGAAGAAGGAAAAAGACTAGTTACCTCCAATGACAGGATCGTTGCAAACCAGGAAACCTTCTTTCTCAACGTTTTATCCTTTCAATTTCTGTACCATGTATGTGAATTCTTTATTTAAAAAAAAATTATTGGGGCACCTGGGTGGTTCAGTGGGTTAAGCCTCTGCCTTCGGCTCAGGTCATGATCCTTGGGTGCTGGGATCGAGACCCTTGGGCTCTCTGCTCAGCAAGGAGCCTGCTTCCCCCTCTCTCTCTCTCTGCCTGCCTCCCTGCCTACTTGTCATCTCTCTCTCCCTCTGTCAAATAAATAAAATATTTTTTAATTTTTTTTAAGATTTTATTCATTTATTTGACACAGAGAGAGAGAGATCACAAGTAGGCAGAGAGACAGGCAGAGAGGCGGGGGAGCAGGCTCCCCGCTGTGCAGAGAGCCCAACTCAGGACTCGATCCCAGGACCCTGGGATCATGAACTGAGCTGAAGGCAGAGGCTTAACCCACTGAGCCACCCAGGCGCCCTAAAATATTTTTTTTTTTTAATTATTAAAACAGGGATGCCTGGCTGGCTCAGTGGGTTAAAGCCTCTGCTTTCAGCTCAGGTCATGATTCCAAGGTCCTGGGATCGAGCCCCACGTTGGGCTCTCTGCTCAGCAGAGGGCCTGCTTCCTCCTCTCTCTCTGCCTGCCTCTCTGCCTACTTGTGATCTCTGTCTGTCAAATAAATAAATAAAATCTTTAAAAAAAAAAAGTCACACAATTCTTTAAAAAAAAAAAATATTAAAACAAATAAAGTCTTGTGACTGATTTCTAATCGCATAGCACTGTGGCCAGAAAAGATGCACAGTATGACTTCGGTTTTTTTGCATTTGTCGAGACTTGTTGTGTGGTCTAATATCTCATCTATTCTGGAGAATGTCCCACGTGCACTTGAAAAGAAGGTATATTCTGCTGTTTTAGGATGGAATGTTCTATGTCTATTAAATCCACTGGGTCCAGTGTGGAAAATTTGGAAAGACCACAAACACATGGAGGTTAAACATGCTACTAAACAATGAAACCAAGAAATCAAAAATTACATGTAAACAAATGAAAATGAAAACAGAATAGTCCGAAATCTTTGGGATGCAGCAAAATTGGGTTTTAAAAGGGAAGTCTATAGCAATACAGGCTTATCTCAATCTCAAAGAAAAATCTCAAATAAACAACCCAACTTTACATCTAAAGGAGAGAGAAAAAGAACAATCAAAACCCAAACCTTGTAAAAGGAAGGAAATAATAAAGATTAGAGCAGAAATAAATGATACAGAAACAAAACAAGACAAAAATAAATCAATGAAGCAAGGAGCTGATTCTTTGAAAAGATTGGCAAAATTGATAAACCTTTCACCAGATTCATCGAGAGAGAGAGAGAGAGAGAGCGGTAAAGAGGAAAAAAGGACTCAAACAAAATCATTAATGAAAGAGGAGAAGTAACAGCCAACACCACAGAAATAACAATTATAACAAAGTATTATGAAAACCTATATGCCAACATAGTTGGACAACTTCTCAGAAGAAATTAATAAATTCCTAGAAACATATAAACCAGCAAAACTAAAGTAGGAAGAAATAGAAAACTTAAACAGACCAATTACCAGCAATGACACTGAATCAGGACAGGTGCCTGGGTGGCTTAGTCATTAAGCATCTGCCTTCAGCTCGGGTCTGATCCCAGGGTCCTAGGATCAAGTCCCACATGGGGCTCCCTGCTCAGCAAAGAATCTGCTTCTCCCTCTTTCTCTGCCTGCCATTCTGCCTACCTGTGCTCTTTCCATCAAATAAATATATTTTTTAAAAAAGCAGTAGGAATCAAAACAGTATGTACTAGCATAAAATAGACACACAGATCAATAGAATAGAACAGAAAACCCAGAAATAATCCCACAATTATATAGTCAATTAAACCACAACAAAGGAGGCAAGAATATGCACTGGGGAAAAGTCTCTTCAACAAATGGTGTTGGGAAAACTGGACAGCTAGCTAAAGAATGAAACTGGGCCATTCCTTTCACCATATACAAAAAAAAAAAAAATCAAAATGGATTAGATCTAAAAGTGAGGTCTGAAACGATAAAAATCCTTGAAGAGAGAACAGGCAGTAATTTCTCTGACATCAGCCACAGCAACATTTTTCTAGATTTGTTTCCCAAGGCAAGGGAAATAAAAGCAAAAATAAACTATTAGGACTACATCAAAATAAAAAACTCCTGCAAAGTGGAGGAAACAATCAACAAAACTAAAAGGCAACCTACTGAATAGGAAAAGGTATCTGCAAATGACATAGCCAATAAAGGGTTAGTATCCAAAATATATAAAGGACTGACACAACCTAACCAAAAAATACCCAAATAATCCAACATTAAAATGGGCAGAAGATACAGACAGACATTTCTCCAAAGAAGACATAGAGATGGCCAAGAGACACATGAAAAGATGCTAGACATCACTCATCATCAGGGAAAAGGAAGTTAAACCACAGAGATATCATCTCACACCTGTCAGAATGACTAAAATCAACAACATAAGAAACAACAGGTGTTGGCAAGAATGAGGAGAAAGGGAAATCCTTCATGCACTGTTGGTGGGAATGCGCACTGGTGCAGCCACTGTGGAAAACAGTATAGAGGGTCCTCAAAAAATTAAAAATAGAACTGCCCTAAGACCCAATAATCACACTACTGGGTATTTACCCAAAGCTTATAAAAACACTAATTCAAAGGGATACATGCACCCTTATGTTTACTGCAGCATTATTACAATAGCCAAGATATGGAAGCAGCCCAAGCATCTAGTGATGGATGAATGGATAAAGAAGATGTAGTGTGTGTGTGTGTGTGTGTGTGTGTGTGTGTGTGTGTGTGTGTGTGTGTGTGTGTGTGGTGTGTGTGTGTAATGGAATGGATGGAATGGAATATTATTCAGCCATAGAAAAGAATGATATCTTGCCATTTGCAACAACATGGATGGAGTTAGAGAGTATAATGCTAAGTGAAATAAGCCAATCAGAGAAAGACAAATACCATGTGATTTCACTCATATGTGGAATTTAAGAAACAAAACAGATAAGCAAAGGAATAAAAGAGAGAAACAAACTAAGACAAGGA
Source organism: Mustela nivalis (assembly GCF_964662115.1). Classification (NCBI taxonomy): domain Eukaryota; kingdom Metazoa; phylum Chordata; class Mammalia; order Carnivora; family Mustelidae; genus Mustela; species Mustela nivalis. The sequence goes on from NC_139030.1 coordinate 74,053,107, forward strand.
CTCTTAACTGGAGGGAATAAACTGAATACTAGAGGGGAGGTTGGTGGAGGGATGGGAGCATGGAGGAAACAGGTAATGGGGATTAAAAAGTACATTTAATTGTGATGAAAAGTAAACCAAAATAAAACCTTAAGCTTATAATATATGCTTAAGACTCCAAAAAAGAGCTTTAGAAGTTTTATTTGAAATGAGAACTTTTGCTTCCATCTTTTCATACAAATGATCATCCAGGAGGTATGAGAAAATAGCTCCTCCAAACAAGTCTAAGACACCCCAGCCAAATATCTTCCAGTAGCCTGGGAAGAATTAACCAAGGTGGTCATTAAACTACCGGCAATGATCTCTGAGAAACCACGGTGAAAAGGGCGATGTGCCAGAGACATACAGAAGTGGTGCTTAAGGGGCCCCTGGGTAGATCAGTTGGTACCTTCAGCTCAGGTCATAATACTCGGACTGAGCCCCACATCAGGCTCCCTGCTCAGCCGGGAGTCTGCTTCTCCCTCTGCCCTCCCCCTTCTCATGCTCTCTCTCTCTCTCAAATAAATGAATAAAATCTTTAAAAAAAAAAAAAAAAAAGAAGAAGTGATGCTTAAAGGAACAATGTGGACATCAAGTACATATGCACTAGCTCCTATGAGACAGCAACGAAAGTGTCAGATGACAGTGGCCGCCACTAGAATTGGGCACTCATTTGTCTCGGGAAATCTGCGTGTTTACAGATATTTGCACATTACATCTTCTCCACAACCTCATAAAGTAGGCATTGGGAGAAGAAACTGAGACCCTGCGTCCCTGGCTAAGGAAGCCGGGGCCAGGACACGGGCAGGCTGGCTCCTGACCTCCATTCAAAAGGGGCATCCCACCTGGATTCCCAGCACAACTGCAAGAGGAGTAAGGCCAGGCATGGAGAGCTTGAGGGAGGAGCAGAACCGGCACTCACCAAGAGTCCTCCCAGGCTCTCAGAACACACACAGTCTGGCACGGTGCATTTCCTTCTTGGCAGGGGCACTGGGCTGGAGCATCAGGGCAAGAATGACAGGGACAGCTCACTGAGTCATCTGCCCGCTGCCCCGCCCACTCTGACCAGGTTCCCCACCAGTGCTCAACGAGAGGGTAGAAAAAGTAGGTCTGGAAGATGATGATGAGGGAGTCCCTGACTCACCAGCCACATCCTGTCCTGCAGTTCCTAATCACAGACTTATCTGGATGTGCTTCTCATTCGTAAATGTGACCTTAAATGACGAAAAGATTAAGATCCTGCAAACCTTTTCATGCTGGAACCACCGGCCCAAACCAAACAATGTAAATAGTAGTAAACACTACAAACTGGGCCTGAGAGGGTCTGAAGGCCACGACAGGCAGCGGGGGCAGACATGCAGCTCAGACTGAGGGCTGCTCAGACACTCTTGTCAGATTTGCAGATCCAGAAAATAATAAAAGTAACAAGCAGACTTCTGTTTCCAGCAAGAAGTTTAGACATACTTTTTCCTATTCCTCTGGCTAAGTACAACTAAAACCCTGGACATTAGATATTTTAAAATATGAGAAGAAGACAACTCTGGGGGCACCTGGGTGATTCGGTGGGTTAAAGGCTCTGCCTTCAGCTCAGGTCATGATCCCAGGGTCCTGGGATCGAGCCCCACATCGGGCTCTCTGCTTAGCAGGGAGCCTGCTTCCCCCTCTCTCTGCCTGCCTCTCTGCCTACCTGTGATCTGTCAAATAAATAAATAAATATCTTTAAAAATTTAAAAAAAAAAAGTTTAAAAAAATAAATAAAAATAAAAATATGAGAAGACTCTGAAAGGTAGATAGAAGAAGGCAGAGAAACTGGGCCTCAGGGCCTCCGAATGACACACAACAGAGCTCCTGGGGTGTCCACTGGCCTCAAGCATCCTAGAGTGGAGATGAGGAAGCCAGCAGCCAGAAAGAGTTAAAAAGTCCGCCAAAAACCTACTCGCTCTCTCTCTAGCCATGGGCGGCAGGCTAACAAGGCAGAAATCAATAGAAGAGTTGCAAATAACCACTGTATTCCAGCCAAATACCACAGAACACACTGGCCCTCACCCCCACCATGCCAAGCAGAAACGAGGCACACCAGCACCCCACTGTGTAGTGTCCAGAGAAGGCCAAGTAGAAATGTCCATCCCCACAGGCCACACCCCAGTGGTGTCAGAGCATGTATGGAGACAAATAAGCATGAGAAATATTCTACCTCAGTAGCCAGTAAGGAAATGCCGATTAAAATACAATGCACTATTACTATACACCTACTAAATGGCTTAAAATAAGAAACAGTGACAACACCAAGTGCTGGAGAGGATATGGAGAAACTAGCTCACATTTTTGGTGGGCATATAAAATCGTACAGCCACTCTGCCAAACAGTTTGTTGGGAAATTTTTCTTTTTTTTTTTTTTTAAGATTTTATTTATTTGTCAGAGAGAGAGAGGGAAAGAGAGGGAGAGAGAGCAAGCATAGGCAGACAGAATGGCAGGCTGAGGAAAAGGGAGAAGCAGGCTCCCTGCCGAGCAAGGAGCCCAATGTGGGATTCGATCCCAGGACACTGGGATCATGACCTGAGCCGAAGGCAGCTGCTTAACCAACTGAGCCACCCAGGCATCCCGTTGGGAAATTTCTTAAAGAAGCAAACATGTAGCTACCATAGGACCCAGCAATTCCATTCCTGGGCATTCATCCCAAAGAAACGAAGACTTGCCCATGAATGTTCATAGCAGATTTATCTGCAATCACCAAAAACCGGAAACAACCCAGGTGTCCTTTAGCAGCAAGTAACTGAACACACTGTGGCACACCCATTCCACAGAATACCACTCAGGAAGGAAAAGCAGCAACTATCGTACACACAACAACCTGGGTGGAGATCCAGGGAGTTAGGCTGAGTGAAAAAAAGCCCATCCCCAAAGGTTACTTACCATACATTCCCACTTATACAGCATTCCTGAGATAATGAAATTACAAAAAGAACAGATTTAGTGGTTGCCAGGGGTTAAAGAAGGGAGTGGGTGTGGATAAAAATGGCAACCTGGGGATCCTTGTCCAGATGGAAACATTCTGGTTCTTGACTGTATCAATGTCAACATCCTGGTGGTGATGTGGTACCACAGTTTCCCAAAACATTACCACTATGGGAAACTGGTAGAGAACACAAAGGATCTCTCTATTATTTCAATTCCATATGAATCTACAATGATCTTAAACGGCTTAATTAGAAATAAGTAACCACAATCAACTTTCTATATCTAATATGTTTAAATTGGGAAAATAGGGAGTAACTCCAGAACAATGTGGTATTTCTTAAGGACAAGGGCATCAATGGTCTCCCCCAGCACAAATTAAAAGTGTAATCTTATCTTGTTAAAGTCATTTGTAGGCAGTGCAGACTCATGAGCCACCTGATCTACTAAGGAAATATGCAGACACACTTTGGTGCACATACTCTAAGAAATCCTAGTCAGGTCCTCTCCATACACCTGAGTCCAAGTAAGCACACGAGGGTCACAGAGCTCTGCTACTGGGCTGTGACCTGACCTCTGCTACCGGCTTGGTACCAGAGCCTGCAGGAGAGAGCACCAGAAATAGCAAGATGCATTCCTACACACAACAGTGCTTGAAAAATCAATGAAGGTGCATCTCATGTCAGCCACGGAGGAAGGATATCAGAACCACAGGTCCTGCCCTCGCACTGCACCGCACACTTCCTGGATGGGCCGACCCCAGCAGCTGTCGCAGGTACAAGCGGGACAGACCCGAAACAAGTGGAAGACAAGCTGCCCCCCAGCTCCAGATCCACAGATCCCACTGCCAACCAGAGAGCCCCCTTGGGGTACCGCTCCCACATTCAGACGTGTCCTTCCGCAAACAATCCCCCCACAGGCCAGCTTCTCCTCTCCCATGCTTAACCTTCATGTCTGGGCTCCAAATTCTTCCCTTCTTCTCAGAAGTAAATTCAGGCAGCTTTCACTTAACAAACCAACAAGACCCCTGCTCCTAGGGAGCTCTCATTCGAATGCAGACAGGAAATGAATACTAAATACTACCATGAAGTAAATTTCATAGTACTGAGAGTAGTGACCAGTGACAAATCTACGGAAAAAAGAAAGATCAGAAAAAGGAGATTAGGGTCAACAGACCCTTTTCCTCATTGGGAAAGACTGGAAGGACATGGGAGGAAATGAGTGGGCCACAGCCTAAAGCAGAAGCACAGCTGGCAGCTAGAGCCAAGGGAACCAGGGGAGAGGAGCCAGGGATGACCTTGGAGAAGCAACAGGCCACAGTGTGTCATGCAGGCACCACCAAGAACTTTGGCCTTTATGCCAGTTGAAATGGGGAGCTGTGGTGCTCTTGAACAGAAGGTCCACATCTGACTTAGGTTTAAAAAGCATCGTTCTAAGGGGCGCCTGGGTGGCTCAGTGGGTTAAAAAGCATCGTTCTTGGAACACCCAGTTGGCTCAGTTGGCTAAGCGTCTGCTTTGCCTCAGGTTGTGATCCCAAGGTCCTCCTGCGTCAGGCTCTCTGCTCAGTGGGGAGCCTGCTTCTCCCTCTGCCTGCTGCTCCCCCTGCTCATGCTCTCTCTCTCTGACAAATCAAGTCTTTTAAAGAAAACATAACAATAAAAAGCATTCTGATTGCTTTATGGAAAAGAGAACATAAGGGGTATGTATCCTTTGGGGAGGGTGCTCAGCTTTCCCATCGAGAGAGAAGGGAAAAGGAGCAGCTAGCATGCACTCTTGAGTGTCCTGAAGGCAACAGGGTTTCAGGACAGACTGGATGGGGTATGGGACAAAAAGGAGCCAACAACTACCCCTTGAACAGCTGGAGAGATGGAGCTGCCATCCTGGGATGAAGAAGGCTGTGAACAGGCCTTGGCAGTTAGGGGACGGGTTTGCAGCTCAAAATTTTGGACATGCTGAGGTTGAAGTGTCTATCAAAATCTCAACCATGCCCAACGTCTTCTCTCAACCATGGGGACTTCACCTTGCCATAAGTCTGGCTGCATTAAAAAAAGAAATGAAAGGGGTGCCTGGGTGGCTCAGTCGGTTAAGCATCCGACTCTTGATTTTGGTTCAACTCATGATCTCAGGATTGTGAGATCAAGCCCTGAATCGGGCCTCATCCTGAGTGCGGAGCCTGCCTAAGGTTCTCTCCCTCTGCCCTTCCCTGCCCCCTTTCTCTCTGAAAGAAAGAGATGAGATCACTCATAAGTTACCACTGCTGGTGGTAGTTTAAAAAAATTAAGTTTTAGGGGAGCCTGGGCGGCTGAGTGGGTTAAGCCTCTGCCTTCGACTCAGATCATGATCTCAGGGTCCTGGGATCCACGTCCACATCAGGCTCTCTGCTCAGCAGGGATCCTGCTTGCCCCTCCCACTCTGCTTGCCTCTCTGCCTACCTGTGATCTCTCTCGCTCTTTCAAAAAAATAAATAAAATCTTTTTTAAAAAAATTAAGTTTTAGGGGCGCCTGGGTGGCTCAGTGGGTTAAAGCCTCTGCCTTCGGCTAAGGTCATGATCCCAGGGTCCTGGGATCAAGCCCCGCATCAGGCTCTCTGCTCAGCAGGGAGCCTGCTTCCTCCTCTCTCTCTGCCTGCCTCTCTGCCTACTTGTGATCTCTGCCTGTCAAATAAATAAATATAATCTTTTTTTAAAAAAATTAAGTTTTAGAGAGCAATCCCACAATATTTCATCATGCTGAAGATGTTCACACCTGACAATTCAACACGTAGGAATACACTCTAGAGAAACTCATGCCCGTGTGCCCAGGAAGGTGAGTATAAGAACTGCAGTGCTTTTTATAATAGTCAAAGCTGGGAAGATACAAGTCAACAGTGGGACACTCTGGACACTGTACCACTACTTAAGCCACAAACTAACAACCAAGCACTGTGACCCTTCGGCAAGCACTGTACTTGGAAAAAGTTCTGAGGTTCATGTCCCACTCCCCAGAAATTCTGATCTAATTCCAGGAATCAGAAATCAGTCACTTTTAACCTTGAACTACTTAAGTGAAGACAGTGGTATCCACACAGGTAGATCCTGGAAACACAATGCTGGGTGAGAACAGCAAGCTGCGGAAGATGTATACAGTATGACACCATTTCCTCAAAAGTGTGAACCTGGCCAAATACTCTGGTGTTGCTTATGCCTACATAAGGGGGGAGAGAAAGGATTTTAAAAAAAAGGGTGGGGGGGCAAACAAACAGTAAATAGTAAACTCAGAACAGCAGTGACTCTGAGGAGGGAGGGCTAGAGGGTTAGCAGGATCCAGAATACAAAGAACTTCCAAGTAGATCCATATTGTTTTGTTCTCTGGCTGCACAGGGTACATAGTTGTTCATTGTGTTACTTTTTGAATCCCTGAAATATTTAATAATTTTTTAATGGCAAACATTTTAGCACAAAAATATGCTAAAATACTCAAGTCAGAGCTTGAGACACACATAGCATGTCCTATATTTACAGTTTACAGTTTACTGCATGTATCCAGGTGAAAATACAGCTGTACCAGTAGGTACAGCTTATAGTAACTTACAGTTTATAGTCTAGCCTTATAGAAGGTAACAGGTCAGCCTGTAACCATGCCCGCAGACAGATTCTGTTGGTAAAATGGGGGGAGCCGGAACGTGGTGCGGTGTTTCCATACCACACTCACCCACACAGTGCCCTCCTCCAGGGGCTCCCACGGCTGCCACACACTCAGCTGCCTCTGCTGGCTACTATGCATTTCATGACAGGCACAAACTATTCCTAATTTGCCTCTCCAATTTCTCATCCTCAAGTACATTCCTGCACGCTAAAAAACTGGTGGAGTGTGTGAAAGAAAGTAAGGCTGCTGGCTTATAGGGGAAGGACTGGTGGGACTGCTGAGAAGGAAGCTTTTAGAGACTAACCGAAAACCTCTCCAACACACTCCATTCCGTGAAGCATCAGCGTGGCAGTCACAGGAAGTTAGTATCAAACCATAGAAACTTCCTTTCTGAGGTCTACTGAAGCACACAGAGATGCATGTCCTGTGGCTGGAGGATAAGCCAGCTCAATAAGTCTGGGTGAGGGTACAGGGTGTCCAGCACAGAGGGGCAAGACAGCACACCAGCTATGACAGAGATATCAGGGAGCCACTGGTACGAATGACCTGTCTCTAGGCCTCGGTTTCTTAACCCCCCAAAAGAGTAGCAGCACCTGTCCCCTGGTGTCATTCTCAGGGTGAAGAAGGTAGGCCATGACTGCCACCAGTGGCAGGCGCCATCCCCCGCTGTCCTACAACAGGAAGGCGCAGGCTGGGCCGTAGGCCAGCACAGGTCAGTGTGTGCACAGCAGTGCATGAGAGCGAATGGCTGGCTCCCCGGCTGCTGGACAGCAGGGCACAGGGCACACCGAGCAGCCCATGTGGGCACCTGGTCGGCAGCTGCCTGAAATACTCCCCGCCACCACACCTCTCTACAGTGCTTCAAAGAAGGAGTGAGTGTGCTCCAGCTGAACAGACCATCTCCCCGCCCCGAAGTGCCTGCCCTGGGGATGGGCGACAAAGTTCAGACAACGGAAATTCACCATAGGGAAGTTGATCTGATCTGCAGGCTTTCTGTCTGACCAGGTGGGGACCAAAGATTTTTCTAGCATGTGGGAGGGAAGTCACATCACCAAGCCTGTGGCTTTAAAAATCCTAGCCTTCCATTCCACCCCTAAGAAACACAAGACAAAAATCATCGCTTCCAGAGACACTTACAATAATCTTCCATTTCTTCCACTCACTTCATTTTAAAACCTTACACTTCAACTGCTTTCCCCCACAGCTTCACATAGCCCCATTGCCCACCAACACCTAGAACTCTTACCTGCCGCTCTCCCCTCTTGCAGAACATTTTCCAACTCCTCAAAATGGATCAGAATTGAAGTGGCCCAGCAAAAACAAAAATCGAGTTTTAAAATCGATGTACAACACCCTGTGTGTCACCGGAGACCAGAGACACTGGAGTAACAAATCAGAACTTCGAAGTTGAGTCACTGACCAAAAGAGGACCAAAGGGACAGCGTCCGGGCAGGATTAGGAACCTGGAAATACTAAGCTAAATATAGCTCCCCCCAGCCTGTGGGACTCGGAAAGGTGGCCAAGAATAAGTATCTGGAGTGTTTGGTAATTCCTGTCACTTCCTGTTACTCACATCCTGCTGTTCTGATGCTGCCCCAAACACTGTGTTCGCCACACACAGATCCCTACCTTGAAGCCCCCCGAGACCCAGACTATTCAAAACAGCTGGGATGTGCATAGACAACAGACTTCCTCACAGAGGGCCATACCAAACACAAAAATAACACCATATAAACAAGCACCAGGAGGTCCCTGGGCAAAAGCAGCCCCAGAATACAGGGTCAGACCCCTAGGAACCCCACTGCATGTGTCCCGACCACCAGAGGAGCCCAGGAAGGAACTGCTGCCAGGGCACTTCTCTCTAAAGCTGGGGTCATCTCCAGTCTCGGGGCAGCTTTGAAGGAAAAAGGGGATCCCCACCCCCACAATGATTCTGCCTGCCCAGGGGCCCACAGCCCATAGGGTAAGCACCTCCACCCCACCCCAGCTCCCAACCATCCTGAGGAGACCAATCCCCAGGAACATAGGACACTCAGGTAGGGAGCAAAGCCAACTAGGCCAGAGGCCAAAATCACTGTAATCCATCAGAGGATATATTTTTAAAAGGAAAGAAAAAGCAAGATGAAGCAAAAAGGAAAAGCTATACCTAAAACTGAAATGTGACAAAAATATTTGGGATTATTGATCTAGTCAATATTTCTACAGTACTTTATTAACCTTTGGAATGTGCTCAACATGTAAAATCTTAGAGATTATAGGTGACCCTGAGCAGGGTGCTGGAAGCAGGCAGCCCCTGGCAGGGGAAGGAGGGGGATTGCCAACAACGAGCACCCCAGGTCAGGTGTAGAGGTGGTGCCCCACACTGCATCTCCCCCACAGCAGGCAGGAAACGAGAAGCTGATCCACAGAGGGCAAAACTCAACATTCCTCCAACAGTGAAGCACTATAAATAACCCAACCCTCCAAAGCACACAACGGAAAACCATGCAGCCAAATTTTACAAGTGCAATGTCAGCGTGTACTCATGGACACAGATGTTCATAATATAATGCATTACTTTTATGTTCATTTTTTTTTAAATGTAGACTCTATGCCCAACGTGGAGCCCAATATGGGGTTTGAACTCACGACCCTGAGATACGACCTGAGCTTAACCAGCTGAGTCATCCAGGCGCCCCCATAATATAATGCATTTTATTTATTTATTTTTAAAAGACTTTATTTATTTGACAGAGAGATAGCACAAGCAAGCAGAGTAGCAGGCAGGGAGAAACAGGCTCTCCACTGAGCAGGGAGCCTGATGCGGGGCTCAATCCCAGGACATTGGGATAATGACCTGAGCTGAAGGAAGACACTTAACCGAATGAGCAACCCAGGCGCCCCCAATATAATGCATTTTAAAAGCAGGTCACACATGAGTATATATTAATGATCCCACTGTTATACTATTTACAGATATTCATAGGAAAACACCTACCAAACCATTTGCCTCTATCACAGTTTTCAACCTTAGCACTACTGACATTTTCAGCCAAACAATTCTTTACTGTCCCCTACAGCACTATGGGGTGCTGAACAGCGTTCCTGACACACCAGTAGCAGAGACACCACCAACTCCAGACCCCACATGTCAAACCAAAGTGTCTTCAACTGCCAAATGTCTTCTATCCAAGTGGCAAATGCCACCTTCCTATCCCCGCCCCATTCCCTCCCATGATTGAGAACCACAGGTTTCTATAATAGTGTCTATATTTGGGATCTCAGTGATAAGACTTTTGAGTGTTTTTTACATGTTATTTGTATTAAAAAGTCAGTATTATGCCAACCTTAGCATAAGTAAAACATTACAGGCGTTTTGCTATAAGGCAGTTTTTTTAGTTGCTACAAAGTTTTATATTCAGAAAAAAAATAAAGAAGTCTCATGGGGAAGGATGAGCTGGGGCAGACACTCAAAACCCTTTCAAGTCTGTAACCAAGCATTGGAAACAACAGCAATAGAAGTACAAGTTTTTAAATTTTATCAGGAACTACTAAAGTGAATACAGGAAATACTACAGTGAATACAGAACTTTACCTTTTATCTTTTTTTTCAAGATATATTTATTTGAGAAAAAAAGCGATGGAGCAGGGAGAGAAGGAGAGAGAGAATCTCAAGCAGACGCCCCGCTGAGCCCAGAGGCCCACGCAATGTGGAGCTCAAGGTCATGATCCCAAGATCAAGACCTGAGCCGAAATCAAGAGTCGGACATCTCTCTGATGAAGACACCCACGTGCCCCAGAACTTTACCTTTTAAAAAAGTGAGGGAGCTTGATGGATGGGAGGGAGTCTGCGTCTGAGTGAGACTAGCAAAATGCACAAAGATCTCAGATGGAATAAGTAATTCCCAGGCAGAGTCCCAAGGCCCCAGAAGCTCAGGGCTGTGCTCCTCCTGGGCTGGCCCCGCCCTGGAGAATGATGGCCCCTTTCAGAGGCTGCGCCAGTGCACGTGAGACAGAAACACAGCCGCAGAAAGGGCAGTGACTGCATCTGGCTACCACACAGAGGGAAAAATTAGCTCCAAGTCATTAGTTCAAGCACTAGGATCATTATTATCCCAGTGATAATGGAATCTAAATTAAAAGTGCCCTGGCAGTGGTCTTGAAGGGATGTGGAGATGGAGGGAGCATGATGGGAATACTTTAACAGTCTCAAATCTGGCCACTCCCATGCTGTCACAATCCGTCTGTTTTTCTCTGGGATTATGTGATGCCAAATCTGCACACAGCCAAGGGCATCTACAGTAACACCACAGTCAACAAGTATTGGGAAAGGAAGAGAAGAGACATAAGCAGCCTCTACAGCCCAACGTCAGCCATGCACTTTTCTGATCACTGAAGGTCAAACTGATCAGGCAGTTAAGACTTCCCAGAGCAAAGAACACGTGCATCCTCTGGCTTGCCAGGTGTCCGCCCTCAGGACAAAGGCTCATGCACACCTTGACTAACGAGCTTATCTCAAGGATGTGTGCACGTCCAACACTTCCAGTGCTTAAGTAAACCAGGGACTAGCTACCAGGCAACAGTAGAGGCAGTCAGAAAAGAGACAAACACCTCACTAGGGGAAAACAAGGCTGACAAAGAATTTTGGAAAGGGTGTATTACATCACATTACTGCATTAAACAAAAATGAGACTGAAAGGGCAGGACACACAGCATGGAAAACTGGAAGCTGGTATCTCAGGTGGTGAGACCGAATGGCTTTTCTCTTCTTTTGGTTTTCTGTATTTTCCACATTTTCAAAAATAAAAAAAAAAAGTGTTTTAAAATACATCTCTGCCTTTTTCTTCTTCTTCTTCTTTTTTTTTTAAATCTACAAACTCAACATCCAGGACAAAAAAACTACCAGCTGCCTATGCAATTAGCTTCTTCCCCTTCTACCTTCCAGAATGGCCCTGCTGTTCCAGGTAGCCTCCTGCTCAGCCTGGCTACCAGTGCACTTCCCACAGCTCCCGCAGCTCTGGGACAGCACTGGGGGAGCTCCCAGGAAAGCTCTTTGAAAAGACAGAACAGCACTGGCCACCCCTGCCCTGGCCTACCTCCTTCCTGCGGCTCCTGCAGCCAGCAGCTAGCTCCACAAGGGGACCCTCAGAGAGAAAGCTGGGTCTCTGCCGACCGCGGAGCTCCACACTGGCCCCAGACTGCTGGCCCCTGGTCTTTTCAAGGACAAATAAACAAATCTCTACCTTATTTAAACCACTGTTACCTATGTTTCCTGTTCAACACCCCAAACCTAACCTTGAGACACCACCCTCATCATCACAGACCAAGGCACAGAAATGGAATCTTCTTTCTCTTCCAGGTCAATAACTTGATTTCTCCATTAACTAGAACTGAAAACTCCCAACTCAAATGGGCAGCAACACCAAGGGAGCTTGATTTAATAGAGTAACAGTGAGGTTGAAATAATAACACTGAAAATCAAATCTGAGGACATAAGTCGGAGCCATACAAACTCTACAATCTGCCCCCTATTCGTTAAAGAAAGTTTTATGGGAGCATAGTCATTCCTGTACATACTGTGCCCAACTGCTACATATGGCCAGAGAGACCCCATCGCTCACAAAGACAAAAGTATCTGGACTTCTATAGAAGTCTGCTGCTAACCTCAGATAGATAAATTAGTGCTCACATGTATCTCAGGAGGAGCATAAAGAGAATTTGATGTGAAGGGGTTAAATGCAATGCATTACAAAAAAAGATGGAATTTGCACCTTGTCCCTTCTCTCTGCCTCTGGCTCCACAAGGAAGGGGGCCTCCATTCTGTTCCCAGAGGAACCCCTGAGCACCTACAGGTAGTACTTGCTCAATGAATTCTCACAGAATTGAAACACGTCCCACTTACATGAAGGGTCAGTCCCTGAGCATTTTAGGGTAAAAACCCTCGTGGCCATGGAACACAGCACAGTGATGTATCCTTGAGCATAACTCCCCTCACACACCCTGTCCCCACCTCACAGGGAATATTTCCAGGTGGTTTACCCAGCGCACTAAGGAGTGCCATGTTCTCCCACTTTCTTATGACTCAGTCTGGGAGCCATGCTGCCTGGGAAAGACCACGCTCCACAACACGGTGACATGTATGAGCATATGCTCAAGTCTGGCTCCCACCAAAGCAGGAGGCCAGTGGGAACAGAATCAGAGGCAGGGGTCCTGTCCACCCCTTCCTGTGTCCCCCATGTCCCTCCCCTCCCAGGCAATCCACCATGCAAGATGATAGGGGCAGCCATCTCCTCCCCTCCGGGACTAACTCTGAGGAAAACAGTTTCAGACATCTGACCAACACGATGAAGGTTTCACATCTCATGGTCATGATGCAAAGCTGGAGGAAGAGGAGGGGACAAAGACGCTATATGTGAGCCCTTGTTCCTCACAACCCATGGTTGTCAAGTGGCCCTGCTGAGGTTCAGCCGGAAGCTGAGGTCACAGACTCACACACCCCTATGACTGGATGACCATGTGCCCCAACCCCATTTCATACATTAGGAAACAGACACCCAGAGAGGACAGGTGATTCCCCAAGGCCACTCCCCACTGCTGTAGGAGGCAGAGCAGTGACCAGAAGACAGCTGGCCAACTGGTCCCCTCCAGCACACGATGTGGTCTGTGGACCCCCTGCTTGAGGGATGGAGTTTCTGACCCACGTGTTCTGGAAGAGCTGCTGAGTGCCGGCAGGGGCTCAGGAAGGAGACAGGACCACGAGGAGCACTGCTGTTGTGTACAGCTCCCACTCCCTGCAGCTGCTGGAGGTGCAAAGACCCAGCCCCTGAGACACAAAGGAGGGAGGGGGAACTAGACCTTTCTAGATGCCAGGGACCTGAACAGAGTCATGTCCTCTCAGAGATGCCCAGTCCAAATCACACTGTCCTTTCTAACTCCCCAAGTGACAAATGTACTTGGTCCAGCATGGTCATTTGTAAGTGATCCAGGAAAGGACATCTCAGACCACATTCCCAGTAAGCAGGTAAATCATACACAACGTCAACTGCCTTCTGGGATAATCTTGCCCCGTGTATATAACCCCCCCTCCAAACCTAAACAAATTCATCCCTTTCCTCTAACCAAGCTTCCTGTATTCCTCTGGTATTTCAAGTATATTTCAAAACTGAAAAGAAGTCATTCCAACCACAGGATTTAACATTTTAAAAAACCAAAACAGAAAAAGGGTTGAAAATACTTTTTTCCCTTGGCAAGTCCTGACTCAGAGGGTCTGTCTACCAGAGCTGTGGACACATCACCGGGCATCTGAACAGCCACTGTGGGAGGACAAGGCATGCGGGCTGGCTGAGGCAGGCTGGCCTGACTCAGGAGCCACCTCCTTTTGTCATGGCACAGCTATGACACAGTCCCATGTGGATGGAGAAGACAGGAAAGCTTCCCAAAGATGCCAAGTGACAGACACACAGCAACTATGAGCCAGTTACCCCAACAGATATTTATAGAATGCCTACTTTGTGCCTGGCATAGCTCCGGGACGCTGGAATAGAGAGTGAGTCAGTAAGCCCCAGGACACCCCTTTTCTCATAAAGCTTACCCCTCTCCCTCCAACAGACAGAAATCAGAGGATGAGAGAAAGGGTGCATATAATGTTAATGTTGACAAAAGAAAGAGAAAACCTAAATAGCCTATATCCATTAAAAATTTTAACTTATGGGGACACCCAGGTGGCTCAGTCAGTGGGCACCCAACTCTTAATCTCAGCTCAGGTCTCGATCTCAGGGTTGTAAGTTCGAGCCCTGCGCTGCACTTCATGCTGGATGTGGAGCCTACTTTAAAAAAAAAAAAAAAATCAAAAAGTTTTAATTTGATTAAGAAATGTCAAAAAGTACTATCAAAAAATCTCCACCCACTCCCAAAAAATCTCCACACCAAGTTCACTGGTAAATTTTAGCAAGAATTTAAGAAAGAAATAACACCAAACTTTATCGAAAAAAAAGAGGGGAGAACAATGATATCCCCCCCTTCTGTTACAATGCTAGTTTATATTTTATAAAGCCAACTTAACCTAAGCACTAATACCCAACAAAAGTAAAAGGAAAGGGAAAACTACAAATATCTCTCATGGATATGGATGCAAAAATCCCTAACAAAGTAACAGCAAGTTGAATTTAACAGTAAAGAGAGTAGTATGAGGAAGTAAGGTTCGTATCAAGAATACAAGGTGGGTTTAACACTTGAAAACCAATTTCATTTGCCCTTTAACAAAATTAAGGGAAAAACAAACATATGATCACTTCAGTAGATGCAGAAAAGTATCTGACAACATTCAATACCCATTCATAATAAACATTCTCAGAAAAGAAGAAAATCCTCAAACTGATAAAGGGCACCTACAAAAAGCCCACAGCTAACATCATACTCAATAGTAAAGAGCTGAATTGTTTCCTATTAAGATTTGAAGAAATGAAAACATCCCTGCTTACACTACGTCTATATTCAACATTATATCAGCAGTTCTGGCTTTTGCAACAAGGAAAGAAAAAGAAATATAAGTCATCTAGGTAAGAAATAAATACAACTGTCTCTATTTGCAGATGATACAACTGTTCATATTGAAATTTCTGAGGAATCTACAAAACAACTACTACAATTAGTAAGTTGTTTTCCAAGGTCACAAAATCCATTATACTCTTATTTTTTTGCAGCAAACAATGAAACATGTTTTTATATTTCATTTATTTAATATGAAATAAAAACATAAATTACATAGGAATGAATCTAACAAAACATTAAAGATATCTATCCTGAAAACCACAAAATTCTACTGAGAGAAATTAAAGACCTAAATAAATACAGAGTTATATTACATTCATGGGAAAATTCAATGTCACTAAGGTATTGATTCTTCCCAAAATGATTTACAGGTTTGATGCAACTTCAATCAAGATTCCAGCAGGCTGGAACACTTTGAATTCAGCATCCTGAGTTCAAGCCCCACATTGGGTGTAAAGATTACGTAAAAATAAAATCTTCAGGAAAAAAAAAATTCCAGCAAGCTTATTTTGTAGAAATTGACTATTTTTTAAAATTATATGAAAATGAAAAGGGCTCAGAAATAACCAAAGCAATTTTAAGAACAAAAGTTAGAGGACTTGCAGGATACCTGGGTGGCTCAGTCAATTGAGCGTGTGCCTCTGGCTCAGGTCACGGTGTCAGGGTCCTGGAATGCAGCCCCACATTAGGCTCCCTGCTTAGCAAGGAGCCTGCTTCTCCCTCTGCCAGATGTTCCCACTACCTGTGCTCTCTTTCTCTTCCTCTCTCTCTGAGAAATAAATAAATAATATCTTGGGGGGGGGGGGGTAGAATACATTAGAGGACTTACCCTGTCCGAGTTCAACACCTACTGTGAAGTTATAATAATCAAAGTGTGGTCTTGGGGTAAGATTAGAGCCATAAAGATTGATGGAACAGGACAGAAAGTCAGGAAACAGATTCACAAACATATGGTCAATTGACTTGTAGCAAAGGTGTCAAGGTGATTGATGAGAAAAGAAACGTCTCTTCAACAGTGCTGCTGGAAAAACTGATCATCCATAAGGGAAAAAAGGAACATCAACTCTTACCTCACATTACACACAAAATTAACTGTACATTAGTTATAAATCTAACTTCTAGTAAAAAAATCCTTTGCAATACTGAAGCAGAAAAAGGTTTCTTAGATTGAAAAACAAGAAGCATGAACCATAAAGAAAAAAAACTAATGAATTCAATTTCACCAAAAAGAATGACTCTGTTCTTCTAAAGATGCCACGCACAAAAAAGGCAAGCCACAGATTGGGAAAAACCTTCCTAACACATACGTGACACAAAGAACTTATATCCAGAATACATAAAGAAATCTTACAACCCAATAATAAGTAGTATAATAATTTTTTTTTAAATCTCACAATTCAATTCAGAGCAAAAATGGACAAATGATTCTACCACACACTTCACAAAATAACACAAACAAATGGCCAAGAAGCACATGAAAAGATGCTGACATGATTTGTTATCAGGGAAGTGGAAATGAAAAGCACCATGAGACATTACTACAGATCTATGAGAACACGTTAGCTAGAAGACTGACGCCAACAGGTGCTGGCAAGGATGCGGAGCCACCGGAATGTGCTGCACTGCAGGAGGCCACGTGAAATCCCAGGCACTCTGGAAAACAGCTGAGCAGTCTCTTACAAAGCTAAGCGCACACCTACTATATGACCCAGCAATTCTCCTAGGTATTTACCATGGGACATGGAAACATTATGTCCACACAAATACTTGTATAAAAATGTTCATGTCAGCTTTATTTGCAGTAGCTCAAAGTTGGAAATTGCTCAAATGCCCACCAATAGGTAAACGGATCAACAAATTGGGGGAAAAGAACACACTGTTGACATACCCAATGTGGAAAATTTCAAAATCCTTATACTGAGCCAAAGATACCATAAAAAGGGGGACATACTTTCAACTTATATTAAGTGATTATTCAATTTACATTGAATTATTCCATTTATACAGAATTCTAAAAAAGCAAAATAATGTTAAAGACAGAAAACAGATCCATATTTGCCTGAGGAGGGGGCAGAGAAAGGATAGATCACGAGGAAACTCTCAGAGGGAATGGAAATGTTAGTTGCCCTGTCTGGTGACAGTTTCAGTGGGGCAGGGGTGGGGCAGCTCCGCAATCCCTGCACTTGAAACAGCACAGTTCATTGTACAGCAGTTCCACCTCAACTAAGTTATAAAAATAATGTTAACATACCTTGGTGCACTGCAGTATTCTTTAAAGAACAGGGTGAACCTTCCTCTGAATGACTAGAGTGACCATATAGTTTTATCATCCAAGCCAGGAAATTTCTGCAAGTCAAAGTGGGTGCTAAAAATAATTAACGGTGTTATCTCATCTACAACAGGGTGTGTGAACTGGCAGCGCCCTGGACAAAGCAGCACTTATGGCTCTGGGAACAACAAACACCCAGTCTAACCCTCGGTGTGATTAGATACTTATTGCATAAAGCAAACCACAGCATTCATTCCTCAGAAGACAGAGAGAGCCAGAGCTGGCAGTGGCCTGGAGGATCAGCTATGCCTGGGCCCCTGCCTTCCAGTCATGGAAGTGGTCCTGGTCTTCAGTGCCAGGGGCAGGACAGAAGTCACGGATGGGGTGGGGACCAACCCCACTCCTAACTATTCTCCAAATGTGCGATTATTCTGATCCACCATCTTTGAACTTTTGCAGCCAGTGAACATCAGGCGACTGTGAGGAGAGCACAAGACACGTACGTCTAAGTCCAGCAGGGGGCGCCTGGTTGGCTAAGTCAGTGGAGAATGTGCTCTCAGAGTCCTGGGTTCCAGCCCCACGTTGGCCATCAAGCCTACTTTAAAAAAAAAAAAAAAAAAAACAGTCTAGCAGGATCAGAAGCCAGCCTGGGTAGGGCCTGAACAGCCCTGTGCAGGTGGCGTTCCCAGCCTCCCATGAGCATCTCAACCCCAGGCTAAGGTCTGGAGGGTTAGCTAGATACCCTGTACAGAACTGGTAGAGCAGCTCCTACAGTTCTCCTGACTTTAAAAAAAAAAAAAAAAAAAAGGGAAGGGGGAGATCACATGTTTCATTTCTGAGTTTACATTTCAGAGCAGGTGCTTCTGCTATGGAGGAGGGGGGAGAGTAGTGAGTCAATAAACAGCAGCCTCCCTGGCACAAAGCGGGGGAATTATCTTAATTTGATAAGAAGTTGTTTCAAGGAAATAAAAACCTCCTACTCCCTACTCTACCTACTCTGAAATGCCAGGTTATTCTGGGACAGGAAAGTAGGGTTTTTTTAAACATAATATTCTATAGAATGATATCATTTTCCTAAGTTTCAGGGAAAAAAGCCAGACAGGACTGGGTGCAGTCATATCCCTGGCACATGTACCAAAGAATACTAAGTAAAGGAGAGCTAAAGTTATTAATTTCCTAGACACCCTAAGTTAAACTACAGTCCTTCAATTGTTCATTTTGGTTTTTGATTCTTCTATTATTTGTAAATAAAAACAATTAGAAATATTAACAATTCATACACACACACATACACACACACACACACGTATGGTGAAAATAGCCTAAATTTTAAGTGCAACTCCTCCTCCTCGGTAACACCACACAGCCCAGACAAGTGACGGAATCCTCCCCCACCCTCAATCCTAAATACACTTAACAGACATCCACCACTGGCCCCAGCACTCACCAAAAGGCGGCCAGAAGAAAACAGAGTCCCCTCCCCTCTACCTACTTGGAACAACCGAAAGAACTGAATCCTAAGTCGTCATGTGGCGTACCTGGCTCTTAGCACCCAGAGGCAGGTGCTGCCTTCAGCAAAACCCCACACTTAGCAAACACACACTACCAATTTGGCTCAAAGCCTGCTTCTTCCTGCTTCTTGGAACTGAGAACACAAAGTAGATTATGAAGCAGGGAATTCACTGGATTCATTTCCTCCTGCAGCTGCTCTCCTGGTCCTGCACCCCTGTCCAAAGGGTATTTCATCAATCACAGCCTCTAATTCACTAAGCGCCTACTATGTACTAGGCTCTTGCCCCCCCCCCCCACCACAGGTGAGGTAGTATGGCCCAGCTCTGCCGATGGGAAGATGAAACGACAGGTGTTAAGCAGTGGAGGTCCCACAGCTGACAGCTGGCACAGCCAGGACATGAGGTCAATTCTCCTGGAGCCCATCTCTTGAGCAGGAACCACGGTAGGCCTGCTCATGGCAGTGAGCCCAGGCAGTAGGAGCTGCTGTCCTAAATATGTGGGGCTTCGCGTCTGGCAGGCCTTCTAGCTTCAGAGGCCTCTTGGGACACCCTCAGCCCACGACTATGACTTTCCCCACCCCAGCTCCAGGCCTGCAGTCACAGAAATTGGGAAGAGTTTCCATGAAGGAAATCTGCCAATTATATATATAGCTTTTCCTCTCTCTAAGCCAAAGTGACTGGTTGCAGGGGTTTTGCCCAGGAAATATCTGAGCTCCAAACAAGTTGAGAAGGAAAACTGATGGTGAAATCTGGATAAAGGTCATGGTTCTTCACCGAAGGAACAGCCCTGGCCACCTAACAGCCTGACGTCTGCTGGAAACAGTTGAGTAAGTCAGGTCCAGGGTTCTACCCTACAGAATTCTACTAAGGAACTTTCATTCATTCAACAAACACGAATGTCAAACAGATAAGATTAAAAACAACTAAAAATATTACTTAAATCCATTATATAGCTTCTTTTTTATTTAGTCATTGGACAATAAAAACTAAAAACAGGAGAAGTAAAAGGTAAAGAAAAACCAAAGTTTTTCTCTTGTTTTTACTAGTTATTGCCCAATAGCTCTAAGAAGAGTAACTCTCCTGATACCTACTCTTCGGCTGCACGTGCTATTTTTCTATATTCTCCGGACCTCATCTGAAATCCTTTGAAATTCCTTTAAATAGAAATAACTGCTAAGTGTGGCAAGCAACTCTATTGCCATCCTAAAATCACTGATGACTGATGGTGTATATAAAAACCAGGAAAATTGGGGTGCCTGGGTGGCCTGTGGATTAAGCCTCTGCCTTCGGGTCAGGTCATGATCTCAGGGTCCTGGGATCGAGGCCCACATCAGGCTCTCTGCTCAGCGGGGAGCCTCCTTCCCCCTCTCTCTGCCTGCTGCTCTGCTTACTTGTGATCTCTCTCTGTGTCAAATAAATTTTTAAAATCTTAAAAAAAAAAAAAAAAAGAACACCAGGAAAACTTCTGAGAGCACTTTTCTGCCAACCCGATGACCTATGAGAAGCTATTTCCTTTTCACAGATGAGGAAACAGAGCCACGCAGCTAACAAAGAAAACCACCTTATACCAGACCTTGTAAAACCTCTGGATACCATTAAATAGTTCAACAATATTCCTCGGGGAAAAGGAAGTTTTCCCACATACAGACACAACAAATCACTCCTTGCTTGGAAAGACCTGGTTATTCTGACACAGTCATTTTAGGGCAATGGATGCCAGGAGCAAAGTCTGCTCGATTGATCCCTGCCCCATTAAGCCACATGGTATAAACACACAGCTAAGCAGAGGGGCCACATCCTACTTTGGGGAAGTTGTGTGAGATTTCAGTATGACATTTGGCAGAAGCAGTCCCCTAAACATTTATATTCCATAGGAGAATATAATTCTCATTCAATTTATAGAAAATTATACTGAAATATGGGCACATCTTTTTTGTGCCATGCACCCAGGTTATCCTGAAAACCCTCTTTATTGTCAATCCCCCTAACTTGGCCAATCCATCTTCCTAAAACTGAATTTTAATTTAAATAAATTTAAATGTATCTGATAGGGCCTCTCCTTCCCTTTGTTCTTATATGATGCCAACAGGCACTCACTTCTGGTTTTCTGCGTTCTGCACCTGCTCCTTCCGTTCCCTCCAACCCCTGTCAGCCCTCACATCAGCATTTGCGTAGACTCCCCTACTGCCCTTCTCCAGCCCACCCCTCTGCTCTCCTTTCTTCTTCAGCAGGCTCAGCCAACTCTGCCCAGTTTCCCTCATCAGCCTGCCTCCTCATCAACAAACCTGGCCTAGCCTTCCCTCCTTTATCACAGGTATGTAACACACTCGCCTGAGATTCTGGGGACATAAGATTCTGGGGTCGTAGGATACATTACAGTTCCAATCATGATCCATTCAAACTCAGGTAAACAGAAGCTGATGAAGCCATAAACCAGAACCAAACCTGAATCAACCTCGAGGGCAGGCAAGAGCAGTTTCGGACACAAGACAGAGCAGACAGGCTGCCCTCTCCAGGACAGCAGCACCCTCACTTGGGACAGGGCTCAGCACAGAGGCTGCTCTGCAGGGGAGGCCACACCCATCTTCCCAGATGTCCCCCACTGTGGTCTGCCACTGGATCTAGCAGTATCTCCAAAGAGGAAAAACTGAGAGCATTTTAAGTCCCTAATGCTGCAGGAGTGAGGAAACAAGGGTTAACCGATCAACTCCGCCAGAACTACAAATGAAAGATCTCCACCTGTAAAAGTGATCATTATAGACTCATGAGTGGAAGTGTTTATGATGAAAATATAAAACTGTACACATACCGGTGTATGTATGACATGTGAAATGTACCACACACCTCTGACATAGGACTGAAGGGGACCGGAAGATAGAAAGCAGCTGCTGAGCTACTGTGACCTTTTCTCCCCGCCTCCCTTTAAGTCTCCTCTAAATCATTATTTCCATGTACACACTCTACACAAATGGATAAGTTGCCCTCCACACAGCTGCGGTCCTGGGACGCTCCCAGACTCCGCACCAGAGCCCACCCCCATGCCCCTTCTCAGTGGCCACATGCAGCCCCCAGGCCCACACAGCTGCTTCAGTCTCAATGCTCTCACCGTGTTCTTTACCTGCTTCTGCTACACTTGTCACAGGTCACCATAATTATCTCTTTTCGTGTCTAACAGCCCCGGAGAAGTACCCGAGCACTGGAAACGTGTTTGTCCACTCTGTCTGCCCTCAGGCACCCAATAGTGTGCCACCACAATGGACAGCTGAAAGAAGGAAAAACAAGTCTTTCCAAACCATGCATGTTTTCCAAATGGTCTTGTTCGACTTCAGAAATCAGAGTGCCCAGGTAAGACTATGCTGTTGCCGAATTACTCCTGTATTCTCCAGGGGTAAACAAGAAGTTTTCAAACCATCAAACTTGCTAGAAACGTACGCACACGCGCGCACGCATGGACACGCACACAGACACATACGCAAACAGCAAAGGAGCCAGCCCAACCCAAAGCTGCTCACCAGATTCCAGAGACACACAGCTCCGCTCCCAGGAAGCTCCCCGGCCCAGTACTCAAGGCATTTGTAAGAGGGTAACAGCAGCAAGAAGGGGCTGGGCCCACAGAATTGTCCATAGTGATGGACATTTGTTCTGTGGGACTTCACAAAGAAGAAACAATTCCATATCCTCTCTGAACAGAAAGAAGCAACAAAACCTACTTCCTGGCTCACACTTGCTGGCACAGGCCGAGTGTATCCTGCACTGCGGACAGCAGCTTCAAAGAGAACCCCTGGCCTCAAGTCAAGACCTACGAAGGTGTGACCAAGAGCGCACAGATTACTAAGGAGCCTCTGCTCCTTTGGCATCACATGAGTGTGGACCCTAAACATGGCTACACCTCAAAATCATGAAAAGTTCTAAGAAATCACCCATTTACAAGTCAGCAACAGAATCTCTGGGGATGGTGCCAGGAACTTTTTTTTTGCCCCCAAGGGCGCCCAGGCACAGATAAGTTTGAGAACCACTGCCCCGAGGGAGCAGAAGACAGCAGCGCATACCCTTCTGACTGTGGTCTAAACAGGAATATTCCACAAGGGAGAGTTTTCACCTGAATTTTGAGGGATGGGCAGGGTCTATGGAGGGAACTTGGGGAAAGAGCCTTCAGATCTGAGGAGCCCCACCAAGACCAGGGTGACCTGTGCACAAGAGGTTTGTATTCTACAAAGAACAGGTCCTTAGGGGGTAAGAGGCTGGGACAACTAGGGAAAGCCAGGTCCCCTGGACTGTATAAGATAAGAACCGAGGTGGCACTCAATGATTTACAATCACCTTTAGAAATGGGCAGAATGTGACTTTTTTTAATGGTTTTATATTTCAGGTATATTCCAGTCAAACTTCTTTCCTCTTCAAGGTCCGACTCAAATGCAATTGCTGCCAGGACCCCAGGGATAAGGGTAAAACAGTCAGACTGCTTTAGGTCCAGTGAAGTCCAGCATAATCCATCGTGATTTTTTTTTTTAAGATTTTACTTATTTATTTGTCAGAGAGAGAGCGCGCGCACACGCGCACACACACACAAGCAGGCAGAGTGGCAAGCAGAGACTGGAAGAGGGAGAAGTAGGCTCCCTGCCAAGCAAGGCAGGGACCTGGGATCGTGACCTGAGCCAAAGGCAGCAACTTAACTGACTGAGCCACCCATGTGTCCCAATCCATGGTGACTTTTTTTTTTTTTAAAGACTCCATTTATTTACTTGACAGAGAGATCACAAGTAGGCAGAGAGGCAGGCAGAGAGAGAGAGAGAGAGAGAGGAGGAAGCAGGCTCCCCGCTGAGCAGAGAGCCCGACACAGGACTCGATCCCAGGACCCTGAGACCATGACCTGAGCCGAAGGCAGCGGCCCAACCCACTGAGCCACCCAGGTGCCCCCATGGTGATTTTTTTTTTTAAGATTTTATTTATTTATCTGACAGAGAGTGATCACAAGTAGGCAGAGAGACAGGCAGAGAGAGGGGGAAGCAGGCTCCCTGCTGAGCAGAGAGCCCGATGCAGGACTCGATCCCAGGACCCTGGGATCATGACCTGAGCTGAAGGTGGAGGCTTTAACCCACTGAGCCAACCAGGCACCCAACCAAGGTGATTTTAATGAGAAGTTATTATTCAGCAAACACAGAATGTATGAAACATTTCACTTAAGAAATATAAGTAAACCAAACTAAAAGAAAAATGTCTAAGTACCAAATGACATCATAAATTAATTTGTATCACTGCTTTCAATTCCCCCATTGAACAGATAGGCAGTGAATGCCTATAATCATACTGTTAATAGCAGCAAACACTTACATCATGCCTACTGTGTATTAATTCATTTAACCCTCCCAATGATCCCATAGTAGGTACTATTACTATCCCCCATTTCTCAGATGAGGAAACTGAGGCTCAGAGTACTCTAATGACTTGC
Source organism: Mustela nivalis (assembly GCF_964662115.1). Taxonomy (NCBI): domain Eukaryota; kingdom Metazoa; phylum Chordata; class Mammalia; order Carnivora; family Mustelidae; genus Mustela; species Mustela nivalis. Next base: position 74,077,463 of record NC_139030.1, read on the forward strand.
CCAGGGCCACTCAGCTAGCAAGAGGCTGAGCTGGGATTCATGGCTCAGCCTCCCAGTCCTTGCCCCTGAGCACTGGCACAGCACGAGGGCTCATGGGGGGTATGTTCAACAGTAAAGAAAGGAACGTAACCCAGTCCTATCATCTAGGTCCTTACATTGGAGGAAATGCAGATTCTGGACACTCAAAGACAGAGGCCCTCCTTCCTCTGGGAAAACCAAAGCATGGAAATACCACATAGCACATAATTTCACCCACAAATGAAGTAAAAGTAACTGAACGTATTACAGCATGAGTCTCTTAACACACAAACGGCCTGACACAGCACTGTCCTTCCCTCAGGCCCAAGTTCACCCACAGCACTGGCTTTCTCACAGCACTGACAGCCTCCATCCCTGCCCTCTGGCTGCTCAGGGGAGACCCAGAGACCCACGAGAAGGACCCCAAATAGAGACCCACCCACCAGCTTGGGGAATCGGATGTGTGCCTCGACAAAACCAGAGCCAGCTGCTGGTCCCAGGGCCAAGGTCCCACCTGCGCCAGCACCACCGCCCAAGGATGTGGGAGGAAGGGGGCTCAGGCAAATCCCAAGGGCACAAGCACATGACACCATGACAGCAGGTGACATCCCTGACTGCGGCAAAGGACTCCAGGCAGCAAAACTTCCAGAAAGGCACCATCCTCTCCCAGGCAACGTGGGTGGAAATGCCTCGCAATCCCCTGTGTGCTACAGGCTCCCTGCCATCTGAGGGACATAGGCCAGTACTCAGCCCACACCTGCCTGCAGGTGACCCTTTTCCTGCTTCCCGCTGTCCATCCGCTGCACCTGTGTCCCCCTCTGATGAGAAGTCCCCTTGTCCTACTTAATTTAGAAAATCTTCACTAAATTCAATTCAGCTGATTCTGCTTCCCTCAAAAGGGACAGTGCCTCTGACACTAGCACCCCTGAAGTCAGTCTCTGGGGTGAAATTACTGGGAACTGGAAGGGCCATTGATGCGCCCTGGTAAAGAAAGGGAGGGTATCCAGAGCTCCCTGAGTCAGGTCCTGCGCATATCAGGTGACTGTGGGGCCTTGTGCAGAGCTGCCTTCTGGAAGGCAACAATCACCCAACTGCTCAAAACCCCATTTATCTTCAGCACCCTACTAAATTCCCCAGTCACGTAAGACAAGGACCGGCACTGCTAAGAGAGGTGTTTAACCAAAGTGCTACAGCTGTGTTCTCCATCCAGACCTTTGTCAACCACTGTGGCTCCACCGAGGCTTCCACACCTCCTACCGGGCCACAGCCCTCCCCACACCCATTCTGGCCACCCCCTCCTGGAAGATTGAGTCTTCCAAAACAGCCAGGCTTGTAACAAAAATGACTTTCAAAATCTGGATGGCATCCCAGTACCCATGGCAAAAAAGTCCCAACTCCACACAGCCTGGAAAGCACTTCACCTCTGACCTCCATCCATCCCGCCGCCCTCGCACGCTCTGCCGTTCCAGCAAGAACCACTTCTACCCGAGGGCACTCACCATGCTGGCCACAGCTCCCTCTCAGCCTCAGGCCTCTGAGCCTCTTGTCCCTGACACCTGGCCTCACTGCAGCCCAGAGCTGCTCGCTCCCCAGCCTGCTGCTTCTGTGGCTGCTCGGCCTCCAGGGCCACAGGCTGCGGAGGGGGGCCATGCACGGCAACCCAGAGTGTGGCTCGCTGTTAGCGCTCTGCCAAGGGACAGCAGCCAGGGGAACTGGGCCCAAGTCATCCTGAATCAGTAGCAATCAAGTATCTCCTTGACAAACACTGTGTGCTGGCTCTTGGGTGAAGCAGTGAACAAAACAAACAAAAACCTTGTTCTCACGCAGCACACACTGCAGCATGGGAACAAAGAAAACCGAAGGGACTCGGAGGACGGACTGGGAGGGATGGGCTGGGTGGCAGTGTGAGAACACAGCTGTGCTGTGCTCCACTGCCTCGACTTGTTCTTGCCACATCTTGACACTGAGTAACATTAAAGGAGGTGATGAAATGTCATCACAGCTCTATTAAAATAGGACAAAAATGGAAAATGATGAAAACACAAACTTGGAGAAACAAGGTAAAAGCCCTGCATGCTGACAGCCCTCCGATGCCCAGAAGTCTCTCGAGCTCCCGGCTGCCTCAGGAAGGCCGTAAGCAAAGTCCATGCAGGATGGGAAGCTGTAGAACCGCTATGGAAAGTTCAAAGATGAAGAGCTCAGGCCAGGGGGAATATCCAAGTCAATGAGAACATTTGGAATCCCAAAAGAACATGGAAAATCTTTCTCTGAAGCAGAAAATGACTACATTAAACAGAAAGCACTTTTAAAATACCGCTCTATCAACCAAGAGTTAGCCAGGATAAAAACAAACTAAAAAGAACGTGAAAGTGATGCTGCCTGGCGGTAAAAATCACAAGTAAACGCAACAGGAAACAAAATTAAAACTTTCATAAGTAGAATTTGAGAAAAACAACAAATTAAAATGACGCAAAAGAGTGTGACAAACACGGAAGATCCAGAACCCTCCCCCTACGACTCCCTGGCCCCGGGACTCTAAATTGCCTGACCAGCCGCTGTGCTAGGGAGAACCCGACACCTTCTTCCGCCTCCATTCTGGCTGCGCTGAGGCACCCTGTCCACTGCCCACCCGCCACCCCCTCCACTCAGAACCAGAAGCCACCCTCTCTTAGTGAGGGCTATGGTCTCCCCCACACACATCCTACACACTCTCCACCCTTTCCCTTCCTCCTCCAGTTCACTCTCCACAATGCAACTGGAGTAAAATGTTCTCACTGCAAATCTGGGAATTTCACCCAAAAGAACTATTTGATGGTATTACGGGTTGAAGGACTAAGTCCCAAGCCCTTCCCAGTGCCCCCTATGGTCTCTGTTTCCTTCTGGCCTCAGCCAGCCACACAGACTTTCTTCTGCTTCTTCCCACAGTCTACACTGCATCCTCCACCACAAGGCCTTTGCACACACTGGTCCCTGGACTTGGCCCATTCTAGGATGCCTACAGGCATGACACATACAGACACATTCACACACTTGTACACACTTCCTTCAGTGAAGACTAACCAGTCTTCACAACTCAGTTAAAACATTACTTCCTGGGGTGCCTGGGTGGCTCAGTGGGTTAAAGCCTCTGCCTTCAGCTTGGGTCATGATCCCAGGGTCCTGGGATCGAGCCCCGCATCAGGCTCTCTGCTCAGCAGGGAGCGTGTCTCCCCCTCTCTCTCTGCCTGCCTCTCTGCCTACTTGTGATCTCTGTCTGTCAAATAAATAAAATCTTAAAAAAAAAAAATTACTTCCTCAGGGGCAGTCCTCCTGACTCTACCCCAATACCAGTGGCGGGGGGGTCCTCCTTATGATACCCCACATAGCCTTCCTTCCCTATAACCTATTTCAGCCTGTAACCTCTCGGTATGTGCTTCACTGAGCCCCCAGAAGAATGCCAGCTTGATGAAGAGCCCCTCTCCATCTCTGCTCACCAATGACAGGTCACCAATGAGCATGGTGCTAGGCCCTGGGCAAGCTCGCAAAAGGCACACAGTGCTGAATCAATATATGAATAAACAACAAGGTTCCCAAAGAATAAGACAAAGCACACAAACAGAATTACACAAAAAATACGAGGAAAAAAAGACCTTTTTCAAAGTTGGAAAACCAAAACCAAGTCTGGAAGACAGAAGATTTACTATATACCAAACAAATTAGTAACCAAATCCAATTATCACACGAGAAAAACAGCCCCATGAGATTTTAAGCAGAAATGCACTAGGAGCAGCATGCACTAGGGGGCTTAGTTCGTTAAACGCCCAGCTCTGGATATCAACTCTGGTCTTGATTCCATGTCAGGCTCAACACTGGGCATGGAGCCTGCTTAACTAAGAAAAAGAAAAAGGAAGAAATGTACGGGTTATCTACAAAGATGAGAACAACAGCAAGGCTGGCTTCAGAGGCCTCCCCTCCAACACCAACACTAGGAAACACTGTGCTGCTAGAGTTATCTAATAAAAAACACTCTAGGGATGCCTGGGTGGCTCAGTTGGTTGGACTGCCTTCAGCTCAGGTCATGATCCTGGAGTCCCGGGATCGAGTCCCGCATGGGGCTCCCAGCTCCATGGGGAGTCTGCTTCTCTCTCTGACCTTCTCATTGCTCATGCTCTCTCTCAAATAAATAAATAAAATCTTAAAAAAAAAAAAAAAAAAAAAAAAAACACTCTATTTTGGGGCATCTGGGTGGCTCAGATGGTTGAGAGTCTGCCCTCAGCTCAGGTCATGATTCCAGGTCCTAGGATCCAGCCCCACATCAGGCTCCTAGCTCAGCAAGGAGTCTTTAAAAACAAACAAACAAACATATTTTGTTTCCTTTGCAGAAGGAACAACATTCTACATCATTTTTCTTCTTTGTTCTTCAGCCGCTTTCTCACTTTCATTAGTGTGATGCAAACAACAATGGTTGGTGAAAGAAAGCAGCAAGCAGCATGTTCTACGTGGCTGAACACCCCGTGAAGTACACAACTTCACCGAAAAAGGACATCACCACGTGCGCTAGCTATAAGCAGATACAACATAAGAAAATTCGTAAATTGTGAATGTATTTTTATAGGAATTTTTAAATTCAAATCACTACCAAATATAAATGTAAAAATACAAAACAGAAGGGAGATACCGAGAAAGCATTCAATCAAGATAGCACAACACAGTCAGCCACTAAACACAGGAATCAAATGTGCAAAAACCCTGACAAGCAGAAAATGTCTCAAGTTCACTATTACAAACCGCTCCAGATTGAGGAAAAACAACTTCTAACAATATATTGTTTACAAGAATTAAATCTAAAATAGCAAAGAAAAACTGAAGATAAAAGTGAGGGTGGAAGACCTATTAACAAATTCTGAACCAAGAAATAGAGCAATATTAGTATCAGATAGAGTACAGTTAACAGTAAAGACTGTTCATGGGCGCCTGGGTGGCTCAGTGGGTTAAGCCGCTGCCTTCGGCTCAGGTCATGATCTCAGGGTCCTGGGATCGAGTCCCGCATCGGGCTCTCTGCTCGGCAGGGAGCCTGCTTCCCTTCCTCTCTCTCTACCTGCCTCTCCGTCTACTTGTGATTTCTCTCTGTCAAATAAATAAATAAAATCTTTAAAAAAAAAAAAAACAGTAAAGACTGTTCAGTGTAAAAAAGATGTTACCTTATTGACAAATAATTACTCAGTAATGAAGGTACTAACATTTCTGTGTTTGGGCACCTGGGTGGCTCAGTCAGTGAAGCAGTGAAGCGTCTGCCTTCAGCTCAGGTCATGATCCCAGAGTTCAGGGATCAAGCCCCAAGTGGGGCTTCCTGCTTGGCGGGAGCCTGATTCTCCCTCCCTTTCTGCCCCCTACCCTCACTCATGCTCTCTCACTCTCTCTCAAATAAGTAAATAAATAAAAGCTTTCAAAAAAAAAAAAAATTATGTGCCTAAAAGAGCTTCAAAAGGGCACCTGGGTGGCTTAGTCAGTTAAGCATCTGCATTTGGCTCACGTCACAATCCTAGCATCCTGGGACTGAGCCCTGGGTCGGTCTCCCTGCTCAGCAGAGAATCTGCTTGTCCCTCTCCATCTGCCCCAAATGTTGCTTATGCCCTCTCTCACTCATTCTCTCCCTCAAATAAATAAAATCTTAAAAAATAAAAACAAAAATAGAAGCACCTGGGTGGCTCCATCATTATGGTCTGCCATCAGCTCAGGTCAGGGTCCTGGGATAGAACCCTGCACTGGGCCTCCCTGCTCGGCAGGAAGCCTACTTCTCCCTCTGCCCCTCCCCAGCTTGTGCTCCTTCTCTTGACATGTCTCTGTCAAATAAATAAGTAAAAATTTTTTAAATGTTTAAAAAAATAAAAATAAAAGAGCTTCAAAAACAGTGAAAGTGAAAGTGTTGCAAATATAAGATTAAAATGACAAATATAATTATTCTGAAGAGAGTAACTCTTCATCAATCTCTGGAAGATCAAGCAAATTTAAAATAGGATCATAAGACCTAAACAACAAATTTATAAACTGTGACAAAGACCAAACTTGACTCCCTTTGGTAAACATATTACCTTTCGAATAAATGGTATCTAACATTTCTCATATTTACATAAAAAGTGATCTTGATGTCAGATACCTGTAAGTATCACTGAGTGACATGATACCGAAAAAAATAGTTAACTAGCAAGAAATGCCAATTCATTCATTTAAGTGGAAGAGGTTGAGAGGCCGAAAAGAGCTCTAGCAATACCATAGGACTGGTGGGAAAAACGCAAATTCAGAAAGACTCCTGGGTGGCTCAGTCAGTTAAGTGTCTGCTTTCAGCTCAGGTCATGATCTCAGGGTCCTGGGATCAAGCCCCACAACAGGCCCTCCACTCAGCAGGGAGCCTACTTCCTCCTCTCCCTTTCTCTCTCTCTGCCTACCTCTCTGCCTGTCAAATAAATAAATAAGTAATATATTTTTAAAAAACCCTCTAAATATATAAAGCAAAACTAACAGAATGAAAACAAAAAACAGATAAGTCCACAATCATAGTAGGACATTTTAATAAATCTTTTTTTTTTAAGATTTTATTTGACAGAGAAAGACAGCAGAAACACAAGCAGGGGGAACAGCAGGCAGAGGGAGAGGAGAAGCAGGCTCCCCGCTGAGCAAGGAGCTGGATGTGGGGCTTGATCCCAGGACTCTGGGATCATGACCTGAGCTGAGGGCAGACGCTTAACCAACTGAGCCACCCTGCCACCCCGAGATTTTAATAAATTTTAATAATAGGACAAGCAGAAAAACAAATCAGTAGGTTATAAAATATTTGAGAAAAATAGCTAAACCTCTGTCCTACTCAAATGCATATAGGAACTCCAAATCTAAGTTATGTTCAAATGCACATGGAACATTTATGAAAACTGGTAGGTCATAAAAGTCTCAACAATTACAAAGGATTAAAATCATAGAGTATATTTTCGGATAGTAGTAGAATGAAGCTAGAGATCAATGAACAATACAACTAGAAAAATCCCAAGTGCCATGATATTAGGAAATGCACAGATCACAAAGACACAAAATATACATTATGACACCATTTATATCAAATAGCTAAAACACTCAAAACTAAAAATCTACAGTGTTGGGTGCCTGGGTGGGTCAGTGGGTTAAACCCTCTGCCTTTGGCTCGGGTTGTGATTTCGGGGTCCTGGGATCAATTTCCACATTGGGCTCTCTGCTCAGCAGGGAGCCTGCTTCCTCCTCTCTCTCTCTCTCTCTCTCTGCCTGCCTCTCTGCCTACCTGTGATCTTTCTCTGTCAAATAAATAAATAAAATCTTTTAAATTTTTTTAAAAAATAAAATAAAAATCTACAGTGTTGGAGGTCAGGATAGTGGTTACATTTGGAGAGGGGAGGTTAATCATGAAGGGAGCTTCTCTGGACTTGGAGATGTTCTATCACTTGATCTGAGTGGCTGTTAAACATCAAGCTTCCACTTACACTTGTGTATTTTTGGTATGGAAGTCATTTTTCAATCTAAGAATTTATTTGAAATATATTAAGTTCCAGTAAAGCAGAAATTCTACTCTGACAAACTCCTTCGGATTGTTTTAGTAGTCAAAATATACCTTCAGCACAAATCTGTAACTTCATTATATAAAGCTAAAAATAATCTTTTTTTTTTATTAAATTGATTTATTTTCAGAAAAACAGTATTCATTATTTTTTCACAACACCCAGTGCTCTATGCAATCCGTGCCCTCTATAAGCTAAAAATAATCTTAAAACATGTTAGAAAATGGAAAGAAGCATAAGGGAAAAATGAATAGCATTTTAACCCGGTAACATCAGGCCTACTATTAGTGTACGAAATCTAGTTAAAAAAAAAAAAAGGACAAAGACAAAGCACTAAAACTATTACAAACAATGAGGGCAGATTTAGACAGAAAGTGAAATGAGTGAAATAATTCTGAACCCTAAAAAAACAGTGCCAACTAGATGAAAGCACAGGAAGAAATCAATTCATCAAAAGAGAAATTTAATGGCCAGCGTTCAACCTCACTTTGATAGTCAAAGAAACAAATCAAAACAAATTACCATTTTTAAACTAGCCAAGTGGCAAAGAATACTCTAAAATGTTAACACGTGGTGCTTGTAAAAATTTTGAAAAAGAGAACTTTAAAAAAAAAAAGAACTTTCATGAAGTCCTATTGACATAAGCTCTAAGGGCAAGTGGGCAATGAGATATCAAAAGCCTTTAGGTTTTCATTATGATTAACATGTTCAATCATCAAAAACATACAATTTCATGTTATTACAGAGGCTGGGATCTAAGTTGGCAAATCCCCTTTTCCTCTTCATGCCACTTTGTTTTTTGGCCTTGTGAGGGGCAGCCCCACAGGCAGAGGGCACTGTCAGCTCTACTCCTCATCTTCCAGAAGCTCCCACACCACCACACCACCTATGAAGACTCTGAAGGCAATCCTTAAGTCTTTAGCTTCGCTTTATTCTTAAAGAACAGGAAGACAAGCAGACCTGTCTAGTTACACAAGCCTCGTTTGTTCCACCTCTTCCACCCAGCTCATCTAAATAATTTCTCCTCTCCCCAATTATCTCCACCCATGTCCCTTGAAGTCTCCTGTCCAAGAGGCCTCAATTTCTTTACAGTACAATTGTCTGGCCATGTGGAGGAGGAATAAAAATGGAACCTTTTGCACTGTGGAGGAAATTTACTCCTGCGTCTCCAAATACAAAAGGTTCCCAAGAATTAACTGATTCATGATAATAGCAGCTTTCATGGACTAGTTGTTTTTATCAGGCATGCAATTTTAGCCGAAATTCTGAAACTGGGAAATTACGACTAGAATAGTTGGAAACCAAATGAGATGTCCCAGGAAATGTAGTAGCTTCTGGGCAAATCCATTTGCTCATTCTGCACTCTGAGCAAAGTCCACAAGGGCTCAGCCGATGGAAGGCAGACCTACAAAGAGACTTTGGCAGTTCACCGTATGGTATGCAACCGGTTCAGAACTCAGCCGGTAAACACCACAGGGGGTTAGAAAGAGGGATAATCGTTAAGTGTTCATTTTAAGCATAGAAAATATTTCTATCACCCACAGCCCCAGAACTGAAGGACTCTCTACCGAAGCATGACTGGGGGTGAAGTGGACTGCAAGCTCTCTCCATTTATCTCCATATTCCATACGCCATCATGAATCACTCATGGGATGAGCTTCCTTATCTTGGAATGTTTCTGGGGAACCTCAGTATTAATCTTTCTCTGGTCCTTTCAGCACATCCTCAGATGAAAAGGCAGTTTTTAAAGCACTAATGAAACAGAAAATAAATGTGAAAGAATTAGTGCCTCTGCCCTTGAAGGCTAGGAATTATCCATGACTACCCGACAGAGCTTGAGTTCCAAAGGTCTCTCCAACACAGACAGGCTCTACATCTGGAAGTCAAGTATTTAGCACTCGGAACACATTTTCCCATAGAGACAATGTATAAATCAGGGTTCATTCTCTGATCCGGCTGACAAAGCTCCATATTAACTCATATAGTACCAAAAGCACAGGACCATCCTATTTCTTCCATAATATTTTTACTGAGAAACAATACCCGCACAATTCACCCTTTTAAAGTATACAATTCAGTGGTTTTTAGCACACTCACAAAGTTGTGCAACCATCACCTGTATCTAATTCTAGAACATTGTGTCAGCCCCTCAAAAAAATTCTGTACCTCAGGCAGTCATTCCTCCTTCCTCCACAGCCCCTCCCAGCCACTAATCTACTTTCCATCTCTACAGGCTTGCCTACTGTGGCACTTTGTATCAACGGAATCATAAGATGTGGCCTTTTGTGTCTGGCTTCTTTCACTCAGGATCATGTTTTCAAGGCTCATACAAGTTGTAACACATATTCAGTACTTCATTTATTTGTCCAAAGCCTTTTTTTTTTTTTAAGATTTTATTTATTTGTCATAGAGAGAGAGCAAGAGAGAGAGCAAGGGAGAGCGCAAGTGCACAAGCAGGTAGAGTGGCAAGCAGAGGTGGAGAGAGAAGCAGGCTTTCCTGCCGAGCAAAGAGGCCAATGTGGGACTCGATCCCAGGACCCTGGGATGATGACCTGAGCCAAAGGCAGCAGCTTAACCAACTGAGTCACTCAGGCATCCCTGTCCAAAGCCTTTTAAAAGTTCATACTTTGTACCTCAAATGGAATTTACAGAAATAATTGGAAATGCACCAAAGGATCTGTGTACAAGTATATATCACAATATTATTTATGATAGGAAAAACGTAACATTCACTATAAGGTCCGGTTAAATAAACTTACACATTTACATGATGGAATACTATGCAACATTAGTAAATAAAATTTTAAAGGATATATATGAAAGTTAAAACTCATTGTTAACTAAAGAAAGAACACTGAAAACATTTATTTTTTTAAAGATTTTATTTATTTATTTGATAGAGAGATCACAAGTAGGCAGAGAGGCAGGCAGAGAGAGAGAGGAAGGGAAGCAGACTCCCTGCTGAGCAGAGAGCCCGATGTGGGGCTCGATGGCAGGACCCTGAGATCATGACCTGAGCCAAAGGCAGAGGTTTTAACCCATGAGCCACCCAGGCGCCCCGAACATTGAAAACATTTAAAAGAAAGTGTGTGTGGGATGACGTCAACCAAAATATATTACCAGGTATCTCTGGGTAATAGGAATATGGATGGTTTTAGATTTCCTGTTTATATTTATATACTTCAAATTTTTCTTTAATAACTTGAATGATTAGTAAAGTAATTCTACTGGGAGAAAAAAAACAACTTTTGGAATGTGAACAGAAAGGCACTCAGAGTTCAATTCAGAGTCCCTCATACTTTCATTATATAGGCAATCTTATTGTCTGTTTAATTATATACACATGCACACACATAACAGAAATAAGAATAAGCTAATCATTAAGTTGTTTTTAAAAGTTGTGAAAAGCAAAAAAGAGAATAAATAGAGATGCATAAACTGAATTAGGGACCAGAAAAATGGAACTGATCAATAATCCAAGAACTGGTTCTCTTAAAAAAACAACAAAAGGGACGGAGAATAAGAAATCTGACAAGAAAAACAAAAGCTAAACAAAATTAGAAATGTGAAAAGGATATAACCAGAGACACTGAGGTTTAAAGTGCAAATAATACATGCTACGAAATTCAAAGGTGGGATAAGTGGGAAAGCAAATTACAAAAATGGAGTCAAGAGGTGAAAAAGCTCAACCTTTTCACAGTCTTACCTTCCTAGAGAGTCTTCATTTGTTAAGGCTTTTTTTTTTTTAAGATTTTATTTATTTATTTGACAGGGAGAGACCACAAGCAGGGGGAGCACGAGGCAGAGGGAGCAGTAGAGGGAGAAGCAGACTCCCCACTGAGCAGGGAAATGCTCCCAGGGATAATGACCAATGCAGCCAAAGACAAAGACACATGTTTAACCAACTGAGCCACCCAGGCACCCCCTCCCTGAACAATCTTAATGACAGAGAATTTAAAATAAGTTCTCTCATACTTTCAAGAAACAATCAATTCTAAAGCTATAGATGTTCCAGAACACATAAAGTTACGGAAAGTTACTAAATGAATTTTATAGGGCTAGTTTAACTCTGAGATCAAAACACAAGTTACCTCCTACCCCAAAGGAAATCTCCAACCATACACAGTGGATATGAATATTCTAAACACAAAATTAGGTTGGAAAAACTTAACATTACCAAGAACAATTTTATTATTAGTAAATATACAAATACCCAAAACCAACATGATCAACTAAATTAATGCTCAAAAACACCCTAATAAAACACCTATTCCTATTTAAAAACTCTAAAAGCCACAAATCACAGAATAATCCATTTACAGTGTTTTTTTTTCCACATACAGTTTTAAAAGTCTTTCACCAGTCAGTAAGTAAACAATAAAATTAATGGAGTAAAAATAACAATATTCTAAGTAAAATGAAGAATAAAATAAGAAAGACCACCAGGAAAGTCTGAATAATTTGATAAGCCATGAACTAAAACCAAGCAGTTAGTTATATCAAAACAAGTAGAAGTTTAAATAGAAGAAGGAAAATCCCATTCGAATCAGCAACATCAATAACCAGCCCATAAATAAATAAAACCTGAAAGTATCTGAAACTAACACTAACCCAAATGTCAGATCCTATATGTAAAAAGAAAATTACCCACTTTGACTGAGTTATAAAAGAACTAGAAAAAAAAATCAGGGAGCATACTTTACTTCTAGATTGGCTAGCTTAATACTGAGAAACAAGCTTCTAAATATTCCATTCCTGCCATTAGAGTCATACTTTATAAGGATTTTTTTAAATATTTTATTTATTTGCCAGAGAGAGAGAGAAAATGCATGAGAGTATAACCAGGGAGAAGCAACAGGCAAAGGGAGAGGGAGAAGCAGGCTCCCCTTTGAGCAGGGAGCCCCATGCAGGACTCGATTCCAAGACCCCGGGATTATGACCCAAGCAGAAGGCAAACACTTAACCATCTATACAGATTTTTAAAGTTGGCCCCCGAAACCGAACTTGTAGTCATACCTGAAATGCTGTCTATAAAGCCATTTAAAAAATATGAGGAACAGGGAGCGCCTGGGTGGCTCAGAGGGTTAAAGCCTCTGCCTTCGGCTCAGGTCATGATCCCAGGGTCCTGGGATCGAGCCCCGCATCAGGCTCTCTGCTCAGCGGGGAGCCTGCTTCCTCCTCTCTCTCTGCCTGCCTCTCTGCCTACTTGTGATCTCTGTCTGTCAAATAAATAAATAAAATCTTTTAAATAAATAAACAAACAAATAAATAAATGAATGAATGAATGAATAAATGAATGAATAAATAATAAAAAATATGAGGAACGGGATGCCTGGGTGGCTCAGTTGGACTACTGCCTTTGGCTCAGGTCATGATCCCGGAGTCCCAGGATCGAGTCCCACATCGGGCTCCCAGCTCCACAGGGAGTCTGCTTCTCCCTCTGACCTTCTCTTCACTCATGCTCGTTCTCACTGTCTCTCTCTCTCAAATAAATACATAAAATCTTTAAAAAAAAAAAAAATTAGGAACATTTTGATCAATCAACATGGAAAAATGCCCAACATAAATTGTCAAGAGGAAAAAAAACTGGTATAAAATAAAAGAATCATAATAATCTTATGGTGTATGTGGGGGAAGGCACAGGTATTTAGAAATAAAGATGAATACTCCAGAGTAAGCAGTTGGCTACCTCTGGGTGGTGAGGTCACAAGACTTTAGGTATTTGGAACTTTTACAAAAAGTACAATGTAACTTCTTTAAATTTAGGGGTAGGGAGGGGAACAGTTTAAAAGTAAAGAAACACCCAAAATATCAACAGCATATGTTTTGAGGTAGCTGAATTATGGTTGTTTCAACATAGTTTCTGTGTTTTCCAAATTTTCTACAATAATCGTGAAAAACAAGCCTCTGTGCAAAACTGTTAGAGAAACATTAAAAAACAACATGTTAAAAAATTCACTTGGACCCTCTTGTTCTTTTGAGCTTCCATGTGCCAAATTCTTAGTTTTTCTCCAACCATTCTATTATTTTCAACATTAAATTCAAAATTTGCCAAGAAGACTTCCAATCAGAAAAAATAAAATGGTCTGAACTGCTTACATGCTTGTTCAGATTAAAAAGGAAAGCAAAATGTGGTAAGGAATCAAGATAGGTGTGGTCCAGAGTCTTACCGTGAAACTGTTGTTGACGTTCTTGGTGCTGGATTCAGCCACGCTGGCATCTGTCAGGTCCACCTCGTCAAATATGATCGACTGGAGAAGAGACCCAGGCACCAGAGTCAGTGTGAGGCCAAGGCACCCTGGCCCAGCCACTCTCCCTCAAGCTCAGCCAAGCACCCACAGACACCCAAGCCCCTTAAAACTTGAGCACCTGACAACTACACGAACACTAACTGCGTCCACAGCTGCCTGCTTCTAACAAGAGCTCAAAGGTAGAGCTCTGTGTGTTTTTTAAGCCAGGAGTTCATGAGTGACTGCATTCGTGGAGAAAAACAAAACAAAACAAAAAACCACTGTGGTTCCTGTATTTATTTTTTGTAATCAGCATTTCACTTCTATATGTGAAATATCCCCTCACATGGAGTCTACCTGAGGGAGCAGGGTTCCAGACCGCGGATCCTCCGTCCTCCCAGCTAGAATCACACTTAGGGGGAAAGGTCCTGGCTAAAACAAATGATTCTAGGAAGAGAGACCAATCCAGATAGAAGGGATCTGGCCATGAGGAAAAAAACAAACAAACAAACAAAAAAGGGAGCAGACCAGAAGGAATCTAGTCCTGGAGAGAGAGACAGCCAGGCTCCAGAAGGAGGACTGGGTATTCCGCCGGGGAAACTCCCTCCCCAACCTATTTTCCTCCCCATAGTCCCCATCTCCTGTTTACCTTATTGTCCCCTCTAAGAAGACTCCACTGGGAACCCCTGGAGGAAATGCTAATGACTTAGGAAAGAGACTCACCCTTTTAAGTAACAAGCCTCCTCCCCCAAACCCCTTCCCCAAACACACACACACACACACACACACACACACACACACACACAACTAACTCTAAGTGTTTTTTGGTTTTTTAATGAGGGATGCGGTCAGAACCCTCTCCAAACAAGTTGCTCTGTTCAATTTCAAAAATTTTAATGCATTCTCTAGGGATCCATCTCAAAAAAAAAAAAGTCTGGAATCTAAATCATTTACATTTTAATGCCAAAACATCAGTATTGACAACAATACCAATACAATACTGGTATTCAGGACGCCAAAAACTAGCTTGGCAAACACACATTCATTTAAAGGGACGGGAATTCAGTGGCTTTCACTGGCTTCTTGTCTTTCTCTAGAGCTGCCTGTGACTCTCCCTGTAAAGCTCATACACAAGCCAGCACAAGGGAAGGCGGAGCTGGGCTAGAACTTCACAGTTCTATTCACACATCAACAAGCCCAAAACGCTCCAAAAACAGCTTCCATTAGTGTCACAGACATGTACTACTTACCTCCACACTCATTAAGCTGTATATATTAAATATCTATAGCTTTTTGAGTGCCAATTATAACTCAATAAACTGCTTTTAAAGAAAAGATATTTTAGCCCATAAGAGATTTGTAAGCCTGTGACCCCAATTCTTCCGAAAAAAAGATCTTTCACTGTAATTTGATTATTTCTGTGACATTCCCCCCTTTCCCCACTGGTGACACGGAACACTAAGGAGGAAAACACTCAGTAAGAGTCAACATGTATAAGAAATAAAACATGCCTTGAGACAAATTAAAACTAGCACTGCAGAGTATTACCAAACTCACGGGAAATAACAGATCTAAGCAGTGGAGGATAAAAAATCAGTAGGGGACTTGGTAGAGACCCTGCCGAGTCTGTTCTCCAGTGGTCTCCACTCACTGCACCTCACCTTTGCCGTTTTTGCATAGTACAGCGTTCGCCCCCGCAGCTTGAAGTATCTCCTTTTTGATCGCTGAAATGAATTGTTCTGTTTGGTCAGCATCCCCTCTTTGATGACGGTCTGAAAGCACAGAAACAATTCGTGAGCAAGCGTCTGCACAGTGCCCTGGTGCCCATCCCACGGAACTGAACACAGACGGGCCAGTGCCTGCCTGACCACTTAGGCCACTGGCCTGACCCAAGTACTTCTCACACTCTCCCCAGACCTGGCCTCTAGACAGGGCTACACAATTCTGAAGGACGGTGGCATGCCTGAGTGGTGAGGGTGTCAGGGGCCCAAGGTGTGCCTGGCCATGCCCAGGGGATCAATAGAAGGGGGACAAGAAGACTTGAAGGAACACAGTAAGCAGCAAGGGGCCAGAGCATTCTCCAGCTTCAGCATTTGGTATTTTTCAGCTATTCTTGGCGTCGTCTCCGTGTTCTCTGGCCTCCTGCCATTTCTCAGGATCCCGTTGCCAAAACTGTCGATGTAGGTTGCTGTGGGGTTCAGCACAGCCCCAGGCCTGTGCCCCAATCAACCCTCACCCTATTCACAAGCTGGGTACATGCCTCTGCCCACATTGTCAGACAGAAGTGCCACAACCAAAGTCACTAAACTCCTCTCCTCCTGTAAATCCAATCGGTCCACCATTTACCTGGAGTTCCCTTAACAGCCAAAGTGGACAGCGGTCCACTCACCATGGCTCAATGAAAGCCAAGGTCTCGGCAGAGACCCAGGCAGGGTCTCTACCGAGTCCCCTACCAAGTCCTTATCCTGGGACAAACTTCCACTGCTTAGATCTGTTATTTCCCGTGAGTTTGGTAATACTCTGCAGTGCTAGCTTTAATTTGTCTCAAGGCATGTTTTATTTCTTATAAACGTTGACTGAGTGTTTTCCCCCTTAATGTTCTGTGCCACCAGTGGGGAAAGGGGGGAATGTCACAGAAATAATCAAATTACAGTGAAAGAACAGGGGGCATGGCTTCTCCTGGAGCTGTTTCCCCTCCAGTGCTGTCCCGGGGGCCAGTCTAACAGGACAAGGGAGTCCTGCAGAGCACTCAGAACCGAAATGCTCAAAGAACTACTTGATGATTAGACATGTGAACTACTGGGAGCCACTAGGAGACAAACCGAATAAACAACATGCCTAAAACAGGAGCCTGGCTCTCGGCACGTGCATACACTGTTTTCCCCAGCTGACAGAAACGGCCAATGTACAGGGGGTTTCACCATGGAATCAGGGAGAATGCACAAAAACTATGCCCCATATACTAATACCGGTTCAGAGAAGTTTTAGAAGAATTACCTAATCCCATATAGCTTTGCACTTTAGGTAACTTTTTTTTTTTTTTTAAGATTTTATTTATTTATTTGACAGAGAGAGATCACAAGTAGGCAGAGAGGCAGGCAGAGACAGAGAGGAGGAAGCAGGCTCCCTGCTGAGCAGAGAGCCCCATGCGGGACTCGATCCCAGAACCCTGAGATCATGACCCGAGCCGAAGGCAGCGACTTAACCCACTGAGCCACCCAGGCGCCCCTTTAGGTAACTTTTTAAAGAAAGTATCTGTCCAACGCACTTGGGTACCTCTGGCCACTGAAGATGACCTAAGATGAAACCAGATATAGAAACCTCATGTAACCCAAACACGTCAGACGACAAGAGCAGAACACCAGTGCAGTCTGGTCCTTCCACGAGCCAACTCAAAACAGAGCAGGGAGGGAACTCGGGATGCAGCTCACCCCCACCCTGAGAAGAACTCCAAAGAAAGCCCCTGAGGGCTTCACCAACATGGGGCCGTGCACCGGGACCCCAACCTGAGACGCACAGTGCCCTGTCCACAGGGCATGGAAGTGCTGGCAGCTGCTCCCCTCCTTATCCCCGCCACAGGACGTCCTCTCGAGGAGCTTCCCGGGCAAGAGGAGCTGCACGAGCCAGCTCGTGACCTTTGCGCCAGGTGTGATGGGATCTGTGCTGTCCAGTTGGCCTTGTGGTACGACAGCAACCTTCTCCAGGTCCCAGGAAAAAAAAACTACTGAGAACCTCCCTCCTCATGCTGTGGCTTATGCCTCCACCTTTGCTTCTGAGGTCACCCGCCAGCTCTCCTAGGTAATGAGACTGGCAGCAGCAGAGAGAAGACGACAGCATCACCCAATGACCAAAGGAACAGACAAGCAAACTACAGTCACAGAATCCAAAACGGCCATCCTAAACGAAGGCGCTGCTTTTCTGAAGGGCGGGAACATGTGCTGAACCAGAGGCCGAGTCCATGGCAGAGACCGAGCGCCCCCTCTGATCCTAGTAGCTACAGGTAGAGACCATCCCCGGTACAGAAGGACTAGCAGGTCGTTTCCCAGAGTTCTTTTCAGAGCCAAGTACACACGGACGTCCATCTCAGCGCGCTCTTCAGAGACCCAGAACAGCTATGTCTGCACACAGCAAGACAGACCCACAGGCGCCAGGGCCACGCTCCAAGGCGGCCTCTCCTCCTTGACCTCACAGGACTCTCTCGACAAAGGCACCGCTCCTCACCCCCACGCGTCTTCCTTACCTCTGCAGGGGAAGTCACCACTTCCATCTCTTTTCTAAATGCAAATTTAAAAAAAAAAAAAAAAAGACAACAAAACCAACAAGCCCAGACCCAGAAAAGTTATACTAAGTTATCTTTAAAGGAATGCTAGAGTACTTTTTCTTGCATCTCCCGCCACACATCTCACACATAAAAGAAAAGCAAAATTAAAACACAATCCACTCTACCACACACACACAAATCTTTCAGAAAGCGGATGAGAGCTGCGATCTTGGGCTACCCAAGGAGGGCCGCTGTTCTATTTATAGAACAAGAGCACTCAGAAAAAGACTCTGGTGGGTTTCAGCGGAAAAGGCTGGGGAAAAGATAAAGACCAGTATTTCTTTGAAGCTTTCTCAGAAACTGCGTTTCTTCTCCTGATTCGCTGCTCGAGAATACTATAGATATGCTGCAGAATATTTTTAAACACTCAGTCAAAAGCAATGAACTAAAAGTGGTCAAGAAAATAACACCCCTGAATAATCTGCTGTGTTTTGCATTTGGCAGCTTGTAAATGGCACCCACAGGAAACACTGCTCAGCTGGCAGGGCTCCTCCTCGTGCCCAATGGAGCAGAGAACCAGAAGTCAAAAACCCAGACTCAAGCACAGCTCGATCAGGACATGCTGGGCGGCCATGCTCTTAGAACCATTTTGTCAAGTTCTTTGCACAAATAGAAGGGCCCACTCTGTCCTTCAAGCAATCCAGGGCACCTTCATCACCATCAGAAACCCAGAAAGGACAGATCTGAAACACACACAGGCACTGAGAATCAGAGTGGGTAAGTGAGCCCCACGCCCACCTCCAGAAAGGAAGTTAATCCAGGGATGAAACCGGTAGTCCAAGCGTGGCCCTGGGTGCCACAGCCACCCACGGTGAGCTGACAGAGAGCAGCTGGCCCATAGGCGAGACTGCCAGGCACCTGCTGTGAGGGAAGCTCAAGTCTCTAGTCATCCTGCTCAGGAACAAAGGACTGAGGAAGGCAGCTCTGGAAATGCCCTTAAAAAGGCTTCAAAACAGGGGCACCTGAGTGGCGCAACAGTCAGTTAAGCATCCAACTCTTGGTTCCCACACAGGTCGTGATCTCGGTGTCCTGAGATAAGCCCTGCATCGGGCTCTGCACTCAGCACAACCTGCTCGAGATTCTCTGTTGCTCCTGCTGTGTGCTCACACACTCTTTCTCTCTGATAAATAAATAAGTAAAATCTTCGGCCTGGGAAGTGGAGGGAGAAGGTTTCAAACGAGTGGGCAGGAAAAAGCTAGAACAGGCCCCTCGAGCCCTGGGCAAACCTGCCCAGATTACTGAGAGCAAGGCCTGTGGGTCTCAGACCCTCAGGTATACTTTGCAAAGATGCTCTTGGCCACAGTATGGAGGAGAGGTGGAGGGAAACCTAGAAGCACACAGAACAGTCCAGTAACTCTTGTAAGAGGGCAGCCAGCAACACTGAGCCTCTGGGAGGGAAACAGGGACACAGACTTGAGAATGCCTGGATGGAGACGAGGAGGACTCTGGTTTCACGGGAGAGGCTGGGGGCTTCATTTTGGGCATGCCCACGAGGTCCTCAAGCATGCCAGGGGGAGCTGAGCGGAGCAGAGAGACAGCAGCGGATATGAGGTCAGGGTATGAGACAAGGTTTAACAGGAGAGACGTTTTGGTAAGGCACATAGGGAAAAGGAGCACAAAAAGAGCAGGCACAGGAGACTGGGAATCCCAGGACACCAAGTCCAGGTACAGAGAGGCAGGAACCCAAAGGAAGGATAGAAGAAAGCAGGCACAAGGCCAGGATCAAGGAGACAGCCCCCAGGAGGCTGCACTGATGATGACGACTGGGTGGAGTCGGAGGGCTGCCAGGGGGAAGCCAGAGCACAGTACACGGAATGTGACCTGGATGGGAGGAAGCAAAGATGGAGGTGGGTTTTTTAACCCACATGTTTCTTAACTTTTTATAAACATGGAATCATAGTGCACACACCATACTTTAACTTCCGATTTCCTCTCCTAATATATCGTCAGCACCCTTCCACGTTAGTGAGTACCTTTGTCAGCTACAGAGCATTTCCACATACTGCTGTGCACTGCTGTGCGTGTACTCAACTCACCTGGGCTGCTAGAACAGGTGGAACGGGTCCCACTCCACGCTACCAACAGCACTTCGAAGAACAGCGCTACAAAAGTCTGTGCCTGCCCTGGACTCTTCCTTAAGGCAAAATGACGAGAAGCAGCATTTGGGGCTCAAGACAGCCCAGAAATAGATGCTGACAGATTTGAAAGTGTGATGAGTGACAGCAGCAGCTTCTCCAGCTGGGGGCGAAGAGGGACCAGTCAGTGGCCGGGCCTAAAACAACTGATTATCCAAGGGCAAAAATGCTCTCAGTCCCCCACCTCACACACGTGGGCTACAGATGAAATGCAAAAGGCACAACTCTAAAAGCTTCAGCAGACAATAAAGGAGAATTGCCTTATAACCTTGGGATTGGGGGGGAAAGGGTCTTAAGCAGGATTAAAAAAGTACTAAACACCAATTATAAAACTGCTTAAGCCAACTATATTCCAATGGAGAACTTCTGTTGATCACAGACACCTCACAAAGAAAGGAAGAGGGAAGCCAGGGTCTGGGAAAAGATACACGCAATAATGCCAATGGCCAGAGAGAGCATCCAGAACATTCTAAGAACCCCTGCAAAATAGTAACAAGAAAAAGCAACTGCTAAATGGAAAACTGGCAGAAGGCATGAACCAGAGCAAGTCCAATGGTGACTAAGAGATGCTGAAGGGCAGTATGCTGGACAGAAAGGATCCCTGGGGGCGACCTCCTGATGCTCTGCTGGGTTCACACATGCAGTTTATTAAACGCATTTATGCTTCACTGACATTTACATGCGCATTACTCAACATGGGAAAAGAAAGGGAAAACAAAGTTCGTCAATAAAAGGATAGAAGTAAAAGCTCAGGCAGAGCACTACTGGTGCCTTCAGCATCTTGTGTAAGTGGGAGAGTGTGCACGTGTTCCTGACGACCAGACTGCCTGAGTGGACAAGGTTAGCAGCTGAAGGCAGGCCAGGAAAGAAGGGGGAAGATAAAGGAGAGAGGAGGGAAAAATCCAGCCCAATGTTCAAATCAGCCATCTACTTGTCCTTAAACCTTTTTAGTCCTCCAGTAAAAACGTATATAAACCTGATATTAGTCCACATGATAAAAAAAATCCACAAAGTTAAAAAAAAGTGGGGAATTAGCATAAAAGTTAAAAAACAAAAGAACTATTAAAATGTTTCTGTGGGGGGAAAAAGCTAGTAAAACTTAATACCTTAAATTTGCATATCACTTGAAATTTTCATGAGTATTTTTATATCTGCTTGCTTTCTTTTTCTCCCCAAGATTTTATTTATTTATTTGACAGAGAGAGAGAACAAAGCAGGGGAACAGCAGGCAGAGGGAGAGGGAGAAGCAGACTGAGTAGGGAGCCCAATGCAGGGCTTGATCCCAGGACTCTGGGATCACGGCCTGAGCCAAAGGCAGACGCTTAACAACTGAGGCCCCTCCTTGCCTTCTTAACAGAACAAATACATACTAATATTCTAACTGGCAAATAAGAAAACTGGGCGTTGAAAGATTGAATAATCTGTCCACAGTTAAACACCTACTAGTAGACCACAAAGAAATATGAGGCCCCCTTCACTCTTATCAAAAATAGGGCATGCATGACATACCCAAAGACCTAGAGGTTATTTTAAATGCTTACTAAGTACTCATCATATTTACTATATACATATCTGGCATTTTTACCTTTTAACCTTCCATCAACTTCAGAGTTACGCAGTAATATTCCCATCTTACAGATTAGGGAATAAAGGGTCCAAAGAATTAAGTAAGTCACTCAATGACACACAACTAGTAAAAAGACAACCTGGAATTCAAACCTAGTTCCTAGACAGCAGACCAAAAACATCTGTTGGCAAAAAATCTACTGATCATAAAAATCTATTGATAACTCTGATTTAAATAATTTTTTTAAAGATTTCATTTATTTATTTGACAGAGAGAAAGAGATCACAAGTAGGCAGAGAAGCAGGCGGTGGGGAGAAGAAACAGTTTCCCCACTGAGCAGGGAGCCCCATGTGGGGCTCATCCCAGGACCCTGAGATCATGACCTGAGCCAAAGGCAGAGGCTCCACCCATTGAGCTGCCCAGGAGCCCCTCTGATTTAAATAAATTAAGCAAAGATAGCTTCATCAATTCAAAACACCATCCACAAATTCAATCCAATTCATCTGATTCAGAACTACCTGCAACTTACCTACAACTCCCCTACCTACCTACCACCCGGTCTTGTCACATCATCTCAGAAGCTGAGAAGTCTGCTCACCTTGGGCCACAACTGTATGTTGACACATCAATGTCTCCATGGCACCAACAACCAGCAGGAGCGAGAGACTAGAGGTGTACATGGGTTACTGCTGTACTGGAGAATTCCTTTCAACTCCTCAGAGCCGAACCCTACATCTGCTGCCACCAATCCAACACAAAGGTGCCCACATGAGTTGTTTTTCCTAAAGACCCCAAAAACGCTAACCCACAGAGAAAGGACAGCCATTCTTTTCTTACCAACCAAGAGAACCCAACTTCCCCGTTGCTACTACCCTGGTTTTCCTCCTTCAATACACTGCCTGCAAGGTTAAAAGCAACCATGTCCCAAAGCCCCTGTCACTTGAAGTTCCATAGAGAGTTAGGAAGATGTCCCATTCCTGTCCCCAGTAATATGAAGAGGGACGAAAGCAGAAGACCAAAGAGTGGCTGCAAAGTGTTGGGCCAAAATTCCCTCAAAAGAACTGCTCCTTGATCTGCCCTTCCTTTGGAGTTCACAACCACCTTCCCTAAATCTGAGGGCTCTCCTATTACTCTGGTATGGCCCCTCTTTGCTAATACACTCTCAGTTCTGAGGGGGCTGGTTGAACCAAGTGCGGCCAACAACATCACAACGCTGATCACACCTCCGCAGTCCTGGCCACATGATTCACTTGGTCACAGAAACCGACATGGAGGTAATGCTTACTAAGCATAAGTCCTACCAGGGCTGGGGAGGCAAGAGAGTTGCTTTGCACGCATGTGAGAACACATGTGGCTTCGAGTCCCCATTCCCTGATCCTCTCACCTTGAATGCAGTCACCAAGTCTAGAGCTGTAGCAGCTACGGTGGGGGGAGACCATGAGCTGGGAGCCAGCAATCTAAAGCTGGTGAGGCAGAAAGCCACAGTGTGGAGTCCTAAGGCATCATGTGGCTGACTCCCTGGCCAGATCAAGGGGGTACAAAGGGCTGAAGCTGTATTAGTGATCTTAATCACCTGGGTGCCCAAGCACAACACACTCTGAGGAAACTTTCTGCAAAATATCATAGGGGGCTAATATCCCTAATCAGTAAGAGCCTCTAAAATTTGAGAATAAACTAACAATCTCTTTTGTTTTTAAAGGCAAAAACTAAAAGAATCTGTTCACAAGAAAAATAAGTAAAAATGGCCCTTAAACACATGAAAATATGTTTGACCTTATCTCATTAATAAAAAAAGAAAACTAAACTAAAATACACTATCATCATCAGATTGACAGAAAAAAAAAGAAAAAAAACACACAGGTACTGTGGGCGAGGCCATGAGGAAACCACTGATCAAACAGGGCCTGAGGTAAGTCCTGAGGACAGGGACCTGCCAAAACCTAGCAAACCTACACATCTACCCTTTCACCCTGCACGCCAACTCCAAGAAGCCCATCCCACAGATACTCTGGCAAAGAGCATAAAATGAAGTCTGAAGTCTGTACAAGACTATCTGCTGCATAATATCATAGCAAAAGTCTAAAAATAATGCAAGTGGTTGAATAAGCTATGGTATATTTTAAAAAACAAAACAGAATACTATACAATTGTAAAAGGAATGAGGAAGATCTTTATACAACTATGAAATGATCTCCAAATTCTATTAAACGGAAAAAAGAACACTTATGGAGCCTGCTACCTTTTGTAAAGTGGATGTGTGTGTACACGCACACGTGTCTGCAGAGATAATTAAAAGCAACTATGTGTATATATAATTTTTTTAAATTTCCAAACAGAAACAAAGGAAGAATTAACCAAAATAATAAAATAATAAAAATGACTGAATGGTTCCCTCTGGGTGGAGAGGGCCAGAGCAGACAAGACAGGAAGGAAGCCAGCCTTCTAGAAGGTACAGAATTGTAAAAGGACTCCCAGAGAAGGGAGGCCACCTGGCGCAGCACCCAGGACAGCTCTCACTGGCCCCTATCTAAGGGCCTCTCCACAGATGACCCCACTCCATCTACACAAAGACACTCCATCTACACAAAGAATGCGCGCATTCTCATTCCACACAAAGGGGCGGGGAGAAGACAGAGTCAGGGCGTGTGCTGGGCCCACTCTGCACCAGGAACTTAGGAAGCCTCAGGATCACATGATCTTCACTGTGAGGAGTTGCTTCCCCATTTCCTATATGAAGAAACTGAGGTCCAGAGAGGACCGATATCCACAGAGAAGGGACAGACGCGGGGTTCAAACCCAAGGCTATGTGATTTCACATTTAGATATCAAGTGAAAAAATTAAAAAGTACGCTTGGTGAAAGGTTTTCTTTTGTTTGTTCTTAGAGGTACAACTAAACCACAGTCACAACTAATTCTCCCACTTCTCTGGGGTGAGCACATGGACAGATGTGCACGGGTCAGGGCACAATCATCTCCACTGCACACCACGTAGGCAAACCCAACCACCAGCAACAGAAGCGACTTCCAAGTACGTTCGTGTACACAGCACACACACACACATACACTGTGGTACACTCCTAGCACCACAGCCTCGCACGGCTGCTGTGAGCCTACAGAGTAAAATCCTTCTCCCCATGGACCGGTGGAATGAAATGCACTCTTTGTTTCAACAAATATTTATTGAACACTTAAGTGCAAGTACGGCTGGGAATATGATGATGAAAGAGACAGGACCCTTGACCCTTAAGGAAATTGTGCACTGACAGAGGGATACTTTTACAACATAAAAAGTACCATAGGAATGTGCTTTAAATACTTAGAAGAAAGCAGGGCTCGGGGCTGAGGACAGAAGAAAAACAAGAAAGACACAATGCTGATGACTGCTTAGACCGGGTGACTTGATTAAAACTCCTCTCCCTACTTTTGTGTATGTTCGGAAATTTCCATCAGAGAGAGATAGGGTGCTCTGGAAACTCAGAAGTGAATGAAACACACCAGAGGCCTGAATGCAAGGCCTGCAGCTGCTACCACTGGAGCTAAGGGCAGCAGCTCCCTGACATCCCAGGTTCCTGACCTGCAGATCCCACCTCAGGGGGTGCTGCCCAGAGCAGGAAATGCCCAGGAAGCTGCAAAGTGCTACACAAATGCAAAGCAGTGTTATAACCATCACTACTCAAATGCCTCTTCCCTGGGTCCCACTGCCCCCTTGCCCATTTTCAGACAGAAGGTGGAAATAAGAGTCCGGTGTTAAGCAGCCGCCTCTGGGCTTACGGGAAGTGCTTTTTCTTCACTTGAGAACACTCAGTCCAGCCACACTGCTAACACCTGCCACTGACATCCTGCGATAACATCCTTCCAGTGTGTTCTCAGTGCGTAAATAAGACAGAAAGAGGGGTTATGTAATATACAAATTATTTAATAATCTGCTTTTCCAAATATATTGTGACCAGATCCACTTTTCTGTGTTTCTCTGTAGCCTGTTTCATCTTTTCAAGTGCTTAAGGGCACTGAAATAATTATGAGCAAATCTAAAAAACTGACAGCATTTCATATATGAAAGAGTTTCAATGTCAGGTTAAAATATATCTTTTTAAAAAATATATATCTTATTTATATCAAGACCCTGAACTCTGCTTAGGTAAGTTTAAAGTTACTTTCAACACAGGAGTTAAAAGTTTAAACAAAGGGGAACTTAACTAAGATACTGCATAACATGTATTCATTTATTAGGATACTATGAAATTTAAATCCTACTTATCATGCCCTTTTGTATATCTGGCTGCTTACACTGCATCTGTTTTGATCTGACAGCTGGAACTGTTTCAACTGTGATTCAGGACTTTCCAGAAAAAAGCCTAAGGGCAGACTCTTCTCCATTTTCTGCTACCTGCACACAGCACCCTTTATACCCTCCACATTAGGAAACCTCGATTGAAGGACATCATGTTAAGCTTTTGTTTTTGTTTTCTTTAACAAACAATATGCCCATTTTAGAAAATTCAGAAAAGTAAAAATAAAAATAATCCAAACTGCACCACCCTGGTATCAGGGCACAATCTCTGGCATCAGTTCGGAAACTTTCGTTGTCTTACTTCCTATGCAGTGTTTTGCACACAGCTGAATGGCATTCTGTACACACTGCCTCTCTGTTTCCCCAACATGACAAAGTACTGTCCACATTACTGCCTTCCTCAATCACCCAAAAGGCTGCAGTAGACACAAAAGCCGCAACTCGCTCTGCCACTTCCCAATTGTGCGGCCTGGGCACTCAGCCACCATGGTAACCTTCACGCATTTTCGAAAGGGAAGCAAGACCACCTATGCAGGGTGCGTGATGCCAGCACGGAAAAGCTATGTCAGCTCTGTCATTAACCCACTGAGTTGCTACACTGGGCTGGACTATCTCGGGGATTTGCAACTTTTTATATTTAATGCTGCAATAAACATAACATCATTGTACTTTTCTTATTTAAGCCTATTTCCTCAGCATAGGATTCCACCAGTGGAATTACTGAGTCAAGAGTATGGACCGTCTATGTTTTTCAAACATGTCACCAAATCATCTCCCCAAATGGCTGCACCCGTATGTGCTGCTGGAGAGTGAAGAAGCTACAGGGTTTCTATAAACAGCAAAATTCCAGCTCACGCACAATACTGGCTGGATATAAAAATCTACTTAGACAATTATGACTAGTAGATAGTAAAAATACACTTGGGCAATTAGACCCATAACTCACTACTGACAAACCTCGTTTTTACTTGCCCTCTTTAAGTACCTGAAAACATTAAAAAAAAAAGAGATAAAGAACAATTTCTTAGACTTCCTTTGCATTCTACTAATCCATCTTTGTCAAAGAGTTCAAATATAAAGACCACCAAGTGGGATTAGACTTAACAAGATGGGTATTTCAAATTTTCCCAAACCATGAAAAGAACTGAACCAAGTTCATACCCCATACTTGAAATATGGAGAGTTCTAGGACAAAAGAAATTCAGAAATACAGATATTTCCTTTCAAACCCTACAAATGTGTAACTGTCTCATAACCATCCATAAGAATGATTCTATTATCAATCCTTCTACGAATTCCACTGAGACCACTCCAAAATAGTCAAGATTACCAACCAATTCTGAGAAGTTCATAGCTGATTTTAAGTATTATAGGGTATATAGCTTGAAAGGCCAAATCCGGCTGGGAAAAAAGTGTCATTTGTCTTCAACAAATGATGCTGGGATATTCACATGCAAAAGACTGAAACTGGGCCCTTACCTCACACCATATAAAAAAAATTAACACAAAAAGAGCTAAAACAATAAAACTCTTGGAAGAAAACACTGAAGTACATTTTCATGACCTTGGATTTGGCAATGGTTTTTCAAATATAACACCAAAAGCACAAGCAAGGAAAGAAAAACATAAACTGGACTTCTCTAAAATTTAAAACTTTTGGAAAAAAAACTTTTTTAACTTTTGTGCTTCAAAAGACACTCACTGTAAAGACTGTGAGAGGAGGGGTATGTGGGTGGCTCAGTCAGTTAAGCTTCTTACTCTCAGTTTCAGCTTGGGTCATGATCTGGGGTCATGACCAATATCACATCAAGCTCCATGCAGAGTCTGCTTGGGATTCTTCCCCTCTCCCTCTCTCTCCCCTTCTGCTCCTCCCCCCACTCACATGCACACTCAGACTCTCTCTCTCTCTCTCCCTAAAATAAATAATACCAATCTTTTTTTAAAAGACAGTGAAAAGAGAACCCACAAAATGGGGGAAAGTTCATTAATTTGAATTTACTGAATACTGAAGGGCCCAGTATTCAGAATATATAAAGAACCCCACAACTCAACAACAAAATTATAGCCCAACTTAAAAATGGGCAAAGGACTGAAATAGACATTTCTCCAAAGATACACAAGAGGCCAACAGGCATATGAAAATATGCTCAACATCATTAGTCACTAAGGAAATGCAAATCAATACCAGGAGATGTCACTTCATAGCCACCAGGATGGCCATAATAAAAAAGAAAAGAAAAGAAGTGTGGACAACTGCAGAAAAACCGGAACCCTCCTACATTGCTATTGTGCTGCTGGAAATATAAGATGGCATGGCCATTGTGGGAAACAATTTAGAGGTTCCTCAATAAGATATACACATAACCACCCAACAATTTCACTCCTTGGGTAAATACCTAAAAGAACTAGAAACAGACATTCAACCAATAACTTGTTCATAGAAGTCCTATTCTATTCACAACAGCCAAATAGTAGTAGCAATTCGAATATGTATCAAGAGATGAAGGGATAAACAAAATGTGATATATCCATACAATGGCATACTATTTGGCTATAAAAAAGAATGAGACACTGATACATGCTACAACATGGATGAACTTTGAAAACATCATGCTAAGGGAAAGATGCCAGACACAAAAGGCCATATATGGTATGATTCCATTTATATGAGATATCTAGAAAAGGTAAATCCATGGAGACAGAAGGCAGATGAGTAGCTGGGGAAGAAGAGGGAATGGGGAATGACTGCTTAATGGAAAGGGGTTTCCTAAGGGATAAAAAAAATCGGGAACTAAATACCGGTGATGGTTGCACAACACTGTTAATACCTAACGCCACTGACCTGTATACATTTAAAATGGTTAAAGTGAGGGGGTACCTGGCTGGCTCAGCTGATAAAGTATGTGACTCTTGATCTCAGGGTCGTGAGTGTCAAGCCCCACATTGGGAATAGAGCCTACTTAAAAATAAAGAAGTAAAACAAAATAAAAGTAAATAAATTTTTTTTAAATAAAATGGTTAAAATGGTAAATAAAGAAAAAGAACAAGAGTGCTCCTCTCCCATCTTGCTACAAGGGACAATGCACTACTTGGCCTGGATGCTGGGGTGTACTTCACCATCATGGGGCAAGAGGGGCCAGGCTTAGGAAAACTACCACAACCCAGGCACCTTCACCTTCAGATGGAGAAAAGCAGAGACAGCCAAAAGCAGGTGGCAGGTGACCCAAAGCATCACACTACTCAGACTGAGGTGGCAGGGAGAGCCGGCCCAGAGCAGCACAGGCACAGCACTGGACCTGAGACCAATCTCGGGCAGGACTCACATTCCCTCCAGGAGCCAAGCACACAGTTAATGGCACTTCAAACCCGAAGACCGGGAAAAATATTCCAGGCCTGATAAATCAAAACAAGACAGGGGGGAGACGGGGTGGGCTGAAGATATATTATAAAGCACATGCATAAATAAATGAATTTATTACAGAAACCAGAAGATCATTTTAGCAAATATGTGCTTCTTGTTTTAAGATTACAGGAAGACACTGACTCTATTAAAAAATTAGTTTTTTCAAGGACAGGGAGCACCAAAATGAGAACAGGATGAAATTAAAGCACAAGCTACGATACAGGACATGATTAGAAAAGGAAGCAAAAATAATCACACCCCAGCAAAATTAAAATCCACATATAAGGGGCTAAAGGGGAAAACATACACTGCAGGAAATGTCATTGGTCATGTACAAGCCAAAACGTGAGACCTCAGAAAAGCTGCAGGATACAATGCAGAGAAGACTGGGAAGAGCTCACCAACAGAGTGATGAAGGGACAGATTAACCCACAAACAATAAGAACCACAGAAAAGGAACACAAAATAAATGGAGATGCAAAACTGAGAGGTACAAACCCAAAAAAGGAAAAGCAAAGCCCCACCAGGTTGATGTGCTAAACTCACTGGGCACTGCCTGTCCCAGACACCTCAGCCCCAGCCCACCATGACCTACAACCCCACTTCTGGAATCTAGCCCAAAGATGAAACGACAGATCAAGGCACAGCAAGCAAACGCTCACAGGCCAAAGAGCCACCGTGAAGGGGCTCCCCTAGGAAAAAGTGGACAGTTTAAGCATCAAAAGGAATGACTACCACTGACTGTAAAACACTGAATAAAAAGAATGAATCCACAGTGACAGAGTGAGACAGCGAGGGAGAACAGAAAGAGAACGTTTGCCTCCATTGGAGAGGATTCTTCTACCAAATCCTTACTTTGAAAATTGGTAATTAAACAGGAAGAAACCAGCAATTACCCTGCCTTTTTTTTTTAGAAGAAATTGTAGCTCTTCCCCAGTTGAAGTGGAAAAAATTTACAGAATACCAACAGACAAACGTGGAAAAGATGACAGAAAGGGGGCACTCTCCATTTTGCAAACCCGTAATTGGTTCAGGAAAACTCTTAGGTATGAATGCTGAAAACTGTTAAAGATAAGTATATTTGCTTGATGTCCAAGAACCACCTCACAGGTTCCCTCCTGACAAAGAGGGAAATCCACACTTCCAATGGAAATATCTAGCATCTCCACATAAAGCAAATGATGACACAGCAGAGGGGACAACCTGACAGGACACTGAACATCCCAGATCAAGGAAATTTGCCCAAAACATCAACCTGCATAGAAACAAGTCTTCAAAACTCTCACTTCCAGTTTACAGCAAATAAAAGGATCAAAGAAACCACAAGGAAAAAATTAAAAAAAAAAAATCCAGACACAGATTTTTTTTAAGATCACTGCCCTTGTCTCTCCAATTCATCCATGTCACAGTGGGGAGGAGAAGGAGAAAGTGCCTGTGGGGAGAATTTGAGGCTCAGAGACTGAAGAAGTACAACAAAATATAATGCAACAATTTTGATTGGTCATGATCCCCCAAGGGGATTTTGGTTCAACTGGGGGAATCTAAAAATCATGTGCTTATTAGATATTAGAAAATTACAATTAATTTTTAGGTATAATAACGGTGTATAGGAAAACATCCTTATTTTTAGAATTCCTTATCTTTAGAGTTTAGGTGATGACATACTTTAAAATGTCATTTTTATGAGTTGCATGCTGAGCTATCTAAGTGTAAACTATTGTGATACCTATAAGTTACTTTCAAAAGATTTAGCAGATTCCTTATATTCAAGACATATAGATAAGGCATTTTTGGCAATACATTAACAATTATTGATTCTTGGTAGTAAGTATAATAGGCATACACTGTACTATTATTCTTTTTAAAATTTTCATAGTTAAAAATTGAAAAAGAGCCTTCCTTGCAAAGGTATTCTTCACAGAATATACGATTACAAGGGGTAAGAATAAAGAGATTTTAACAACACAGAGAAATGCTTGTAACATTAAAATGAATATTTACATATACTTTCATTCCAATTCTGTTAAACATACCCAGAAAAATACTCTGTAAGGAAATACAAAAGTAACAGTAATGATAGTGCAGGGGGACCTCTGGGTGCTGAAATCAGGAACTTACCTTCTTCCCCTCCCCTCCCTTCCCTCTTCTTCCTTCCGAGCTTCTCCCACTTCCTTCTCTGACTGGTCCTCCCCCTGCTCTGGCTGCATCCTAAAGCCAGTGGCTGAGCTGAGTGGACCCTCCCTCCCACGGTCCCACTGCTCCCTCTCTCAGGCTCCGGGAACCACTCCCACTGCTGCCACATGACTATCAAGGGACAAGGTAGGACCCAGTAGGAAGAGTAGGAAGAGGTGCCATCTGGAATCTACGAGGCTTGGGTGGCTTCATGGCACCCTGGCAAGCCACCTAACTGCCCACCCCTCACCTGTGAAATTAGGATAGTTGAGAATAAGAGGAGCCAGGGAACCACTGCAGCAGGGCCCAGTGAGAGTAAAATCCCAGAGCTGGTCCTCAGGTAGAGCTCCTTATCTCAGAGAAGAGCTCCATTAAGCAGTCAACGGAACCACAGTCCTCCTCTTCCCCAACACCCACACCAAACCATCACTAAGTTCTACCAATGCCAAATCCAACTAACTCTATTACCACCACCACAGCCTTGACCCAGGCTACCAGCTCCCACTCAGGTGGCCACGACAGAGCCAGAGTGATCCTTTCAACATAGATCAGATTACATCTCACTCCTTCCTAGCAGGGATGGCTGGCTGGCTCAGTCAGTAGAACATGCAACTCTTGATCTTGGGGTCATGAGTTCGAGACCCATATTGGGTATAGGGATTACTAAAAGAACAAAATAACAAAACAAAATCTTCAAGCAACAGCACCTCACTCCTACAGAGCCCCTAACACAGCCTCCTACCCAGCTCCCCAGCCTCATGTCCCTATCAAGGTCGCCTTAAGTCTTCAACTCTATCCACATCAGCTTTCTTTTAGCCCTTTGACTTCCCCAAGCTCCCTCTGGCCACAGATCCTTTGTATATCTCTTTGACCAGCTACATCCTCCTCATTCTTTTTTAATCCTTTAAAAAAAAAATCCTTTTCATTATAAAATAGCATACATATTAAGTCCACAGAACAAATACTCATAATTATCACAAATTGAGAACCCAACACCTACAGCAAGGAACAGAACACAACCAGCACTCTGGAAGCATCTTCTCTAATGCACTATCCAATCACTACCCATATTTTCCCATTATCCAGACCTCTGGTAATCATTTATTTGCATGCAAGCTTAAAGACACAAGCACGCAAGACTAAACACCTTATGGCCTATCCATTCCATCCTGGATATAAATGGAATCATATACAACATTCTTTCATGTCTGTTTTTTTGCCCAGACTACATTAATGCTACAATTAATCCTAAAGTCAGCAGGTAGCAGTTCATTTTCATTGATGCATAATATTCTCTTGTAAGACCATACCATAATTTACTTATCCATTCTACTGCTGACTGATGTTTGCGTCTTTCCACTCTTGAGCTATTATAAAAAACACACTAGTAATACTCTTGTACTCTTGGGGTACATTAGCTCACATAAGCTATTAGATACATACACCTAGAAGTAGAATTGCTGAAACATAGGGTATACATTTGTTCAACTTTAACAGACACTGCCAAAATGTCTTCTAATGTGGTGTTACCAAATAATATTCCCACCAACAGCAGCCAAGCTTTCCCTTGCTCCACATCCTTCCTAACACCCAGAAAGACACATTAAATGAAGAGGTGCACAGGGCAGGGTATGGGGAGTGAGGAGAAGCAGAGCTTCCATGCCCACTCTAGGCATGCAAACCACACACATTCTCTCTCTCTCTCTCTCTCTCTCTCACACACACACACACACACACACTTCTGTGCTCATCAACCCAGAAACTCCTTGAATCTCCTTGTTAAAGAGGTTTTATAACTCAATCTTCAAACCCCCTCTGCTCCAAGAAGTTGGGGGTAAGGCTGAAAGTTCACACTTTTCATCACTTGTGAGGTCTTTCTGGTGACCAGCTCCCATCCTGAAGCTATCTAGAAGCCATATCACAAGTAACCCCATTAGCATAAATTCAGATGTAGCCAAAAGGGGCTCATTACGAATAATAAAAGACAATCTTATCACTCATGGTCCAAATGAACATGAATTTTAGAGGGACACTATTCCAACTATTCCTGACCTCAAGGTAAAAAGCAGCCAGCCCCAGAGGCCAGCTCACTTCCGCAGACCTTCATCTTCCCCAGTCCCAGCCTGGTAATACTACATTTTCTCAACAGTTGCCTCATATTAACAGATGTGCTTGGCAGAAGACTAGTCAGTTAACTTGGCCCACCATTACCAGGAGCAGAAGTCACTTTATCCTACTCATCTCCCCCTAATGCCCCCCTCCCAGGATCAGATCAAAATTACCTGTACATCCTCTCAAAGCACCCTGGCTATCACCAGCCTAATGCTCATCCCTGTCACAATGCTACACTAACTATGCAATTGCCTTACTAATGTCTGTCTTATCTTCAGACTGTTAGGTCCAGAGGTATTTATGATTGTGGTTCAGTAAGGTACCCCAAGTGCCTAGTACACCTAATATTTGCTGAGTCAAAATGAATCTGTGGGGGAAAAAAATGAATCTGTGAAATAAGAAATAATGACTAGCCCATGGTATTCCCACTCATATTCAATAAATTTACTTTTTAAAATGATTTTCATTGCTAATTGTTTGCCACATTCATTTTTATTTGCTCTCCTGGCTGCTAGAGATGATGAATCAGCCAGCTTAAGCTGGGGGAGGAGGGGTTCAGGGAGAATGATTAAAAAGACAGAAATAATCATAAAAGAAACCATTTACTGAAGGCTGATGATATGTCAGGCCCTATGCTAAGCATACATAGATTGTCCCATTTACTTCTATGACTTAACATCATCATTTCTATTTTAGGGATCTGACTACTCCTATTTCCTTTCTATTTTGCAGATATGGAAACCGAGGATCAACAACACATTTATTGTCACTGCCACCAACCCAGGAACAGGTATTTTCCCTGTTTCAGATGAGGAACCCAAGTCTTGAGAGGTCTAGGATACTGTCTATGATATCTCAGGTCTCATAAGTGGGAGAAAAGGGTGTGAATCAACTTCATTTAACACCAGAGTTCAGGCTATTAAATATACACATGAGCTTTAAAACTTTTCATATGACTACACAGCCGTTAGGATGGCTATAATCGAGAAGAAATAATCGTGGGCATGGAGACACTGGAACCCTCACACACTGCTGGGGGAATGTAAAATGGTGCAGTCACTCTGGAAAAGAGTATGGCAGTTTAAAAAAAAAAAAAACTACTCCCAGATAGACATCCACGAGAAATGACCCACATGTCCAACAGAAACATGTATGTGAATGTTCATAGCAGTCTCATCCAGAAAAGCCAAAAAGTGGAAATAATCCAAATGCTCACACTGCAACACGGATGAACTTTGAACACTTAACGCTAATGAAAGAAGCCAGACACAAAAGGCACGTACTGCATGATTCTATATATGTGAAACGTCCAGAATCAACAAATCCTCAAGACAGAAAGTAGATGAGCAGTTGTCTAAGGCTGAGAGAATTGAGAAGGAATGAGGAACGGATGCTAATGGTTATGGGGTTTCTTTTGGGGGTGATGAAAACATTCTAAAATTGACTGTGGTAATGGTTGCACAATTGTGCATATATTACAAACCACTAAACTACACACTTTAAAGGAGTTAACTGCGTGGTGTGTGAACTACATCTTTATAAAGCTATTTTTTTAAGTCTTTTACAACGTAAACATTTTGTCTAATGTCTGCTAGTCTTCATTTCACAATGGTAAAAATGCTTTGTTTAAATTTGAAATCAGGGGAGCACCTGGGTGGCTCAGTGGGTTAGGCCTCTGCCTTCAGCTCAGGTCATGAGCTCAGGGTCCTGGGATTGCTTCCCCCCGTCTCTCTCTGCCTATCTCTCTGCCTACTTGTGATATCTCTGTCAAATAAATAAATAAAATACGTTTTAAAATTATATCATTTAATAAATAAATAAATAAAAATTGAAATCAGGAATATGAGCACTTTTGTGCACAAAGCAAAAAATGTAACTTCTTTAAATAGAGGAAACTCTATCTTAACTGATAATGCATCACAGAATCACACTGTTCTTTATTCAAATTTCAGAATACTTTATAATATGCTAATTAATCTACCGGTGTATTAGCCCCATCTTCTTTTTCCACTCTAACTAGGAGGTCCTACAGAGTCACTATTGCACTTTACAGTTAGGAAACACAAATGAAGTAATGTGTTTGTTGGGCACAGTTGGAACTTTGGAAAATATCAGACAAGCGTGAAATGCTAAACTACTAAAGGACCATGTCAAATCTCCACTCATCAAGTTTTCATAATGCTAAAGACTTGGGGAAAAGTTTTTTTTTTTTTAGATTTTTTTTTAATTTATTTATTTGACAGACAGAGATCACAAGTAGGCAGAGAGGCAGGCAGAGAGAATAAGAGGAAGAAGCAGGCTCCCTGCTAAGCAGAGAGCCCAATGCGGGGTTGGATCCCAGGACCCTGGGGTCATGAACCCAGCTGGAGGCAGAAGCTTTAAACCTCTGAGCCACCCAGACACCCCTTGGGGAGAAGTTTTATAAAAAAAACCCATAAACTAAAGATTTCTTTGGGGTTTGGGAAAGCATCTCTTGACACCTATGTCATAAGGACTTGTTCCTCAAAGTCTGGTCCATGGGCCAGCAGCAGCAGCAGCATCTCCTGAGAGCTGATTAAAATGCAGACTCTTGGGCCCCCTCCTGGACCTACTCAACCAGAATCTGCATTTTTAACACGATCCCCAGGGGATACGCCTGAACATTAAAATCTGAGAAGCCCTGTCATAAAATCCTTCCCTTCCTTTTTCCATTAAGACAGCTCTTAGCTTGTACTGGACTGGTATTTCAAAAACTTGTCCTCAGTTCCATTCTCTGATCCTCTGCTCTACTCCAAATTGCAGAGGGGTTGACCCCTAACAGGCCGGGTTTCCCAAGCAAGAGGGGGATGGGGTAAGACTCCAGCAGGAGCTGTGCCCTCTGAAGGCACCAGGGCCCACCAGACAACCCTGGGCAGTTCAGTCTCTTGGCAGGTGGGAGTTGCTCCTGGGGTCGGAAATGCCCCCTCCTCCCTCTGTCCTCCAAACTCAGGGGTGACAGTGGTTGCCTACTTGTTGCCTCATCTCTGGATTGCTTCACTGGCCACTAGCTACATTCTCGGTTCTCAATCACTTGTACAACCACTCCCCTACATTAAATTCCCTCTGTTGTAAAGATTTTTTTTTCTTTATTTGAGAGAGAGAAAGAGAAGGAGAGAGAGCATGTGGGAGCACAAGCAGCAGTAGGGGGGAGGGGGACAGGAGGGGCGGGGAGCAGAAAGGAGAAGGAGAAGCAGACTCCCCACTGAGCAGGGAGCCCCAACTCAGAGACACAGACTCACTTGATCCCAGGACCCTGAGATCATGACCTGAGTCTAAGTCAGACATTTAATCAACTGAGCCACCCAGGTGCCCCACATTCCCTGTTTTAAATACTTCAAGTGGTTTCAGCTTTCCTGTTTAGTCCCCAAATGATCCCCGTACCATTTTGGATATTTCTCTTATGCACCACATATACCAGAGCAATTTTCTGAATGGCTTATCTGCTTTAAAAAATTGGGGGGAGCTATTGCACACAGAAAACCTCACATTTCCCACATTCAGACAATCTCTAACAACATGAAAAAAAATTAGCCTTAAGCTATTTGTACAGCAGATGTGACTGTATTCAGCAACTCAAATCCTCAGGGTGTATTTTAAACACCCTACCCATCACTCCTCCTCAACCACAACAGCTGGTAGGTACAGCAGCTATTGTTTTTGTTTTTGTTTTTTTTTCGGGGTGGGGGGGGACACCTCCTAAAGAACAGAATTCTGGACAACACTGGAATCTCTGAGAGATCTAATCTTAATCACTTGTAAATCCCATGATCTACCCCACACTGGGCACATACAAGAATCCAGGACCAAACAACAGGGGAGAGCAACTCTTAGTATCATTTATGGCTATGTGGAGATCTTCCTACAAGCACATCTGACTGGTCACTCCCATGCTCTGAATAACCATCAGCAGCTCCCTCTTGCCCAAGGCCAAAAACCCAATTCCAAAGCCTGCCCTTTAAAAATCCAGCCCAATCTACCTTTCCAGCCTCTTCCTTCCTCTCAACCTGACCCACTCACCTTCAGATCATTCCCAGGTGTGCCTAAACCTTTAGATACAGTATGTGTCAATATGCATCAACTATGTGGAAATGCTTCCTTCCCCAATTAGCTTGGCAAACTTTTTCCCTCAAGATCTGTTTTAAAGGCGACTCACCCCCCCACATGCCACAGTAGGTGTCCTCTGAGCTTCCACAGGACTTACTAGGTCATACTGTCACATGCATAGATGTCCATCTCCTATAGACTAAGATCCAGACTCCTACTGTCCATCTTAGGATCCTGACCATGGTTCAAATCCAGATCCACCTTTCCTACCTGTGACACCCTGGGCAAGTCACTTCACATCTCCACCTCGATTTCCAAACCCCTGAGATGGGGATGATAGGTAACACCCAGCTCAATGGGTTCTCACTAGTACTAAATGAGTTATAGCACAAGTAGAATGCTGTAAAGTTAACCCAAGAAAAGTGCCTGGCACATTGCCTGGTAAGCGCTGAAGAACTACTCTCATTATAATTATCACTATTACCGTTATGACTGGAAAAAAGGAGGTGTCCAATACCTATTTGCAGAATAACTGGAACACTTCCCAATAAACGCGTCTGTAACATGTTCAGACCCAAGATTACCCCCATCGCAAGTATCAGAGGCTGACAGAGGGTAAAGCAAGAAATGGCTCCCACAGTGAAAGTGTCAGCTAAACCCAACTGGCCCCGGAGGAGAAGCGCACTGCAGCAGAATGAGAGAGTCTGTGCCAGCTGGATCGGCCGGGGCTGCCCACAGAGCCAGCATGCCCTCAGCCACCTGTCCAGCCACCTGCCCCAGGCAGCCGTGTTCTAACAGCAAGGGCTCACCTGTAGCCAAAACCATAACCAGTTTGCAACGGGAACCGCAAAGGGAAAACAAAGGGCGCAACTTTCCTCCCGCAGAAAGGAAATGCGTCTTTCTGCAGCGAATATTTAGCGTCTGGAAGTTCTCCGCCGAGTTAGGTGCCCAGCGGGTGCGCAGCCAGGGAAAGCCCCCTCTCCCCGCTTTCCCCAGAGGGAGGGAGAGCCGGTCAGAGAACGCGCATCCCTGGTCTTAAGGGCAAGAAAACACATGCGAGTCAAGGAAGAGCCCCCACACGCCGAGTCTGGTTGGATTTCCCAGGGGACCACAGGTGAGTCTGCGGGGCACCCAGCGGGAAATGACCGGGTCAGTCCTAAGAAAAGAGCAGAACCCGGGGTTAGGGGAGCGTGCGCTCGCGGGGCGCGGCCAGCAGCCCCCATTTTTGGTGCGCTCGCCCCAGCCTCTAGGCCTCCGCTTCCTCCCCGTCCTTGCAGCGCGGGGCTTCCTCGCGGCCCACCCGCGGCGGGCGCCCCTGGTCCCGGCGCCCCGCCCCACCCGCTCGGCCCCGCGCGGAGCCCACCTGCTCCCCCGGCCCGGGGTCCCCGCCGCCGCCCCGCCCGGACGACGCGCTTAGCCCCGGCGCGGGGCGGGGCGCCTGGCCCGTTACCCCAGGAGGCGCGCTCCGCCCGGACGGCGGCGCCCGGTGGGACTCCGGGCCGGGCAGGGCCGGGCCTGGGCGGCTCTCGGGCCGGGCCGCGGGCCTCACCGGGCTGCCGCGGTGTGAGGGGCGCGCGCCCGGGCCGCCGCCGCGGGCTCACCTTCTGGCGGATCTGGCCCGACGTGGACACCTTGCGGATGAGCTTCTGCGGGGAGCCGGGCTCTGCCTCGGGCTCGCTGTCGGACGACTCCTCAGGCGGCGGCGGCGGAGATGGTTGCGGCGGACCCGGCGGAGGGGCGCCCGCCGCCGCCGCCATGCTGCCGGGCCAGCGCGCGCACAGCGGGCGGGGGCGGGGCCGGGGGCGGGGTCTGGAGGGCGGGGCCTGTTCGGGCGGGGGCGGGTCTAGGGCCTGGGCGGGCCCACACACCGCCTCGCCGCGCCCCCTGCCGGCCGCGCGCGCAGCCGCAGACGGAGCCGCGCTCGGGCCCGTCTGCCGCTACCGCCCCCCTACTCCATGTCTCCTGGCCCCCGGTCTTAACGTCTGTTGTTTTCCGTCTAGGACACAATTTGTGTGGTGTTTTGTCTCTGTGTTCACTTTTCTTTTAATCTTTAGTCTTCCCGTTCAAGAATATAAGTGATCTCCAGGAGACGCGGACCGTCCTGTCTTGCCCTGCATCGTGTCGCCAGCGTCTAAAGCAGTGTCTGGCATTTAGTACTTAGTTGCACCATAAACAATGGGGAGCGGATGGATGCATGCAGGAATGAGGAAAGAAAGAAGAAAGTCCTGGCGTCTGGGATGCCCGAACGGGATACCCAACTCCATCTGGGAAGGCTTCCGGGAGAAATGATGCCTGAGAGAAGCAAGGAGCTAGTAGGAGTTAGCCCTGACAGGAGAGTGGTGTTCTAGGAGGAAGAACCAGGCTGGGCAAAGTCCCGGAGGCGAGAAAGAACAAGTGTCCAGGAGAAAACGGAAGTCGCACATAGCCTGAAGGGAGCAAAATAGCAAGAAGGGATGAGCACGGGGGCCGGCCTGTCAGATAGGGCTTTGTAAACCTGATAAAGGGGTTAGTCCTGAGTATTAACAGGAAGCCCTTGGTAGGGCTGGGTCACAAAGCTGGGGCCTGTGATCCAGCCTTTGAAGTAATCAGGGCAGGTGGCTGCCCTGGATCATTAGGAGGGGCCACAGAGATAGAGAAGTGGACTCAGGAAGGGAGTGATCTGTAGGTGGAGGCAGGAGGCATAGGTGAGTGGGGTGAGGCCCCCTGGGCTAGCCAGGAAGTGCCAGATGATGATAGCCGGGTAGGTGGAGCCTTC
Source organism: Mustela nivalis (assembly GCF_964662115.1). Lineage (NCBI taxonomy): Eukaryota > Metazoa > Chordata > Mammalia > Carnivora > Mustelidae > Mustela > Mustela nivalis. The sequence goes on from NC_139030.1 coordinate 74,118,088, forward strand.
CTGGGAGGGCACAAAAGAGTACACTTGTTTTTGCTGCTACACAGGTAAGAGGGGCAAATCCTTAGGGGGCTACATGACTGTCCCCTTGCTGTCCCAGAGGGCTGCTGCTGGAGACTCAGTGGCCCCTGGCCTGCCCGCCAATCAACATGCCCTGACCCCCACTACTCAGAGTGACACTTTCCAAAGGCAAAACAAGTGAACCCATCTAGCATGGGGACATGACCAGGGAAATGTACTCACATCCAGGATAGGGCCTATCAGGGCCTAATGCAGGAACACACTGGGACAGGCCCAGAGCCCCCATGCATTGCCCAGTGCTATAGCCACTAGCCACATGTGGCTACTTCAGTTTCAATTCCAGTTAATTCAAATTAAAAGTTCGGTTCCTCAGCCACACTAGCCGCATTTCAAATACAGAATAGCCAGCCACGTGTGACTTAGCAGCTACCACACGGGACAGCACCAGTATAGAACATTTCCATCATCATATGGAGGTAGTTATGGCTCTCATAAGCTGACCATGGGGCAGACACACCAGACAAACTGACCAGTGATCCTTTTTTTTTTCTTTTAAAGATTTTATTTGACAGAGAGAGATCACAGAGAGAGATTTTATTTATTTGACAGAGAGAGAGAAAGAGAGAGGAGGGAGCAGGCTCCCTGCCTAGTAGAGAGCCCAATGCAGAACTCGATCCCAGGACTCTGAGATCATGACCTGAGCTGAAGGCAGAGGCTTAACCCACTGAGCCACCCAGGCAGCCCCTGACCAGTGATTCTAATCCTCACACAAGCCCCACAGAGCAAGTTCGCTAGGCCTTGAGGTTCAGATAGATACCTCTTCCAAGGAGTGGAAAAGAGATAGAGTTTGGACCTGGGCCTTGAGACTCCAAAGTTCTTGATGCTTCTAGGCTAGCCTTCCCAGGAAGCTCAACCTGAAGGAGCTAGTAGGAAGCAAGAGGAGAGAAGGGACTGTTACAGGCTGAACTGTGCTCCTATCCGCCCCAACATTCACACGTTGAAGTCCTAACTATCCTTCAGATGTTATTCTTAACATCGGAACCTGACTGTGTTTGGAGATGGGGCCTTTAAAGAAGACATCAAGTTAAAATGAGGCCATTAGAATGGGCCATAATCCAGGATGACTGGTATCCTACTGGCCACAGACAGGCTCAGTAGGATGACCATGTGAAGAGACACAGAGATGGCATCTACGAGCCAAAGAAAGAGGCTTGTCAACTCTGAAGAAGAAACTGACTCTGCCAATCTTGATTTCAGACTTCTGGCCTGTAGACCTGTGAGAAAAATTTCTGCTGAAACCTCCAGTCTGTGGTCCTTTGTGATGACAGCCAAAGCAACTAATATGGGCACTGAGGAGAGTCTGTCCTGCATCCCCATGGAGGTTAGTCATTTAGCATCAATGAATTATAAAGAGTGTGACACGTCAGTGGAGGGGAACTAAGAGTTCATTCTTTTCAAGGGTGTCTGGAGTCTCTCCAGAGAAGTGACCCCAGCAGAGTTTGGAGATTTGAGCAGAAAGGTGAGGGGACAGAGGGAATCTTCCAAGAAAACACAAGGTGAAAGACTCCCAGGCAAGTTAGCTGCTGAGCTGAGGACCAGGGGAGGAGGAGGAGGCCGGGAATGTGCGATGCTGCAGCTAGACCCAGGGCACCTCAGTGCAGTTCTCAGGAGCAAAAACTGCATCTTTTGGCATGGGGGCCGCTAAAGGGTGTTTAAATCAGAGGAACTAGTGTATCTGGACAGAGAATGATCCAGAGGAAAAAAGACTAGAAACAGGGTATTAAAAAGCAAACCAGGCAATGCTTGATTAGGAGCACAAAGAGGCAGTGGTCCTGGTGGTGGAAAGAGGAAGTAACACGTGTGAGACTCAGCAGAGGTGGGAAGAAAAGGGGCCAGCTGCTCCTAGTCAGGAGATTAAGGAGCAGGATAAATCAGGATGTCTCCCAGAGACATGGCTTTCAAGGGGAATGCCGCCCCAGTGACCACAGGTAGACCTAGAGGAGATGAAGATAAACTTGGTTTGGAACAAACTGAGTGAGAGGTGGTTGACTGACCTGTCGCCTCCACCCGCCAGAAGCTCAGGGGGCGTCTGGGCTCTAGAACCCATCATTTGAGAGACAAAAAACCAGAGACAGGAACGTGAGTTGCGAGGCAGCCTCTGTGGCTGGATAAAAGTATATTGCAATCATGACAAAGTCCTATAAGTTGTCCCAGCCACGGGGAGCCTAACGAGACATGACAACTCAATGTCATGTGGGATCCTGGAACATAAAAAGACATTTGGTAAAAACTAAGGAAATGTGAATAAAGACTGGGCTTTAGCTTTGTCACGTGTCACTATGGATTCACGAGGTGTGGTGGGTGTGTCATCCTAGTATGAGACGTTTGTCACTAGGGGAGATGGATATGGAGGAGTTCATGGTCCTAACTGCACAACTCTCCCTGAAATCTAAGACCCCCTCGAAAATAACAAGTGTATTTTTTAAAAGAGCATGAGACTCATTAAGAATCGTATTATGTTCCTGAACCAGAGAAACCTAACTCAGGCGTATTTGCTGTGATGAGCGGAGAAGGCTTTCTGTTCTCCTGTGACTGCCGAGTGCTGTTCCCTTGGAGATCTCCCCCAAAGTGCCTTGCCTGTAAGAGCACATTCCCTCCGGTGCTTCTTTATGGAATGACTCACGCCGTGAATCATCTCGAACAATGTGCGCCTCCCTGAGTTTACCCCACCTTAAGGGCATATCAAGGTGGCGTTAATAACACACTTCACATCCTAATCCTTCTCCACTTAGCAACGCAGAAGTGTGTGCATCTCCTGTCCATTTCCGTTAGAAGACATGATGCGTTTCAAAACATGGGAATAATCTTGTTTTTTACCCTGGACCTGGGTTATGATCGACATTTGGAGTGGGACGTTTCTTCACTGCGTGTGACATATCGTTTCCCTGGCCCCAGGCAGTGTGACAACCAAAAACCACCCCCATTACATTTCCAAACATGCCCACTGGGGTCCCTCAAGGATTAGTGAGGTAAACCATAAAGAAGGCAGTAGTCTTAAATGGGGAGGGGAGCAGTGAGAAGTGTTACAGGGAGGAGAAAACAGACTCTCTAAAAGGAAGTTAACCAGTGACAATTTGTAGCTCGCTAAACACACACACGCACAAACACACACACACTCACAAGTACAAGTAAAACTAGGGAAATCAGAAGCAGATGGGCAGACCGTACCAGGTCCATATCCTTTGGGATAGCATGCATTAGTTGTGCAAGATGTTACCCTTGAGGAAAACACAGGATCTCTTTGTGTTGTTCCTTACAATTCCATGTGAATCTAAATTATCTCCATAACGTTTCAATTTAAAAAAAAAAAAAAAGAACTTAAGGGCCGCCATTGCTGAGTCAGAAGTGCTAACCTCCCCCCTCCAAGACCCCAAAGTCTCAGAACCAGAAGGGGAGCAAAGGGCTGATGACAGACTCAGGGAAACCGGAGTTCAGGTCCTAACTCTGACTCTCACCAGCTGTGTGACCTCCAGGAAGTTATGTAAGGTCTCTGAACTGTACTTTCCTCATCAAACAAATGGCTGTGACAGGCCCCACTTACGAGCGTGGCTCTCATGAGATGTAAGAGTAAAGTGCCTTCAGCACAAGGCAGGTGCTTGATATTAAGTAGGAGGGATTCCTCCTCTCCAACCCTTCGGTTGCTGGTTGCTGAACTTTGTCTTATGTTCCCGGCCACCACTCCCTCCGCACAGCACTCTCAATACCTTTGTGCCCCGTTTATTCCAGTGCACCCACCCAGGAACCCCCGGGGCCACACATCCGACCTGCGCACGAACACCCAGCCTCCTGACAACATTCCAGGAGAGACTCATACAAGAGCAGGCCCAGCCCAAGCAAGGTTCCACATCCCATTCGGAGCAGCTGGCTGCTGGCTTCCTGCTCCCACCCCCACATCCTCTCCAGGCTGACCAGCTGCAAGCTATATTCTAGCCAGCACCTGGAAGTCTGTGCGTGGGCCATTTTGGTCCCAAAATAACCTGGAGGTCAAGGGCCATTAGGACTTCTGGTGTGCCAGATTGGCCTTCCAGCTCTTTATCTCCAGCTCTAATCCACACAGTTCCAAAGGTCAAGCCCATTAACATCCACCCTGACTTAGGATGTCCTGGGGTCAAGCAATGCAGGAACCAACAGGCTGGTCCTCTCACCAGGCACTGCCGGGTGGACTCCCTCAGTGCCTGGCTTGCCCAGGATCTCGGGTGGGAGCCAACCACAGCTGGCCTGTGGGCTTGGGCGGAAACAGAGGAAGGGCTTCATCCCCAGAGCAGCCTGCCGCCCTGATCGTTCCTGAGGCTCCTGAGAGGGGGCATGGGCTGGAGTGGCACTGCTCCCTTGGAACTGGAGAAAACACCAAGGAGAAATTGTGTCTGACCCTGCAAGCCACAGACCAAAGGCCCAGTCTTCTGCCTATATTATTATCATTATTATTATTATTATTTCTCCAGAAATGAATCCTCATCCCTGTCAGTATCAGAATGCCTCAAACTCCACACCTTGTTTCGTGTCGAGGGGATCATGTCCAACGTTGCCAAGTGGAGCCTCTAGCCTAAATCCCAGTCCCCAAGACACAAGCCAGTCTGGAATCCTGCCGAACCACCCCAGGTGTGGGAGCCTTCATGTGCATGGACATGGACTTGCATGCGGCTGTCCTGCTCTCTCTGCCCCTGCTCCTGGTCCCGGAGACCTGACCCCAAGTGTCCACCCTACCCATGTCCCCTCTCATTTACCCTCCTACCTTCTGTGAGGGGGTTGACCTGTGCAGAACTCTGCAAAGCCCTTTGTTCCTCCTCCCCTGAAGCATGGTCCAGAGCCTACTAGAGGAAGCGTATCGGAGCTTCCCCTGACCCCTCTGTGGCCTTTGGTCCAGCTGCCAAGACTGGCGAGTACCGCAGGCCAGGAAGGGGATTCTGAAGGACAGGGCCCTGGTGCCATCTCCCCTTCAGCTGTACCTTCCTGCCTGACACAGAGCTGCCTTGCCCCCTCACACATACACACCCAGGCTCTGTGAAGATCCTCAAACCAAGAAGCCTCCTCTTCTAGGACAAACCATTCCTGGGGCCAGGTGCTGCCCTCACTGGCCACAGGGCATTGATCTATCTGACCAAAGGTGGGCCAGCCAGAGTCTCCTGCTCAGGACCTGCACACTGGAACCAGAGACCCCAAGACTGAGGGCATCCAGGGAGAGGCCACATTCCAGGAAGATGGCTGCCCAGAGGGCGGGACCCTGAGCTCCTGGGCAGCCCCGGGAGCTTCTGATCCCTGCCCACCTCAGCCATGGCTACTCAAATTTTTCCTTTAATTCTGTTCTCTGAGCCCCTCCAAGGTCCTCCCAGGGCACTCCCTGTTTCCCCTTAAACTAGTCAAATTTGATTTCATGGCTTGCTTTCAGAAGCAACTTAACTAGCATCCCAGAGCTCAAACAGGGACTTGGGCCAAAAGTTAAATTAGTAATGAAGAGTGTTTTGGTCACATTTGTCCTTTGCCCTGTTCATCTCAGGAGGCTCCTGGGGGGCTGTGGAGCTAAGATTGGCTAGGTCATTAGAAACACTGCCTCCCCCCTGCCACCATATGTTTGCAGGGAAGCAATTTACCCCAGGACCCCTGGAGAAATCCCTGGGTGCTCTAGGCTCCACCGGTGAGCACACCAAACCTGGGGCATGTTCCCGCCTCCACAAGCCTGATGCTGCCCTCCCCTACTTGAGGCACAGGACCCTGACAGCTGCAGCTTCCTTGTCAGTGACATCACTCAGCCCCCTCAACAAGCCAGCCTGAATCAGATCGCAGCAGAACAAACTTTATTTCTGTGGAGAAGACTCACACTTTGGTATTTAGCATAACTAAAGGGCTAACTGTGGAGCATGGCTCATCCAGGCTGTGAACCACCCCAATTCCCAGCATCTTCTTCACTCATCTCCGGCCTCCTGGTCTTTCTTCCCTTCCTCGGGGTCTCCTGAGTCTTTCAGATTTTGGCGAGCAAACTCCTCGAAAACCAAATTTTCATCCTGGAAACTGAAACAGAGCAGAGAACGTTTCGATCGTGGCATGCTCTCGGCAGCTTGCGGTGAAATCGCAAGCAAGGCAAGATGGGTGGTCTTCCTTTTGTGACAGAGGAACCAACCAACATTTTCCTGCAAGATGGAGCCTGGGACCAAGCCGTTCTGCTCACAAATTTTCATGTCAAATCTCTTTAACAAATACAAAGAAGAGAAAATGAAGGAACCCACAGAGCAAACACACATGCCCAGTATAACCAAGTGTGTCTATGTGTGTACACGTATTTGTGCACATGCAGGTGTATGTGTGTATGCACCCGCGAGTGTGTGCACAAGCCATAGTACTAGGTAGCAGAAGGAAGACTCTGAGGTGTTCAGAGCATGCGGTATATACAGAAAGACCCCAAAGGGGGTCTGTGCCCGAGGAGGAAGTCAGAGAACCCGGGGAAGCTCAGGGCAATGACTCACCTTCCCTTTGCTGTAATTGTAAGCATGGTAAAGGAGAGAGAGAGAGAGAATTATCGGCATAAATCTTTTTCTTTTCTTTTGAGAGAGAGAGAACAAGCATGTGAGTCAGGGGAGGGGCGGAGGGAGAGAATCTCAAGCAGACTCCACGCTAGGCAGGGAGCCTGACAAGGAGCTCTGCCTGGTGACCCTGAGATCATGACCTGAGCCGAAATCAAGAGTCAGACACCCAATAGACTGAACCACCCTGTGCCCTCTCAGCATAAATTCAATGTGATAGCTGCACCTGGAAAATTTCTTATTTTGGTGACTTTATAGCTGAAGGGAAAAGAAGCCTAGATATGTGCATTTCACAACTGCGTGTGCTCCCTGCCTCTTTGCCTTTTCCAGCTGCCAGAGCCTTTCTCGCTGCACATTTGAACCCTGGGCTCCTCTGCAGAGCACCTTGCCCTCACCCGCCCCCAACCAGAACAAGGCATACCCTCACCTCCGGGATGCCTTCTCTTTTCAAAGTGTTTCTCCCTTTGGATTTTATTTAGGTGGAGTTGCGACCCACCCTCCAAGACCAGCTCACAGCTTCAGGTCCCACTTACAAGGGGCGAGTCCTGGGACTGGACATCTAACCATGGCTGGGGGTGGGGGTGCACTCAAGCTGGGGAACCACCCCCAGGCTCCTCAGGGTTTGGTTTCTCTGTTAACACATTGATCATTGGGTTGTTGTTGTTGGCTTATATTTTCAGGTATGTTTTACAGCCCCTGATTAACTGCTATTCATCTGAGTGGTTCTTTGCTGCTGTTCCTTTGTTCCTTTAGCTTTCTGCCCACCTAGTAGAGTCCCATAACCTACAGTGGGGTGCCAGCAAGAGCTGAGTGAAAAGCTCCAGAGGGTGTTTTAGGAGTACCAGAGTGAAGGAGAGGCTCGTCTCTCAGGCACTGGGAGGGAGGTGGCTATGTGGGCTGCCAACCACAGGAGATCAACAGAGGGGCCCCGGGGCAGGACCCATCCTGGGCTCCCACATGCCGGCATAATTACACTACCTGGGACCATCAGCCAGAAAGAGAATCAAATCAGCACCTGCATTCCATTGTGGATGCTCTTGACAGCGGATAATAAAAATTTAGTAGCATTTCTTTAGTGCCTATTAGGTATAAATGACTTGGCCCCAGGCCCTGGCAGAGTTTCTTAGCTACAACTTAATGCCATTTCTGCTTAGCCTACCTGTCTGGCCTCAGAGCCCTGAACTAGGCAGGGAAGTTGTGAGCATTGCTGTGAATGGAAGTCTTGTGACTCAAATCTCAGGAAGTCAGAATTTCAAGGCCATGGGGTGATCTGTCGTTTCTCCCGGAGATCTCCCAGAACACAAGATCATCATTTAGTCTTGGCCTGGTGGTGTGTTCAATGAAAGGGCCATGATGATGGACCATGAAAATGTCATACCCAGAAAAGGAAGAGCCCCACTTCTGCGAAGTCTGTTCACAGCTCCAGAAAACAATCTGGCATAAACGATGGCAATTGCCTCAGGTCATAGTTTTAAAATATTCTTTTAAAATGTCCTTGAAAGGGACCAGAATGCATCTCAATCTCACATAGTTAAAAAATAGTATCTGAATGATACCACCAGATACAAACAAGAAAAAAATGTGGCCAGATTACTTTTCCCCAAAAGTACATTGACTATTTGAATCCAAAATATTTGGAAAAATACTTTGAGACAAACCCAAAATAAATAGGGGGACTCATTCTATTATTTAAAGGTCATATCATAGGGCACCTGGGTGGCTCAGTTGGTTAAGCATCTGACTTTGGCTCAGGTCATGATCCCAGGATCCTCAGATGGAGCCATGCATCGGGCTCCCTGCTCAGTGGGGAGTCTGCTTCTCCCTTGCCCTCTGCCCTTCCTCCCTGCTTATGTTCTCTCTCTCAAACAAACAAACAAAAAATCTTAAAGGTCAGTTAATGATCAAGATACAAAAAGCTATATAAAGTATAAGAAAAATAAATCTTGCTTGCTTATACCACTTTTTTTTTCTTAAATAATCCCTGTGCCCAACATGGGGCTCAAACTCAGATCAAGAGTCATATGCTCTTCCAACTGAACCAGCCAGGTGCCATGTTTATAGCACCTTTACTAGAAATATTCTTTGTTACTATAACTATAGAGGGTTCGCAATCCAAAGGAACCAAAGCGTCAGGAACCTGGCCTGACCCTTTCCTCTAGTATTTTCTGTATTCTCATCATAATCGCTACTGTCAAAAATACTCATCTTATGAATGCCTGTTAATGCTTCCAAATGAAATCCAAAAGCCTCAGCCTCTCAGATATATTTTGCACCTAATCTTTCTTTAAATCTCAATCCAGTCCTATTCCCACCAGAGCTTCTGCTTGTAAATCATCCCCGATAAAACCCAACAAGAGAGTCCATGTCCAAGAGCAGTGATGCTCTGTCATCCACGGGCTGAATGAAGGTGGCCTGTGGCTCGTGACTGAGGAGATGAATACTCCTCTATGGGCTGGCCTGGGGCATGGTGAGGATGACAAGTCATGACCTGGTGATGCCACTGGGGCCATGGTTAGGAACGACCAGCCATGAATAAATAAGAAATCTGCAAGCAGTAAATGACTTGAGAAAGCCAAGACAATGCGTGACTGACCTGGGTCCTCGGGCTGGGGATGCATGAGGCGGAAAGGCACCTCAGAGGCCACTTCACTGGAAAAAAGAGAACACAGATGGGTGAGAAGACACGCGGGATTATAAAACACACAGAACAGAGCAGCGGCTGCAGAGATTTCCAGCTGGAAGAGGATTCAGTGAGATTCAAAACAAAACAAACCAGAAATCAGGAAGTGGTCATGGAGGAATTTTAAATGTATTCCCTGGAATGTGGTCCAGAAACTTCACTGAGGCATGGCGGAGACTGCTGAGTTTCGTAGGCTCATTACCCTTCCTTCTGGTTATTAGGTCCAGTGATGAGCTCTGGTGGGTAGAGGAGAGGTAAAATCATGGCGAAGGGACAGTTTTGGGGAGAAAAAAAAAAGACCTTGCCAAAATGGACGTGACTTTTTATGTGTTCACTCTGTCAACAGTCACATAGTTGATTGCTAGAAAGCAGAAGAGAAATGAGCAGCACCCGCCACTCCAAATTCCAGAAGCTGAAGGGCTTCAGGGTGACTTGGAATTTATACAAAAAGAAGGAAGAAAGGACTCAGGACGGAGAACAGAAAGCAAATCTGGACCAAGGAAGAACAGAAAGGAAGGAGTGAAAAAAAGCAAGGGTCACTCCTTCTTTCACCCACGTTATGGCTTTGGTTAAAGCGTAACTGTTTACAGGGCCACTCTGGTCAGACCCAAGTGCAGATGAGGTCTGGGTTCTGTGTCAGGAAGGGAGACAGTAAGAGCCAGGATGACAGAGCCTGAAAGGTCAGTGGCTGCATTGGACGTGGCTTTGGGCCTGACGCCTTGGGCACCATCTGAAAAAGGGCAGCTGTTAGAATTCACAAGAGCCGAATGGTAGAAACAACCCAAATGCCCACCAGCTGCTGAAAAGAGGACCCACACATGATCTGTCCACACCGTGGGATATTACTCAGCCATAAAGAAAGAATGAAGAAGTGACTCAGGCTATAACATGGATGAGCCTCAAAGACTTGGTACTCAGTGAAAGAAGCCAGTTGCCCAAAGACAGATACCATCCAATTCCATTTGTGAAATCGCCAGAAGAGGGAAATCCATCATGATAGAAAGATTAGTGGTGGCCCTGGGTGAGGAAAAGGGGGGGGGGGGATGGCAGAGACCACTTAATAGGTATGGGGTTTCCTTTTGCAGTGGTAAAAATATGAAGGAGCCAGAAAGCGGTGATGGTTGCACAATATTTTAAGTGTCCTTGATGCCACTACACTGTACATTTTAAATGGTTCAGATGGTAAGCTTCATACACACAGACACAAAGGCAGCTGCTTGGAGTGGACCAGTTTTCTGAGTGTGTGTGCATGCGTGTGTGTGTGTGTGTGTGTGTGTGTGTGTGTGTCCTCACCCAGGGGAGGCTCAGCTATGGTCTGGAGGAAACATTTCTAGCCTCACATCAATTAGGCAACATTCACAAGATGCCTCCAGAAGGCAGTGGGCCTCATTTCATAACACCTCTGAGCATAACTGTCAGCAAATCAGATTTCACTGTTACTATCTTGAACCCCAGATTGGTTTCCTATGACATACTGAGAACCAAGGATGAAAAGTGACAAGGCTTACCTGGAGGTGAGTTCTCCCAGAAAGCTAGGAAACAAATGCAAAACAGGGCTGGTGAGTGTCCCAGTGATACTACAACCTTATTCCCCATTATTCAGAGATGGACATGTCCCAGGCACACTCCGCACTCACAGCTTATGGGATCCTTGCAATCCCATAAAATTCAACTTGACTCTTCCTCTCTACTTGTGATGTCATCTCTTTCTCAAGTGGATTTACTAAAAAGAAGAATCCCTTAGGTCTAAGCCCTGAGGTTCAAGAATAAACCATAAAAGTCTTTGTGGAATACCTGTTATTCACTTATCTTGACACTAAAAGAAACTCTAACATTTTAGATCCTCTTGGAGAAAATCAAAGGTAATTCTGCTCGCTTTGAAAACCACTACAACTACAAACACTGGGGTAACACAATTTGTAAAATCAACCCATGCTTTACTTTGTTGTTCCAGCCAAAACTGGGGGGATTCTTTATCGACTTAGAATCATAGAAGATGCAAAAATGGAGATCTACAGAGAATTTGTTTGGCTGCTGCCTTCTTTCCTGAAGTGTGATGTAGCACCAAATGGATTTCCCTTTTTTGCGTATCAGCTTCTACCCTATGAGCGGATGGGCATGCACTTCCGCCAAGTAGAACTAACGTATTTCATAGTTTGCTCCTTCTACTTTTTTCCACGTGACGTCAGACCAAACACAATCAACAACGAGACAAACAGAATCTCTCCAAAACTCTCCTTGGTCATCCATAGAATTTGTAGATCTTTCCACCTTGCTGGTTCCCAATCATTCAGGAAAGGAAGAGTTCAGAAGGGGAGAGGCCAAGACAGAGCCCACAGTGTTGGTTCTTGGACACTCACCCTGACACCGTGAGCTTCACTTTGATATGGTAAGACACCAGGATGCCCAGAACAGTCCGGTCTATGCCCTCCTTTATTCTGCTCAAACAGAAAGGAAAAGTGGAAAATTGCAGAGGAACAGCAGAAAGCAGAGACTGGATGAGAAAACCCTTCATTCCAGACAAGCCTGTTATAATGGGTGCATCTTCTTAAGGAACTGGTGAATTCAACCAAGCTGTCAGTCCTAGAACTTTCCATAGTCAGGGAAGGGGATTCCTTTCCTGCATTGGAGTTCAGGATTCCCCCAACTTCCCCCGGAAGTTCAGAGTGCAGAATGTGCTTCCTGGTTCTTCCTGCTCTGTCTCCATTGATGTTCACACACCTGCTTATCAGGCAGAAATGCATCCCCCGCCCCCACCACCTCATCATCCTGCGCTCCTCCCTCTGTCCTACCTGCCATCCCTGGCCAACCACTGAGTCCTCCAAAGGCTTTTTGTGCCTCCATTATCTCAATAACTTACCTCCCATAGGCCCGGCCTCTTCCCTGACCTCTCAGCCACTGTGCAGCCAGAAAGCCCCCAGGGGTCAAGCCTCAGCATGGCCTGGCAGGCAATCTGTGATCTGGCCTTTGCCTGCCTTTGCCACCTCACACCCTGCTATGGTCCAGTGTCTCCCGTGCACCAGCCTCACCACACACAAGCCTGCCCTGGAATGCCATCCTCCTCTGTTCTCTAAGGCCTCAAGTTGAAGTTGACCCTCCTTTGTGAAACCTTCCTGGCCACCTGCCATCAGCACAGGTCTCCATCCTTTGTGCTCCGGCCTCAGCACCCAGAATCATGTCTAAATGGATGAATGTAGTGCATGAGGCCATCGCCTGTGTCCCCAAAGAAAGTGCCACCTAACTTTCCCCATAGAAACTCCATTCCAGGTTCTACTAACAGGTGCTGAGCTCCCACTGTCTGACAGGCACCGTGCTGGATGTTCTAACACATTATTATCTCATATGGCATCTATTGCAGGAGCATTAAGTAGTTCAGGATGCCCAGTCACAGGAGTTAAGGTCTGAAAAACACCATGACACACTTGCTAGAACAATGTGAATGACAACAGACAAACATGGCCGAGGGAGCTGAAGGCTTCAGGCCGAAGGCAGGGCATGATTGTGCTGAGAGGTCTGAGAAGGTCTGAGAGTGCAGGGCAGGCTCTGGGCCCAATGACCCCATCCTGGGATCCCTCTCATGGGAGGCACCTTGGACATTGCTCCCAGGGCCACGATGCCCTCCAAAGACTCCATCGGCTCCTTAGTGCCTGGAGCTCCTTGGGGAAGGCAAATACCTCTATCTGGAATCATGGGACGTGGTCAGTTGAGAGAGGTGGACATCAATGGGGACAAAAGGAGGATGCAAGCTTGAGACCCCACCCCATTGCTAGGCTTGACTGTCTGACTTGTACTGAATGGAGGCGAAGAGCTGGGGGGAGAGAATATGCTTCATCTCATGCCTAAGAATACTCTGTAAGCCTCCCCTCCACCAGCTTCCTTGAATGGAAGAGTCTCTCTGTACCCCCACTCGCTCTCTCTCTCTCAATCTCTCTCTCTCTCTCTCACACACACAAACACACACGGGTTCTGCTGTGGTTGTCACTTTCCAGGCCCCTGAAAGGCAGCCCTGAAGCTGGGGCCAAAGGAGGGACTCAGGGTTAAAAGTGGCCTTTGCTCTGTCATTAACCGACCAGGTGACCTTAGTCAAGCCTTTCCTTCTGGCTGAACTTCAATTTCCTCATTCATAAAATGACTATAAATTCACCTTCCTCACAAAAGTATGCAGGACTTACATGGTTGTGAAACAGTCCACAAACCACACAGCATTTTTACAAATGTGGCGTTCCACTGTTGGGGTCTTGATGGCCACCCCTGGAATAAGCTGATCTAGTGTCAGCGCGCCTGCCGGTCACCCTCCCAGACCTTCACCAAAGTGTCTTAGAATCAAACATCCCAACTTAGCAAATTATTCTCAGAAAATCCATTGACTCCACTTACTGCCAAATGTTTGCTGACCCTACTCTTGTCTTGGAGAATAGCTGTTCCTGAGCTACAGGGTCATGGAGGTCAAGCAGGAAAACCTCTTCCAAAAGGCATCCCCTTGCAGGTGGCCTAGTGGGGCCACAGAGGGAGCCCGAGTGCATCACATGGGGGATGGCAGGGAGTGGGCCTCAAGCCCTCCCCCAAACACTCAGGGTCCCAGGAATGGAAGTCTCGAAGGCTGCCTAGAAGTGGCAGTGGATAGCTGACCTTGAAGCCTCCCTCCTGTTTGTGCTAGATCTGCTGGTTCTTTGAGTTGGGGTCAGCAGAGCAGTGTTCAGCTTCATTGAAATTTAATTGACACCTGCAGCTATCAGGACCTCCCGTTCTTTACCTATCCTGGTGGAAATGAATAAATGACATTTCCATCATGCACGAGGCCACCTGTATTACTCAGTTTATTTATTTTTTTTAATTATAATTTTCTAAATCGGCTCTATGCCCAATGCGGGGCTCGAACACATGACCCCAACATCAAGAGTCACGCAAGCTACGGACTGGGCCAGCCAAGTGCCCCTGCATCACTCAGTTTCTGTGTTTAGGGTACTATACTAGCTAATGCTATTTTTTTAAAAAAGATTTTATTCATTTATTTGACAGAGATTACAAGAAGGCAGAGAGACAGGCAGAGAGAGGAGGAAGCAAGCTCCCTGCTGAGCAGAAAGCCCGATGTGGGACTCGATCCCAGGACCTTGGGATCATGACCTGAGCCAAAGGCAGAGGCTTAACCCGCTGAGCCACCCAGGCACCCCACTAATGCTATTTTTAGAAGGTAATGGCTGACATTTTTGGAGAACTCACTGTGTACTCAGCCCCACATTTTACATGGATTGTCTCCCGTAATCCTTGTAAACCACCCCATGAGAAAAGGCAGCACCCACACTGTACGGACAGGAAAACCGAGGTTCTTAGACAGCTCGAGTCATTTGTCCAAGGTAGCCCAGACTGTGCGCAGTGGAGCTGGGGTTTGGCATGAGGCCGCCTCCAGAGCTCACTCCCCTAACCACCATGTGACACCAGGGGAGAGAGCGTGGGCCCGCCTGGGCCACGGAGTCTTCACTCTGCGCCTGGAGTGACAGCCATCAGATCAGGCTCCTTGCAAGCCTGTGAACCCAGGGGGTGTGATGAGAAGGGGGCAGACCAGCACCACCTGTGCACTGAGTCTTGGGGGCTCATCTCCTGAGCTATGAGGACTCACATGGTGCTGGAGGCAAGGTTCGTGTCCTCATGCTTGATCTTCCCATCCAGGGCGATGCCCCGTCTTTCCCGGTTGTTGGCCAGCAAGGGCACCAGTGTCAGTGTCGTGGTCAGAGTGCTGTTTGGTAGCACTTTTTCTCTGTAGGAAGAAAGGCAGAGTGGATATTTGGCTAATAGTTCTTAGGGCTATGAAGCCACCACCAGTCCCATGAGACGCTATCTGCCATCAAGCATGTTCCAGGATCCAAGTTCCCTCGGACTCACGGGGAAGATAGTTCAGGTATCGGTGCCCTTGCCTTATGAGAAATACTAGTGACATCTCAAAACGGTCTGGCAACAAGTCCCTCATCCTCCACTGAGTCACTGAGTTTCTAGAGTATTCTGTGGGGTTAAATGAGACTGACTAACACAAGGGTCGGGGATCACAGCAGTTTCCACCTGCCACCACACAGTGGGCTGCAGGCTCTCCGGCCAGTGCCAGCAAGAAGCCACAGCTGGAAATGGCCTGTCACTAAGAGCTGTTGCTTGTCAGAAGGATCCACCTGTTTGAAGAGGGTGCAGTGGGGCCCTCCGTGAACCATGCAGACCGGACTGGTTTTGTTCAAAGCACATGGTGCTCTGTCTCTCTCCTGGTTCTTCCCTGTCACTGGGTCACTGGTCAGGTGTTGTGTGTCTCAGCCCTAGACAGACACAGGGAACCTGTGCCAAACTGTGGGTCTGCAAGTCAGGAATGGAGCTGGGGACAGAGCAGCAAGGTTTTGCCAGGTCTGGAGCATCCCTGACTCCTGGAGGCCGCAGAGGTTGGCCCTGCTGGTCACCAGCAGGCTCACACCACACCTGCACCCAGAGTTGTCCACACGGCCACAGGGCCCGGCCAGCCAGCTAGTTGCCTGTGTCCCCACTCCTGGTGCAGCCTCCCTCCTCATACCCAGCCAGGAGAAGGCAGGGAGTGGCCCTAAAAACACTGCCCAGGAGTGAGCCCCAGGGTCCTGGGAGCCCCAGGGTTCAGGGACAATGCCTTGGGCTCTGCAGCCTCCAGACTGGCTTCTGGTCTGAGACCCACAAGCACAATCTAGCTCAGCTTTCAGGTTCCCTGCCTCCCACTCTTGGTCGCCAGTGTCCTGGGAATCCTTTGATCCAAAATGCACTGAATTGCTGAAAAGAAGTCCAGATAATGGCCTATGCCCCATGATGAAAGGAGAAAATGGTCCCTGGCTGAGTTCTCCCCTCAGATAGCCCCCCACCAGCAGCACCAAGGGAGCAGCCGAGGAGCTCCAGCTCTTTCCTGCCTCCCTCCCTTCTGGACCTATATTTAAACTCGGGTCCAGATCTGCTTTGAGTAATAGTTTATTCTAAAATTGTCTTTTAAAGTTTACGTCATGTTCTCTGGCTGAATCAGGTTGTCTTTGCTCACAGGCCCCCTGCTTGTAGTTCTGGTGATGTTTTTTGCATACAAAAAAACATCAGACACATCAGTGACACAAAGAGGGAAAGACCTGCCCGAGTGACCCTCTTGGGGAAGCGTCACCCCCTGTGTGTAACCTATGTATGAATGAAGAGCAAGGAGCAGGACTGGGCAGGTCTCTCTCTATTCCTTGGCTTTCGATTTTAATGAAGGGAGAGAAATGGTTCATGACGCTGGGCTCAGAAGTGACTTATCACTGGAACCCGGCTGTCCCTGGTACCACATTTTCAAATCAAAAGACAGAGAGCCCTTGGCTGGGCTCACAGACAATTGGATTGTCTGCTCTGGGGCCAGAAATCATATCAGATTCCTCTGGACTTATTCCGAGCAAGAGAAAGTTCCAGCTGTTCCCACTGTGACATTTCAATCTTTATTTCTCTCTTTTCCATTATTTCTTGTGAGGGAGATCTCTGGGAACTCTTGCGACTGAGAACAGAATTGACTTGCTAACTTTCTTCGCAGCCCTTGAAGTGAGAAAAGGGGAAGGAAGGGAAGCATCCTACTTCCCTTTCAGGGTGAGCGAAAGGGGAACTTGACAAGGAAGCCTGAGCTGTTCCGGAAATAGAAACCCAAGAAGCTACTTACTGTGTTTCCTCCTGGGCCACCGGCTTGGTATAATAATCGCTCGAGTAGAGAACCACATTGGCCACTTGCTCCACTGCAAAGGGAGAACAGGGGTGGGTGACTCAATGTGGGGTCCTCCACGCACGTGCACGGCGCCTGCGGGGATGCGGTCAATTGTTGGAGTGTACTTCTCAGGCTAGGCTTTACGGCTGGGGTTTCTGAGTTCTGTCCCCAGGTCACTCCTCTTTGCCAATAATCTGCCCTGTGGCAGCTCAGCCCCATGAGCCAGCCTCCCTAAAATGGCACCTTCTAGAAGACTCCTCCCCGCTGAGCCCACACCCCTTCCAACACTATCTTATTTAATGAGAACCTTGTTCCAATTGTCCAAGCTTGAAACCATCTACCAGCAACATAGACCTGACTTGTGTATGTGGGTGTAAAAGTGGGCTCTGGAGCCAGAATCCTTGGGCTCAAATCCCAGCTTAGCTGTCAGCCGTGGGGTGTCACTTAACTCCTCTATGCTTCACTTTCCCCAGCAGCAAGATGGGGGTGACACTTGCATCTAACTTACATGGTTGTTGTGATGATCAAAAAAAATAAATTTTTACTCTCTATTCAAATCAAGTCTGAGGAGTAGAAGAAACAATTTGTGTGACACACTCAGCACAATGCCCAGCCTATAGAAAGCTACTAACATTTTTTTTTAAAGATTTAATTTATTTATCAGAGAGAGAGAGGGAGAGAGCGAGCACAGGCAGACAGAATGGCAGGCAGAGGCAGAGGGAGAAGCAGGCTCCCTGCTGAGCAAGGAGCCCGATGTGGGACTCGATCCCAGGACGCTGGGATCATGACCTGAGCCGAAGGCAGCTGCTTAACCAACTGAGCCACCCAGGCGTCCCAAAAGCTACTAACATTTTGCTTTGGAAATTTCAATAATTCTCTCAAAAAATGAATGGCTTTGATGTAAGAACTCATAAAGTTTTGAGAAATAATTTAAAACCAAAGTATCCGGGACGCGTGGGTGGCTCAGTTGGTTAAGCAGCTGCCTTCGGCTCAGGTCATGATCCCTGCGTCCTGGGATCGAGTCCCACATCAGGCTCTTTGCTCCCACATCGGGCTCCTTGCTCAGCAGGAAGCCTGCTTCTCCCTCTGCCTCTGCCTGCCATTCTGTCTGCCTGTGCTCGCTCTCTCCCTCTCTCTCTCTGATAAATAAATAAAATCTTTAAAAAAAAAATTAAAACCAAAGTATCCAATGATACTTTCTCAACCTTGCTACTTCTGGAATACTGTATTAGACACTACATATAACGCGCTAAATAATACCAGGTCCTACGAAGATGGAATGCGGATGAACTCGACCAACATAAGACAAAGCCATACGCACTTATATGGGCATGAAGAAAGCACTATAGTAATTCTTTAGTATGCATGCACCCTAACTCCTGAATCTTATTTATGATGCACATACACAAGGATAGAGGAAAGTGGTGTGTGACCCAAGTGACCAACCATCTTAATCTGCCTGGAGGTAGCCCAGTCTAACACTGGAGGGGTACGCAGCTGGCTCAGGCAGAAGAACATGCAATTCTTGATCTCAGGGTCATGAGTTCAAGCCCCACATTGGGGTAGAGATTATGTAAAGAAATAAAACTTTTAAAAAAAGAAAAGACAAAGAAAATCCTGATCAAGCCAGGACTGTTGGTCATCCTACAAACACTATGAGTCTGGCTTTGTCTTAGTCACTGAGTTTTGTTTGAGTCAGTGGTGAACTGAGAGGTCACCCTCCCTGGTCATTCTGTCATGTCTTTTTATTATTTTTTTTAAAGATTTTATTTATTTGACACACAGAGAGAGATCACAAGCAGGCAGAGAGGCAGGCAGAGAGAGAGGAGGAAGCAGGCTCCCTGCTGAGCAGAGAGCCCGATGTGGGGCTTGATCCCAGGACCCTGAGATCATGACCTGAGCCGAAGGCAGTGACTTAACCCACTGAGCCACCCAGGTGCCCCTGTCATGTCTTTTTTATGTAGCCCCTAGAAGACCATGATATCCAACCATCCCCTGTACTTCGATGCCCCCTGAGCTGAAGAAAGGGGTAGGACAGTAGGCAGGTTGTGCCTCGTGTGTAGTATCAGGCAAGGCTTGGGCCTCATGCTGTAGTAGGGCTTCACCATTTACAAAAGCACTTCCAGGCTCCAGTCCCTAGAGCCTCACATAATGCAGGAAGGTAGAGCAGGAACAGTGCCGTGGATGTTAAGGAATTCAGAGAGGTTGCACATGGCATGAGCCCACAAATTAGGCCCACTGTTCTCAGTCCAGTGCTTTCCCCCACTGTACTGTGCTGCCTCTGTCCACAAAATTTAATTCTGATCTGAGAAAGAAAACTCCTCCCATGCCCCCCCCCCCAATCTGGCGAGGGGCTCCTCTAGGGAGTGATCAAGGATTGTCAGGGATGTGTTTCAGGACAAAAGATAGCTCTAAGTAGGACACAAGGTAGCATGGGGTGACCCCTGAGGGTCCTTCCTCCTGTCCACGACAATAGAGGTAAACAGGCAGTGTCAAAGACCCAGGAGGGAGGCCTTATTTGCCCACAGGAGAGACCCTGGGGAAATAGGACCAGATGGAGAGATTCTAGAAGACTCTGCCTTCCCGTTTTGAGAAGTTCCTACCTAATGCTTTAATCTTCTTCACTGTCTTCTCTGTGTTATTGGTCACGGTAATCGTCACCGAAATGGGCTCCCCATGGAAATAGGTCTGAAACAGTTAGCAGTTAAATCAGAAAAGAGGAGCAGAGCATCATGGTATCGTGAATCTCATGGTTTTCTAGGTTTATCTCCATCCTTTAACCAGAATCAAAGTGGCTGAATTTCTACACTTTCAAGGAAGATAAAGGGATAGCAAGAGGGTTCCTTTAGAACACGGAACACGGTCTGCCTCGTCTGGGGCGCACTGAGGAGAATGGCAGTGACCAGGGTAGAGTGGAGCAAGGGTGCTCTGGCCTGGAACACCCAGTCCTGAGGGTCATGGCAGCGGTGGCCGTGGGGGGTCACCCCAAGTCACAAGGCCACTTGAGGCAGAATGAGTGCTGGGAAGGGGAGTCAGTGGGGAGCTCAGGGACAGGGCTCTCCTCAGCAGTGACTTCCTCAGGATCCAGGGTCTTGGGCGCACCCCTGCACACGCGTTCACAAACGGGGCTTTAACCACGCCTAGACACAAGACAGCTTCCTAACACACCCGAGGCCTGCTCCCAGGCAGGGCCCAGTGCTGGCTGCGGCTCACCTCTTTGTTGAGGGAGACAGCCAGGTGCAAGGGCTTGTCTGACATGAAGAACTGCCAGGAGGACTCAGCCTGGGGCTGGGGACCCATCTTCACTGGGGCGTGCTGTACTTTCCGGATCAATAAACGCACGGAGCTCCTGTGGAAGACAAACATAGACAGTTCTGGGCTTCTGCCGGGTCTCCTCAGAGGGCGTCCAGGCCTCTGTCCCTGGCCTCACGCTGTGAAGCTTCAGGAACGCTCCCATGGGATGACGGTGTGGGCTTGAGGTCACTGCCACCCTCAGTCTCCAGGGCACAGCCAGGGAGTGACAGTGGGGGGGGGTGCTCTGTACACCTCACATGCGTGACATGCTTCCACACTCCCCACAAACGTGACTTGTTACTACAATTGCTATTTATTAGAACAAGGCTCCACAGCGTGTGTGTTGGGTGTAAGGAAGAGTGTTGAGGGCACAAGAGGAAGAGGGCACAATAGAAAACCTCATTCAGGTTCAAGAGGGAAGGTGAACGCTGGGGTCCACAAGGTCAGGGGGCTGGGGGGCGTCACTGCCTGACGGGCAGAGAGCCTCTGTCTGGAGTGACGAAATGTTCTGGGTGGGGACAGTTTGGGGTGCGGACAGCACACAGGGTTGTAAGTATGGTTCCACGACACAGGGGAAGTACTTAAGGCCTCCAAAGTGCACACTCAGAAATGGTTCCAACAGTAAACTTCATGTGGTGTATATTCATCACAGTGGAAGAATGACTGAGAAGAAGAAAACTGAAGAGAGAGGGAATCCAGGGCTGCTAGAGGCTTCTGTGAACCTTGAGGCTGCCAACCCCTCTGCCATTTTCCTTTTTTTCCCCAGATGATGAGCCACTGATCCTGGCCCCATGTGTAGACACCCTGACTGCTTGGGCCAGGCAAGCCCCATCTCCCTGGCTAGGCAGCTCTGTAGGGGGAGCTGAAGTGAGGGGCTGCTTCCTACCCCAGATCCTTGCCCCCCACCCTGGGTGCTGCCCCTTGACCCAGAGCTACACTCTTACTTCTTGGGCACTTTGTCCTCTTCGTCCTCAGCACTGTCTCTGGCGAATGCTTTGACCTCAAAGTCGACCCCACAGCACTGCAGAAGGCAAGAGAAGAGACAAGGCTTCAGTCCATGCCTCCCTTCCCGGCAGCTGGGATGGGGTCACACATCCCACTGGGAAGTTATAACAGCACTCCGTCTCTTTGTCTTAGCCATGTCCTTTGGAGGCCTACCCCATGATGGCTAGATGTGCCACGTGCAGAAAGAACAGAAGGAAAGAACGACATCAGGACAGGGAGCGTGCTGTGGCCCCGAGCTCCCAGGAAGATCATGTACGGTGTCCAGCCCTCCCTGCCCATTTAGTTATCCCTCTTTGTGTGACCCCACATGCATGGCACTGAGGTCACACCGTAGACACAGGTGCTCTCGGGGCTGGCAGGGGATCCAACCCTGGGGGGCCGGTTGGCCACACCCCGGTGTGGCCCGGCTAGAATGGGGGCCGGGTGCTGGCGGCTCTTCCAACTTCCAGCAAAGAAGCTGGAAATGGAATTGGGGGCAAAGTCTTCTGATTTTTAAACTGACTCAATAGCAATATGTTGTGTGGGCAGAACAAATGCCTCTGCCCCGTGGAGCTCCTCCCCAGCTGGCTCATCTCTGCACGTCAGCACACGCACTGCGGGCCTGGGGGTGGCACCGCGCTCACCAGGCGCCCAGAGGAAAGTACAGTCGGCTGAAGGACATGAAGTCGGTTGTGTTGACGATGGCATATGAGCCACAGCCTCATTGGTTCTACAGCTGTGGAATCGTGACAATTCTGAGATCTAGTTTAAAAATACACCAGTACGAGGGGTGCCTGGGTGACAACTCCTGGCGCACACTCAGCCCCTTTCCTTCTCTCCCCGCATGGGAGCTTGTGCTTGGCCTACCCAACCCCTCTCTGTGTAGTGGCCAGGGTGCCCTTGGGAAGCCCAAGAGAGCACCTACTGCTCAGAGCCCACCAGTGGCTCCCTGCTCACTGAGAAATGGCCCCAGGGTCCACACCTCCCCACACCTCTGACCTACTCTCTCCATTTCGCCCTGCTCCTCCACCCCAGCACACCAGGCAACATGCCTCTCTCTCTGGAAGGCTCTCCCCTGGGATAGCATGCCTTCTTTACCCTCCTGGGGAGGTCTTTATACATCCTGAACAACTAACTACCCTGCCCCCCAGATCCCCCTTTGCCTCTCACTAGCCTCTTGTTCTCCAGGGTGCCTACTGTCCTTGGGTAGGCCCCGTGGACACCTGTTATTTCGTTTTTGCTGGATTCTCCCCAGGAACCTGTGGGGCCCACGAGGGGCGGGACTGATTAGTGTTCCATCCACAGGCTCCGTCCTGGCTAAAGGCTGCTAAAGAGAAGATTCATTGCAATGTCTCTCTGCTTTTGTGCATGTTTGAAATTGTCCAGAACAAAAGGCGATCTTTAAAAAAGTACATTGAAGGAATGGACGAGTCCACGGCCTTTCTTTTGGAACTAACCTTCCCTACGTCTTGCGGAGCGGGCTGTAGCATCACCGAGCAGGGTAAGTAATCAGGAAACTGTGGGAAGAAACAAACCAGTTCATTCAGAGGTGGTCACTCCACATGTAATAGGCACTCGATGTACAAAACTGGGAAGAGGAAGGAGGAGCAAACAAAACAACAACAAAAACCCACAAAAAGCAATGTTCACCCATATCGCCAGGACCCGGAATGACATCAGGAACGCGAACTTCCGAGAGTCCCGGGGGATCCCTCACACACGACTCTGCACGTACGTGTGTGTGTGTGTTACAGAGGTGAGACCAAGTGAGGCATGCGTCCTGTCATCTCCTTTGCTCCCATCCCCGCCCTCACCCTCCTCGGAGTGCATTAGGACCACTTCGCTGTGCCGTGAGTTGCACCACTCTTCTGGGCTTTGGTAATACCACATTGAATTTGGCCAGCCCCTTTGGTCGGCTGATGCTTCAGTCACTGGAACGTTGCTTTTCTGCCATGATAAGCAAGGGTGCCATAAACCTTCTTCATCTACCTCGGCACAGTTTTGTCCAATTAAATTCACAGGCTATGCTGCTAGGAAGGGAACCGTAGGTCAAAATCACATTTTTAAGGCTTTTGAGATGTGTTGGCATGTTATCTCTCCAAGGTGATGTCCCTTCACATTCCCAGTACCAGATTGCGAGAACATGCAGAACCACAAAACTGTTTCTTCAAGTGATTTAAAAAAAAAAAAAAAGTTGTAGAGTATGCACAATGTGAGACTTGGATTTTCAGCGTACTGTTTAGTGGTATGACATCCATCCACGCTGTCCTGCAATATTCCCAGCATCCACTCCCAGGAGGTTTTCACCTTCATGCACTGAAGCTCCAACCCTGGTCAATGCTAACCCCACACACTACTCTGTGCTCCGTGTCTATGACTCTCACTGCTCCAGGTTTCCCATGTAATTGGCATCAGACACTTGTATGTCTTTGTGTGTCTGGCTTCTGTCCCTCAGTCTAATGTTGTTGGGGTTCATTCGTGTTGCTGTGTGTGTCAGAATCTCCTTCCCTTTGAAAACTGAGCCATAGATCTTTGGAGAAATGTATAAACTTAAGACACATGAACATGGGACGCCTGGGTGGCTCAGTTGGTTGGACGACTGCCTTCGGCTCAGGTCATGATCCTGGAGTCCCAGGATCGAGTCCCGCATCAGGCTCCCAGCTCCACGGGGAGTCTGCTTCTCTCTCTGACCTTCTCCTCGCTCATGCTCTCTCTCAAATAAATAAATAAATAAATAAATAAATAAATAAAATCTTAAAAAAAAAAAAAAAGACACATGAACATGCTAGTAAAAGAAGTAGTGGCAGCTTTCCCGAGACTGAGTTCAAGCCCAAGCCTTTCAGAGGCACTGCCGGTCGCCAGGACTCCCCCAGCGAAAGATGGGGCTATTTATCTAGGGACCCAAGGCCCAGCAGTCAAGGCGAAGGACGACTTCTGACTTGAGTACGTTCTTCCGTCCGCCTGGCAGAGAGTTCTTTCATGTTTCGAGCTCCTCCGGGCCAACTGAGGGCCACTTCTTTCTTTTTATAGCCAAGCAAGTGAAAGAATAACCACCCATATAATTAGGTGGTCGGATGAAGGGAAATATTTAAACTGTAGGTTGAAGTGGTGCCTTCAGAGGCTGAGAGGCTATTTTCAAGGGCTTAAAAAAAGACAATCACAGCCTGTGCAATCTAGAATTTCCTCCAAGGAGGCAATTTGAAGGCCCACAAATGTGAAGTCCTTGCTCCATCCCTCTCCTTCCCTCCTGGTCATGCTGCAAGGTGCTGTGGGCGAAGGAACCAGGGCAGGGACCTGGACGGGGAGAGGAGTCACCCACCTTGAGCAGAAAGGGGTATGTGTTGCCTCCCAGCTTCTTCATCAGGCTCTCCTGCAGTTTTGTGGGGGCAGGGGTAGCCTCCACAGGTGGGAACACCTGGTGCTGAGAGAAGTACAGGTCCCTGCGGAAGCTCAGGCCGATCACGTCAATGTCCTCCTGGCCGTAGCGGAAGGCGCAGGTCAGAGACACATACACTGGAAGGGAGACGAGAGGAAGGTGGGCTTGTCCCATCGGCATGGCGCCCCCGCCTGGCCGGGTGAGCACGGGGCAAGCCTGGACACTGCCTGCCCCTCCCCAGCGCCCGCCCACCTGGAGCCTCTGGAGGGTAGGGGTTTTGAGAACCACACCACCCAGCCACTCAGATGCCTGCACACTTCTGGGGATCCAGCACCTTCGCTGGGGCTTGTGCTGGTTACTCTAAAGGCATATGTGAGTCAGAGGACGGGGAGGCACCTTCCATGAACCACATATTTTGGCTACAGACTCTCCTGTGTCCTCCATCCTACCACCCCCTTCTCTCTACCCACCAGCGTGGGGACCTCAGGAGGCTTTAGTAGAGAGTGAAGGTGGTCAACAGAGGGAAAGAGCGCTAGGGAGCAAGACAGATCCGTGCCAGAGAGGGGTAGGCCAGAGCTTCGGGACAGGGGCTCGTGGACCAGGAGGAGAGAAGCCACCAGATCCCAGAAACACTTCTTTCGCCTTGCTCGGAAACTTATCAAGCATTCTCTAAGTCAACACCTCTGAAAGTCCAGTTTGATTAAACAGACATAATCCATGCTTGAGACGGACCGCAAGGATTATAGGAAACTACAGCTTTGGGGTGTGGACTATTTACAACAGTCTGTAATGGGGTAAATCCAAGTGCACAACGTGCATTTTTCTTGAACAGAAAGCATATCAGAAGTCCTTGGAAGTCCTCCCTTGTGGATTTTGTCTGTGTCTTCACCAAAAGCTCAGAAGAGCCTGGGATCACTTGCCTATCCCTCAACCAATGTTTGTGAGGGGAAGGTACCCAGAGATGACCTGGCTTTATGCCTCCCTCACTGTACCCTGCTTTCCCTCAAAGCAGCGGCCCTTCTCTGACCAAGGGTGTGGGCTTTCAGGGGTCAGACCAGGCTCCTCCAGGTGCCCAAGAGAAGCAGGATGCCCAGGAGGAAGTCGGAGACAGTAGAAGAGGTGATTTTCAGCCCCATTTCTGCCATGCCCCTTCAGAGCTGCCACATCCATGGGTGGGACACATCCAGGGGTGGGAATAATTCCTGGTGATTGCCAGTAGCAACCACTCAAAAGGTATAGTTAGAATGGAACAGAGTCAGTGACATTATCATAAGGATAACTCAGGTCTGCCCTAATTTAGTTTCTACAACTATTATTAGTACCAAACTCCTTGCCCCACACATCACAGCTGCCAGAGATTTACAAGGATACTGTGATACTTTGCCTCAGAACCACCAGAGTAACCATTTAAAAAAAGAAAAGAAAAGAAACGTCCAGCAGGCTGAATTTCCCTCTTTGGAGATAAACCCACCAATGGGCCCTCCTGAGTTTTGCTGCTGGCCAGGGCACATGCACAGCTGGTGGAGGCCACGGACCTCGCTTCCACGCTCTGGCCACTATTTACTTACCCTGCTGCCCAGGACAAGTGTTTCCCTTGGGTCTTAACTTTCATCTGAGAAATGGAGACAATGAGCTCCAATGTGAACAGGACAGGGTTCTGAAGATTTTAATGAGGGAGTGTGGGAGCGCCTGGCAGTGATGGATGTGCGAGAGGGCACCAGCTGCTTCCCGGCTCCTCCTCCCCAGAGTCCGGACCAGACCTGCTCCTGGGAGGACAAGAAGCCCGGCTCACCTTTCTTTCCCTTCACAAGTTCGGGATCCACCAACACGACACCATCTAAACCGAAAGGGAGAGAGCAATGAGGGCGGAGAAAATGAAAGAAACCAGAGGACTTCTTTATATATTTATCTATGGTTTTTGTTTTGTTTTGTTTTGTTTTTAAGGAGGTTCCATGCCCAGTGTGGAGCCGGAAGCAGGGCTGAAACCCCGACCCCCCCCCACCCCCGAGATCAAGACCTCTTGAGCTGAGATCAAGAGTCAAGATCCTTAACCGACTGAACCACCCAGGTGCCCCTCTCTGTAGTTTTTAATTGCACAAGTAATCCGTGTTCATTATAGGAAAATCAGAAAGGGAAGGTAAGCAAAGAATAAAACAAAGTCAAATATCCACCACTCAGAGATCCCCATTGTCAAGATACTGGTGCAGAATTTTTTTACTAGATGTATATGCACTGATAAGGATGTTTTACTAAAAAAATGAGATCCCAATATACGTACAATTCAGTTAACTGCTTTTCTCATACAACTATAAATTGCAAACACCTATTCTTACACAAAGACTCACATAATACATACTCATCATTTTAATTGCCTCACGTGGCTCCACTGGATGGACATACCATAAGTTATTTAATTAACCCCCTCTAGTTAGGGCATTTTTTTCCAGTTTCCCTCATTATCATGAACAGGGTGATGAACATCCTCATAGATACATTTTTTTATCCATCGACAGTAGAACTGGATTTGGCTTTTGATGACATACTACCAGATGACCTTCCAGAAAGTACTCTGCCAAGGGACATTCTCACCCTCAAGTGCCTAGAAATGCCAGGTTTTTTACACTCTATTATAGTTGAAATCATTACAGATTCGCAGGAAGTTTCAAAGATAGTACAGAGAGGTCCTGTGCATCTTTCATTCAGTTTCTCCCAGTGGTTACATCTTAGATAACTATAGTACCATATCGAAACCAGGAAGCTGGCTGACACGGGGTACACTGTATGTGCAGGTCCAAGTCATTTTATCTCATGTGGCGGTTGACGGCTCCCTCACCAGAGAGCTCTCTCTCTCTGTTCATGCCCTCCCCGAACCACCCAGCTTCAGCACTGTCTCCTCCACGCCCCCTCCCAGCAAACACTGATCACTTTACCATTGCCATGATTTCATCATCCCTAAATTATCATCTAAGTGAAATCGTACAGCATTGTGGCCTTTTGAGGTCGCTCTTCCCACTCGGCATAATGCAGGATCCTGAGAGCCATACACTGTTGTTTGTTATCAGTGGCTCGTTCTTTTTTATTTCCGAGTAGGATTTCATGGTATGGTTGTGCCACTGCCCGTTTCAGCTGATTCACCTATTAAGAGACGTTTGGGTTCCTTCCAGTTTGGAGTGATCACAAATAAAGCTATCATAAACGATTGCACATAGGATTTTGTGTAGATGTGAGTTTTCACGGCTCTGGATGAGTGCCTGGGAATGCAACTGCTGGGTCAGATGGGAAATGTGTGTTTGATTTTTTTTTTTTTTAAAGATTTTATTTATTTATCAGAGAGAGAAGGGGAGAGAGCAAGCACAGGCAGACAGAATGGCAGGCAGAGGTAGAGGGAGAAGCAGGCTCCCTGCTGAGCAAGGAGCCCGATGTGGGACTCGATCCCAGGACGCTGGGATCATGACCTGAGCCGAAGGCAGCTGCTTAACCAACTGAGCCACCCAGGCGTCCCATGTGTGTTTGATTTTTAAAGGAACTGCCAAACTCTTCCAGAGTACGTGTTCCCTTTTACATTCCCGCCAGCAATGTATGAGTGATCCGGTTTCTCAACATCCTCACCACCTTTTGGTGTTGTCACTATTTTTCATTTTAGCCATTCTGACAGGGATATAATGAAATTCCAGTCCATAGTGGTTTAATTTGCATTTCCCTGCAAATGCAATGATAGCCAATGATGTTGATCATTTTTCCATGGGCTTCTTTGTCATCCATATATCTTCCGTATATCTTCTTCAAAGAACTGCTTTTTGGGTTTTTGGTGCATTTTCTTTCTTTTTATTATTATTATTTTTTTAATTTATTTGACAGAGTTCACAGGTAGACAGAGAGGCAGGCAGAGAGAGGAGAAAGCAGGCTCCCTACTGAGCAGAGAGCCTGATGCAGGGCTCGATCCTAGGACTCTGGGATCATGACCCTAGCCGAAGGCAGAGGCTTTAACGCACTGAGCCACCCAAGCGCCCCTTGGTGCATTTTCTAAGTGGATTTTACTTTCTTATTGCTGAGTTTCTTTGCATATTCTAGAGTCCTTTGTCTCCCCTACGCCCGGATATTGTTTCCAATCAGCCAATCGCTACCTCGCTGATGTTTTAATTTTCATTTCTTTGATCAGATTATCAGCAAAGCCCATTTGAAAAAATACAAAAGGAGCTGTTGTCTGATGGCTTTAAGGAAAACCAGAATTAAAATTTAAATCTTACTCCAAACTCAACTTACCCACAGGTTCTACTTGATCAATATGGTCTATATAGTCTCTCTTCCCCAGGTAGATGGTCACCTGTAGAAAGAAAAGATGCAGATTCTAAGTGGCCAAAGAACACTAGCACATTCATATTCAAAATCAGCAACAACCAAACCCCCCCACCCCAATAATCCCCAGACCTGG
Organism: Mustela nivalis; assembly: GCF_964662115.1. Classification (NCBI taxonomy): domain Eukaryota; kingdom Metazoa; phylum Chordata; class Mammalia; order Carnivora; family Mustelidae; genus Mustela; species Mustela nivalis. Next base: position 74,147,155 of record NC_139030.1, read on the forward strand.
CAACAACTGACACATTTTGATTACTCTTTTATTTTTTTTAAGATTTTATTTATTTATTTGACAGAGAGAGAGACAGCAAGAGAAGGAACACAAGCAGGGGGAGTGGGAGAGGTAGAAGCCCCTTGCAGGGCTCGATCCCAGGACCCTGGGATCATGACCTGATTTACGACTGAGCCATGCAGGCACTCCACATCTTGATTAGTCTTGAGAAGACTTCCTGCCTGGCTCTGCCTCTTGCCCATTCCCTCCTCTCTCCCTGCTTGGCTGTGGGCAGACTATGGATTACAGGCAAGTTGGACTCTCTCCTCATTCCCATAAATTTGCTCCAAGGAAGTCTTCCCACCCCTTGGAATGGTTCCTGTTCTCCCACCTTTTCTCACCAAGCTCAGGTCTGACATTAACCAGGTGACCTTGTTGAATTCACTCCTAACACTTCAGTGGAAAGTTATACTTATGCAAATGAGGCTCATCCCAATGTTTAAGCCTCTTATTTCCGGCTGTGAATGAAAGGTTTCCCCTCCTCATTACAAGTATATCTGAACTGAGTCTAGAGGCAGGTGCTCCAGAGTCCCTGAAATCCTACCAGGTGAGCTGCTGGACAGATACACCTGAACCCATGCTCTGAGCAGGAGGGATGGGAGGGTTGGGGGCAAAAACCGCTGTTTCAGTCCTCCTCCTGTCTGCTGCATGTCCTTTGCAGTGAAGGTCTCTGCCAACCCCCTTGTGGAATAGCATGGGTCACATTCACCATCACTCATGCCCTAAACCACAGGACTGTGAGTGGCTTGATGGTGGGAATTCTTTCATCGTTCAGCCATCAAGTTTCTCCCACAGTACCTGGTGCACAACAGGATTCTAATCCACATTTGCTAAGGGCACCAATGAGCGAGTCCGTGCACTCTGCCTAGCCCCCCTTCTTCCCTAAGCCTCTTAAATTCATATTCTTATGTCCGTGAACTCCCAGAATCATTTCTGTTGGCATCCAATCATCTCCTATTTCCACCCCCTTGTATCAGACATCCTGGAGTGAATCCCTATACCTTCACGTTGTAGGACTGATGTTGAAGCACCCCAAGGACTACCTAGGCAGGTGGCTGGGCAGGAGGTAGGTGTTGGATGGTATGAGGATGTTTTGTGGACAAAACCAAAAAATCAGTGTATACAAAGCCCAGAATGCCTCTGGAACCAATGGCCACCAAATGGGAATGCAGGCTGAGGCCAGAAAGGGTCTTACAGGCCCAACTTTAAAGACTCTAGGAAGATATTAAAACATTTTTTATTTATTTTTATTTTATTTTTTTAAGATTTTATTTATTTATTTGACAGAGAGAGATCACAAGTAGGCAGAGAGGCAGGAAGAGAGAGAGAGAGAGAGGAGGAAGCAGGCTCCCCGCTGAGCAGAGAGCCCGACGCGGGACTCGATCCCAGGACCCCGAGATCATGACCTGAGCTGAAGGCAGCGGCTTAACCCACTGAGCCACCCAGGCGCCCCTAAAACATTTTTTAAAGATTTTATTTATTTGTGAGAGAGAGAGAGTGCAGGGGAGGGTCAGAGGGAGAGGGAGAAGCAGGCTCCCAGCTTAGCTGGGAGCCCAACAAAAGGCTCGATCCCAGGACCCCAGGATCATGACCTCAGCTGAAGGCAGGTGCTTAACCGACTGAGCCCCCCAGGTCCCCCCAATGTTGAAGCATTTTGAGCAGCATGAAAGGCCTGCAGCTAAACAACAGAGTATTTATCATGTCCCAGGTGCCAAGCTCAGCACTGACTACGTTATTTCACTGAATCCCCACAACTACTCTGTGAGATAGGAATTAGCCCCATTTTATGGAGGAGATGACGGCAGCAAAGTGGAGAATGAATGGACAAGGAGAAAGCCAGTTAGGCATTTGACTGTGGTTGGGAGTAGGGAAGACTAAAGGTAGGTGGAAAGAGTGTGTTTTCTTCTTTTTCAAGCTTTAGCTGTGGAGGAAGAGGAACTGGAGAGGCAATAGGGTCAAGGGGAGTTTGTTGGTTGCTGTCTTTAAGATGCATGAGGTCCATACTTGTTTGTATGCTCAGGCAAAGAACTGGGAGGGAGGGAGAGGCTGATGGTGGAGGACGCTAGGGAGAAGATGGCCCCTAAGGCCCAGGTGTAAATAGCATGAACCTCAGCTGGGAGCAAAGGGGCAGGAGCAAGAAGAGAAATGGGGCTGAACAATGTGGGACTGCAGCCCACTGGCTGCTTGTTCAACCAGCAAACCAAGCACCCTTCTTCCTGAATACAAGTTGCCAATTATGTTGAGGGTTTTACCATCCCCCATGGGGTGAGGCCAGCCCCGGAGGATGGTTCTTGATGGGTCTGATCCAATTATGATCATCCAAGTCCTTTGGCTCAGTACTGGTTTAGGCTGGGCATGAGACCCATTTTTGACCAATGAGATATGAGAGAAGTCTGCTGGAGGGCTGTTGGGAAACTATTTTCCCACTCTGAAGAAGAGATACCAGGAAGCAAGAGCCTCTTCCTTCTTTGGGAAGGAAGTGAGGGTGAGACGCCTGGAGCTAGGCAGCCATCTTGCCACCAGCTGGAGGATGAAGATCACAGAAGAGAGCAGAGTGGATAGAATCACCGAGAAAAGGGCCCAGGGCTCCTTGTGCACCATGCCTAGAGCCATACAGAAGTTGCAACTGGAATAGTCCTAATATGTGAGACATTAACAGAAGGACACCCCCCCCCATATACAACAGTTCTAAATTTCTTGGTTCAAAGGTTGTGTATTGATATGAGGGGGAAGAAAAGAGGGAAAATGACAGGGCCCGGAAGGAGTGGTTTCTCTCTTCTGCCAGAAGTCAAGACAAAGTGTGTTGGGAAGACTGCAAAGTTGGGAGAGAGTTTGGGGAATGGTTGAGGGGGTCCTCAAATCATCACCCCAAAGTGGAGTTCCTCAGCTGGGAACAGAAAGGGCAGAGAATGCCTGGTGCAAACCTGTTTCTCTTGTGTTGTGCTATGAGAATCAGAGAGTTTCCTCTGGGCCTTTGGCTTAACATTTAAGAAACTCAAAAGGAAAAATCCAAAATTCAGGTTTATAAAGCACAGAAAATAGAGCACATCTAGGCCATACACTGTGCCCCGATGGATTCAACAGTGGCGTCATCTCTGCCAAGCACACAAGCTGCCCAGATATGGGTACCATGTTCCCTTACCCAGTGGCCCTGAGCCAAGTGAGGACTGAGGGCATGGTGGCTGGGGTAGGCGCACAGAAGACAGAGCTGCCTTGGTCCAGCACTGGGGCTTTCCCCTGGCAGGCAATGAGATGACAAAAGACCAGATGAGTTACTATTGACAAAACAGTGTTTGGAATGTCAAGTCATTGGTTGAAGGGCAGCTAGGAAAAGAAATAAAATTGGAAGTAAGGGGGTGGGGGCTGAGAGACAGGAGAAAATTAAGGGTCTCAGAGTTAGGTTCTTTAGGAGACTGAAAAGAAGTTCTACATGTTCAATCCATTCATTCAATTATGTCTCATTGATCATTCATTGCAAAATAGAGACAGAACACAGACACGGAGCTTCCCTCAACCTCTCAGGATTCTGGTATAGATCGTGTCCATTTCTTTCTTTCTTTCTCTCTTTTTTTAAAAGCAATCTCTACACCCAACGTGGGGTTTGAACTCATGAGATTGGGAACTGCATGCTCAGCCAGGCGCCCTGGTTCTATTCTCAAGAAAGATCCTTAAAAAAAAAAAAAAAAAAAAAAAAATATATATATATATATATATATATATATATATATATATATATTTTTTTTTTTTTTTTTTCTCCCCCCCATCACGCCACTCACTTCTGTACCACTTACCGACTTGTCCCGGGAGACTTTCTTGAAAATCACGTGGTTTGGCTCAGACTTGCTGCCCTTCGCGCTGGCTGCCATGGTCCCTGTTGTCGGTAGCCGGCTTCTTCCACCTCAGAGTGTGCGTCTGGCGTCTGCGGCCTGCGGAGAGGTAAAACGATGCTGCGAGTGCAGTCAAGAACATTCTGGGTACAAAACCTGCTCATGAGATGCTGCACGCCCGGGAGACATTTCCTTTTATCTGCTTAACTATCGTTGTTTGATGAAATAAGGCTTTTGTCTTGTGTGTATGACTTGGGGGTAGGGGGTGCTTTTTTCCGAACATGTGTTTTCTTTTTCTCCATAAGCCTCAAACATTTCTTAGTAAACCTCAGCTAGAAGGTTTGCCTTCCTGACTAGCCTTTGGTAACAGGCACACTTCGCCAGGTTGGAATCAAAATTCTATCACGACGATGTCCCATGGTAATTAGAATAGGAGAGGTTCCCGAAAACCACAACATAACCACTTAGCAAATATCATTTGAAAATGTGTTAAATCCCCAGGAGTCCTGTCCTGCTCTCCCACCGCTCCCCAGTGTGGAAAAGGCCCTCTTAGCTGTCTGGACCTCAGCGCACCCTGAGTCTCATTAACAAGCAAAGTCTGTGCAACCACACGGAAAAGGTGCAAGTGAGACAGACTGACCACAGGAAAACACCGGTGGCCCTGCCCCTTGCTCTCCCTGTGTCTGCCCTGGAGGTCTGAGAAGCTTTGGATCAGGGGCCATCATGTACCTTGTTCAGCCAGCCAGAAGGGCCCAGGAGGCGAGGAGAGGGGCTCTGTCCCTCTGGGGAGAGCAGTCGGCCCCTGCTCTATGTAACCAGATGACCCTGTTGAGGTCCCTGGCTTGACGTGCGTGGGGGAATTTGTAGGGAACCTGGAGAGGGGGCCCACACCCGCGTCTCAATGTCCAGAAGCCAAATCCCATTTAAGGAGCAGAGTGGAAATGGGATTAGTGTTGAGACGGGTGAACTGGTGGTTTCAGCAGTTCTAGGCATTAGGCAAAGGCCTCTAGTCTCCTTCCAGAGGGGCTCACAGATGTAGGAGCTCCCGTGGGGAAGGCGTGGTGGGAGGGATGAGAGCTAAAGAAAAGCTACTTTCTATCCTAACCCTCTTTGGGTTCTGGAAATAGACTGATTATCCCTTCACTCCCAGTATCACCAGGACAGGGGATTTTCAAGTGCTCAACAGACTTGATTAAACTCAGCAGGCTGCTAATGCAACCTTGGGGGTGGGGGATAGAAACGAAAAGGTCAAGGGGAGATGTCAAGCTCGAGATGAGCCCTGGTCTTATAGAAGCCAAACCCATATGGGAAACAAAGACCAGAGGAAATGTAGAGAAAATTAACCGTCCTTATAACCTGCAGCCCACAGACAAATACTTGAGGTGGCAGGGTAGAATGGTCCTCCAGGAAGCTCCCATCTTAATGTTAATGCCTTGCTGGAAAGAAAAACCACCTTCGCTTGACAATAGTCAGGCCTCCAGGATCCTGTAAGTCTTCTTCAGCATCTGAAAATCTTTTCAGAAGTTCCCTTCGTCTTTACTTCCCCCAACCCCAAAGTGTATAATCAGTTGTTCCTCACAGTCCCAGGCCAGCAGCTCTTTCTGCCCATGGGTCCCGTCCCCAGGCTTTAATAAAATCATCTTTCGGCACCAAAAGCATCTCAAGAATTCTTTCCTGGCCTTCAGCTCCGGACCCCAACAACACTACTCCAAAAACACATCAGGACTAGAGGTTCCTCTCCCCGACCCCACGCCCTATTGATTATGGAGATGAATCTTGTCAGAGCTGCCCCCTCCCTACACTCCGCCTCCCCAGTGTCTCTGGAATCTGATCACATCATCCCATCCCCAGAGCCTTCTCCTGCGTCCCCAGCACCCCCTTTGCTTTCCTGGACCATAATGTCGCCTGCTGTCGGACTCTATCCATCTTCAGCTGCCAGGCCCTTCTGCACGTGGAAGAAGGCCCTTCTGAGCCCTGATCTGTCCTCTCCACTTAGTGTCTCCCACTGCTCTGAGAGAAGACACGGGAACCTGCTGCTTTCCACATTGTCCTGCACTGCATTCCGCCTACTCCCCCATACTGTTCTTTTTGCCTAGAACAATCCTCTCCTCTTTCCAAGTTGCTGACTCCTTTCACGCTTCAGGTGCTGGAAGAGAGGAGTCCCATCCTCAGGGGATCCTTTCCCAACCTCCCCCCCAGGCTGGGTTGGAGGCACAGTCACCTTTGACAACTGTGTGGGAAATTATTTCATGGTCTCTCTTCCCTTACTTGACTCTAGGCTCCGGGAGGGCAGGGGCCCGGCCCGTTGTTTCCCTCACCATTGCATTCAACAGCTGCTTCCAAGAACATTCAGGGAATAAACAGATGGGACACTGTGGCCATTAACACATTCACATATTGAACTTGACGTGGTGTCTGCGAATGAAGCAAGTCTAAGCAGAAAGCTTGTTCTAACATTTGAAATGCTAGCATGTGTGGAAACTTCCAGTGGCTTCCTCCTGCCTGGACAATGCCTGTGAGGCCCTCCAAGATTTGATCCTTTGTTACCTCTAACCCTCTTTCTTTTTTTTTTTTTTTAAGATTTTATTTGACAGAGAGAGTGAAAGAGCACAAGCAGGCAGAGCAGCAGAGGGAGAGGGAGAAGCAGGCTCCCCGCTGAGCAGGGAGCCCGATGCGGGGTTTGATCCCAGAACCCTGGGATCATGACCCAAGCCAAAGGCAGTGGCTTAACCAACTGAGCCATCCAGGCACCTTTGTCCCTTTAAAAAAAAAAAAAAAAAAAGATGCAGAACTTGAACCCACAACCGTGAGATCAAGACCTGAGCTTAGCTGACTGAGCCACCCAGGCACCCCTGACCTTAGTTCTCACTACTCACCCATTTTGCTCCAGGCCACCTTCCTCTTTGCTTTTCTTCAAACCTGCCTCAAGGCCTTTGCACTTAACTGTTTCCCCTTCTGGACCATTCTTCCCACAGAGAGCCACTTGGTTTGCTTCCTGAATTCCTCTGGGTCTTTACTTCAGTGTGACCCCATTCACCTGGGCCCTATTGTGCGTTCTATCACGGGCCAAAACTTGTGGCCTCCTCTGCATTATTTTTCTCCGTTGCCCTAATCAGTCTCGCATGCAGAAGAACCTGTGTATCTTGTTTCCTGTCTGTCCTTCACCCCATCATCACTAGCACATAAGCTCCCGGAGTGCAGAGAACCCTGACTTTATGCACCTATCCCATCTCCAGCATCTAGAAGAGGGATCTCATTATACTTAAAGCACATGGATGAGTCACTGGATTGCAACAGTGTGATAGCTGGCAATAGCTAAAATTGAGAAACAGTATTTTTAATTTCTAAGGGAGAAAACTTTTTTTTTAAACAGAGAAATGCCAGCTACTAAATGCAAAAGGATGATGAAAGGAGAAAAACATACTCTGACAAACTCTGAGTGGATTAATCATGACTTCTGATTTGCTCTATTTTTTTAAGTTTGTTTATTTATTTACATAATCTCCAGGCCCAATGTGGGGCTCAAACTCACAACCCAGAGATCAAGAGTCACATGGTCTTCTGACTGAGTCAGCCAGGTGCCCCCTATTTTCTGCCTTTCCGATGTTGTGACATCCTGGGCTCTGGGCTGGGAGGGGCAGTCTCTGGAGACTGCCCCTCCCAGGGCTACTCCTTCCCCAGAGACTACAAACAGCTACCTTTCTTTTCTTTTCTTTCTTTTTTTAAATAAAGATTTTATTTATTTATTTATTTGACAGAGAGAGATCACAAGTAGGCAGAGGCAGGCAGAGAGAGAGAGAGAGAGAGAGAGAGAAAGAGAGAAGCAGGCTCCCTGCTGAGCAGAGAGCCTGATGCGGAACTCGATCCCAGGACCCTGGGATCATGACTTGAGCCGAAGGCAGCAGGCAGTGGCATAACCCACCGAACCACCCAGGCGCCCCAAAAACATCAACTGTGATTTTTAAACAGAGAATTCTTAAGGTGACAAATGACTTCAAGGGCCAAAACAATGAGACTCTTCTTATAGAAAGATGCCTGGCACGGGTGTCACCCAGGCACCCCAACAACTACCTTTCATATGCAAACTAACCAATTGGGAGCCCAGATGCCACCGCAGTGGCCTTGGTTCCTCTTGGGACGGGCTCTCACGCAGAGCCACTACAGCCTTACCCTAATCATCCCCAGACCAGGATTCAGCCAACTGGAGAGAGCCCGTCATCACAGAGCCTGAAGTTATTCAAACTCTCCAATCCTAAACCCACTTCTCTTGCCTCACCAGTTCTTCCCCATGGAAACCATAGGAAAACTCTTGTCCATGTTTTCCCCCTCCATCCCTCTGCCTTCTGACCAAACCTGGTGCTTCCTCCCCCAGGTGGTCCTGTGTGGCACAGGCTGCCCACTCCTTTCAAGAACAGTAACAAATTACCTTTTCAGTGGCCATTGTTTCCTGATCTGTTGGTTTTATCATTGCTGAATGATTGCAAATACCCATCTTAAAATACTGATAAAATGATCGACTCCAAAAAAGATTCTTCATTGGGGTCAAAACCTTCAGGTGAAGAGTTGATGGAGGGGAATGGCTGTCCCTATTAGCGCCCAAGTGATGGCTAATGGATCCTGGGCTCACCACGAGGTGCAAGCCTGGCCTGCACAACAGGGGACCAGGCTAGGTCCACGGTCAATCTTAGCATCCACAGTAGTGAACAGGAATCCATGAAGCATTTCGACATCACTTCCAGTTTATGGGAAATGGAGAGAATAGAGGAACAAGCTAGAAGACACCACAAGAGAGCTACCGGATGAATGGAGAAATAGCTAGTGTCTTTCATAAGCCGATGTCACAGAAAAGGGAGGTATTTGATTAAAAGACACTCAAGGTACTCAACATCCAGATGTAATGTGTGATCCCAGACTGGATCTCCAATTTGAAAAATAGGATCTACAGGACATTTGGGCCCGTCGGGAAAATCTGTATATGGTCTAGGTGACATGTAAGACAGAAATATCTGGAATAGGAAGGTAGAGATTGTGACCAAACAACAGTCATAGGATGGCATGTGCAATATGACCATACCCTGCAAACACATACACTCTGTGTGTGTACACACACACACACACATTATAGGCATAATCTGCAAGGATACATACTAAGGAGCTAACTGGTCTCTGTATGGTGGGTATGTCAGGTTTCACTTTTTTTTTCCTGGTCTATGATTTAAAATTTTTCTCCAATAATCATATACTTCTCCTAAAGCAGAATGGTTAAAAGATAACATTGTTATAAATTTAGAAGAGTATCTGCTTTTCCTCTTAAAAATACGCCAACAAGAGGAAGACAAATGACCAGGGTGTTTCTTTCTGTGTCCCCATCAGAGGGGCTGCAGCATCTGGGACCCACTTGCAGCTATGGCTGCTCTTGGGACACCCATTCTCACACAGTTTTGTTAAAACCAGGTCTCTGGGAGGGTGCAGACTCATGGATTTCAGTCACTGACCCACCAGTTCCCGGCAGGTGGGGTTGGGCTGGATACTGGACCTCATTCATTTTGGAAATGTAGTCTCTGGTAGTCATTCCCAGCCTCTGGTCTGTGATGAATTTATTTCTGCTTGGCAGAAAAAAATGAGAAAAACAAGGGCACTGTTGTAAGCTTTGTCATGGAGCCAGATGTCTTCACTATAAAGGACTGTCCTCCTTTTTTCTAAGGTTATAAAGTCCTCAATTTTTGGATATTAAAATGTCCTTCCTCTCTTTCATTATTGAGATACACTTTACATACATGCAAAGTTGCTCATTTTAAAGTGAAGTTTGATGAGTTTTACTAGGACTATGGTTAAGGCAGAACATTTCCATCCCCCCAAAAGTGCCCTGGGTCCCTATTTCGGTCATTTCCTCCATCAACCCCCCAGTTTCGAGCCACCACTTATCTGCCCCTCTCATGAGTTTTGCATTCTCGGTAATCTATTGTGAAGTTCAGAATATAGAGAAAAGTTGGAATAACACAATAAACACCCACATAGTCCTCTGTGAGATTTGACAACGAACACTTCAGTGCATTGCTCCCTTATTGTTTTTCCCTTTTGAAGCGTTTGAAAGTAAGTTGCAGACATCATGACATTTTACTTATAAATATTTCAGGATGCAGCCACTGAGCGTAAGGACAAAATGTCCTTTCTTTTATAAGATAAGAATGAGAGTAGATGGCAGTTTAGAAAAAAATCCTTACTTGGCCAAAATAAAAAGTTGTCAGCCTTTCCCTAGAGTTATTTTGGAAATCGACAGCTCTATGAATGCAAAGTCTGGGAACCACTGGTGACAGCAATGCTTGCTTCTCTGAAGTCAGTGTCCAGTGAGATGAAGCTCCAAGCCCCACACTTCACCTCCAGGTACCAAATGCAGTGCCAGCCAGCTCGCAGGGGTGGCAGGGTGGAGATGTTCAGCTTAAGAGGCTTATGGGCTTCAGGGGCAGGTTATCGTCTTAGGGCTTTATTAGGGCACATGCACGAAGAAAAGCGGTACACCCCGCTAAACATCAACTACAAAATGAAAATCTTGTGTCCTCATCGCCTTGGTTTCCTTGAAGCAGAGAGCCCCGGAAAAGACTGGGGCAACTCTATTTACAGAATGCCAGGGGATCAGAACTTATAAAAAGCCACCTTAATTCCAACATGGACCTCTTGGGCAGCTGGCCTAAGGAGTAGAGGGTGGTTGTTGGTTGGGCTGGCTTACAGTATCTGAAATCATAAATGGGATCCTGGGGGTTCTCAAGTTGGGCAGATGCTTTAAAAAAAATTATCATCCAAGGGATCCTGGGTGACTCAGTCGGTTAAGCATCTGACTCTTGATCTCAGCCTAGGTCTTGAACTCAGGGTTGTGAGTTCAAGCCCTGCAGCACTGAGGCTCATGCCCAGCATGGAGCCTACTTAAAAACAAACAAACAAACAAACAAACAAATAAATAATAAAAAGAATGTAGTCCACATGCCATCCCTTGCTTGGCTCTCCTCCACAACATGCAAGATAAGAAGTTGTTGAATGCTTCTGGGGATGGGGAAATCATTACCACCTTTCTTTGAAACAGTGTGACACATAAGAAAATTCTTTGTTAAGAAGGGCTCAGCTTCCCTTCTACTTCCCTCCATTGCTGCAAGTTAATCTAATCTCTTCCACGGGTGACTCATCTGTGACTAGGACCCAGGTGCTCATTTCTCATGGGCATTGCCACCGCCTCACCCATGCTGGGGTCCCACCCCAGTCAGATTTTGAATGTCCATCTTGAGGCATTGTGCTGAGAATGGCACTTGGTGCTCCAGGTTTTCATGCTATATAAACAGCTCCAGGCTGGAGTCCAAGGTTCTGTGACCCATTGAAGGTTCCCCTGCCACCTTGGGGAAGTACCTTGTCTCACAGCTATTTTCTTTTCTTCCTCTATAAGGGGAGCCGGTGAGCTGCCCTCTCTCAGGGCTGGGGAGATGCATCAAATGTGCAGATGAGTCCCTTAAAAGGAGAGTTGTGCGCAGAGTTGGGGGTGGAGGATTCTGCAGGGCATTTCCCCTCGTCCTCTCCCACAAGGCTGACATGTGCCTCCATGTGTGCCTCTGTTCTTTTTCATCCTCATAACGCCACATGGGTCCCAGCACTAGGGGGCTTCCAGGGGCCATGAAGCTGCTTCGATACAAGATTTTGTGGCCAAGCACCAACGGAGTTGCTCACTCCAAAAGCTGAGCACACTTAGGGGGAGGCCTTTCAGAGGAAATGAATGTTTATGCATATGCACCACCCCTCCGCAAATCTACAAGTGGAAGCCCTAAATCCCCAGGGTGATAAGGTGCTGGGAGGTGAACAGGGTTGGATGAGGTCACAGGGCGGGGCCTTGATCTGATAGGATTAGTGTCCCTGTAAGAGACACCCACTCTCCACAATGCAAGTGCACTCCAAAATCCGGTGAGCATAGGGCAGCAGCAGCAACCTCCGACCTCCGAGATAAGATAAGGCCTCGGGGGAGGGAACCTACCTGGTGGGTGCCTTGACCTCAGGCTACCAGATTTCCAGAGGCGGAAGGAAGAAGTAAGTATCTGTTGTCAGAGCTGCCCGGTTTGTGGTGTTTCGTGATAGCAGCCCAAGCTAAGACAAGTGCCCATGCTTTTCTTCAGGTAGATCAGCTGCTTGGTATAGATCAAAAAAGTCCGGAAAAAATGGACACTGATCCAGGTTCAGAAATGTCCCTTTTTTTGCTGGAACCAGACGGGTGTGGCAGTGGAACACTGTGAATATACTTTAAAATGGTTACTTTTATGTGAATTTCAATACATTTAAAGCCAGTAAAAAAGAAATAGACTTTTTACACTGTGACTTGAAACCTACACATGCACGCACAGAACAGTTATCTACGTAACACTTCTGCTTCCTCTGTGGTTTATTCTTAGGTTTTTAACTACTCTCCCTCCCTCCCTCCCTCCTCGTCATTTGTCCCATTGGCAGTTAACGACCCACCCTTTTGGGGCTGTCTGGTTAGATTTTTGCTGATTCAGTCCTACTAAATACTAACTTGACTGAGCGTCCATGATGCTGAGCACCACAGCGGGACAGCGGGGGTCCTGAGAACTGACGTACAGGTTCTTAGAACCATCTGGGCATGTACTATAGGGAGCAGCAGCACTGAGGGCTTCCTAACCAGAAACCAGACTGCGCACAGCCTGCATGCTGCGCTCACAAGCTTAACTGCCAACCATCTTCTTGCTCTGGGAACACAAAGCCCAGAGCCCGATTCACCTGCCCTCCTCTCCATGTCTAGGGTCAGGGCAGAGCCACAGAAGCCTGGCACATGGCTGTGCCCAGGGCCACTGTTCCCATCTGGGACACACATACCGCTTCTATGGGGAAAGTCAACCAGATCCAGCGTGGGGCATAAAAAAAGTCAGCAACAGATACTGCTCTAGAATAAAAAAGACCCAAAAGGCGAACAGAACAGGGCCCTTATTGTGGACAACTGCCGTAACAGCTCCAGTTCATTCCTGTCTGTCCCCATGCTGCTGGGTGGCGCCCCACACTCAGGCAAGGATGCTCGTGCCATCTGCTCTGGCCAGTGAGATGGGACAAGGCAACCCGGCCGGATGACAAGTGCTCGCACATTGATGGGTGCAATCTTGCTGCATCATTCTTGCTTGCCTAGCTGCCTGCCAGCTGTGAGGGCACCCTCTACCATTCATCCCCAACTGGGCCAGCCCAGCCCACTCACAGTTTCGAGAGAAATAATGACTGTTTCAAGCCATTACAATTACATTTTAAGGTAATTTGTTGTGTTAAATCCTGATCCAAACACTCACTGTTGAAACAACTGGGAACATTTGAATCTGGACTGAACAGTTGATGACACCTAGTTCTTACCAGTCCTATGAGGTAGAACTATGGCACGGTGTCCTTAGTAGTCTGGGATGTGTGATTCAGAGAAAATGACAAGCTTCAGGTTTGCTGTGAAACACTCTGGCAGTAGATGCATCAGGGCTCCTTACACACAAGTGTTTCCTCTGCCTCCTCAGATTCTGGGGCCACTGGATGTGGGTGAGCTCACAGAGCCTGTCAGTCAGTCAGGGTTAAATGAGGGCTGTGTAGCCCAGGGGAAAACTCACAAAGGAGAGTGGGAGTGTTTGAGGAGCACAGCATGGCTGGAGCACAAAGAGGATGGAAGTATCTGGAATGAAGGCAGGGAAGGGTTGGGAGGCATAGATGGAAACCACTAGGGCTGTGCTATGAAGCCAGAGCTCCCTGAGGTACGAAAATCAAATTATGTGGAGGTGAAGCAGATTAAAAGTAATTTTACTGGACTGTACCACTTTTCTTTGATTTTCTTCCAGAATCTATACAAATGGGTACATTTCACCTTCCTTGATTGCCCAAGTTTGAGGTGCCTGGGTGGCTCAGTGGGTTAAGCCTCTGCCTTCGGCTCAGGTCATGATCTCAGGGTCCTGGGATCGAGCCCGTGGGGCTCTCTGCTCAGTGGGGAGCCTGCTTCCCCCTTTCTCTCTGCCTGCTGCTCTGCCTACTTGTGATCTCTCTGTGAGTCAAATTAATAAAAATCTTAAAAAAAAAAAAAAGATTCCCCAAGTTTATTACTGGCTTGAAAATTTGGGATTGGGCACCTGGGTGGCTCAGTGGTTTAAAGCCTCTGTCTTTGGCTCAGGTCATGATCCCAGGGTCCTGGGATTGAGCCCCGCATTGGGCTTTCTGCTTAGCAGGGAGCCTACTTCATCATCTCTCTCTGTGCTTGCCTCTCTGCCTACTTGTGGTCTCTGTTGAATAAATACGTAAAATCTTAAAAAAAAGAAAGAAAGAAAGAAAGAAATTAAAGAAAACTTTGGATTTCTAGCGAGTGGGCATTTCCATACGGCACAAGAGAAAAGATGGAGTGGAGTAAAGGCAACCCTGTGGCCAGCCCCAGGCCATCTGGTGGCAGCCTCACCATGTAGGCCTGGAGGGGTGTGTGGACTGGAGGCATGGCACTCACTAGGGGTCAGGATGCTGGAAGAGCTTCTCACTCAACTATGAAACTCCCCCCAATTTGTGACACGGGACACAGTTCACAGATCACAAGGTTTGAGAGCCACAGGCTTCTGATTATGATCTGAGGCCTCACAGGAACCCAGAAATGTTTGTGGTTTCTACAATCCGGCAATCTTGAAGGGGAATTTCATCAGGGCTGTTCTTTCCTGGTGCCCACATGGGTGAGGGGTTTCAAGTGTACCTTTCAAAACATCTAGTTCTCTAAAAGCAGGGTTGTGCTGTACCACATGAAAACACAGGTAGCTCTGCACACCTTGCTCTGCTCAAGAGATCTGGAACTTCCCAACCAAGCCACTCTTGGGGCCAGGCTGGCCCCTCCAGGCTGAGAGATTACTCCAGTGTCCACACAAATTCTCCTGCGTGCCATGATGTGAAAGATGTAGAGGGGTTTTGCAGGACTTAAGGACAAAGGCTAGTATGTATGTGGCATGTACTTTTAAGAATAAGGCACTGATCTTGATTTATCACACTATTTTGGGAAATGACCTAGGGAACCTAAGTTCATTTAAAAAATGTTTTAAAATCCTCAACTTCTGAGATATGTTCATGTCCGGGTCAAAGCTGCCATCACTTACCAGGGAGCACACCAGCTCCCACCACCCAGATTCATCTGGGAAATGGAGAAATTCCTGCGACCATCTCCTACCCACCACCAGCAGAAGCCGCAGCAGCAGGGAGGATCCCAGATGATCGGACAGATTTTGGGGGGGGAGGGGGTGTCAGGACCATGAGTCAGATGAAGTCCTCCCCCACCGCCCGTGCGAGCCCACACACAAACACTCAGCCAGGACAGGTGACCCGAAGAGAGCTTCATGGTACAGATGGATCTCAAACCCAAACCTCTCTTTGTTCGAAGTGGAGAGCAGCCAAGCTTCCCTCCAAGTTCAAAGAAAACAGGATAGTTAGAGGTTACTGCAATGCTTATTTCACGTCTCTTTTAAGAATGACTTACCCTTCTTGAAAGTGACTACAAAAGACTCCTTTGGCTTTTTGGAGACTGCTGGCTGCCTCTGAGACTTTAGGTCACAAAAGAATCCTGCCCCCAGGTGCTGGGCAAAGTGGATGTTCGGCTGTCTCCCTACCCCCTGCAAACAGTCGTCATAAGGGAACGGACAGAGGTCTTGAGGTGGGGGTGGTGGTTCCAGGAGATCAGGATTTGTCCCAGCACAAGGCTGCTTACTAGAGACCCAAGGCCCTGTGAACAAATCACTCCTCCGTGAGGTAGTTCCTGGTCCTTCAGTGAAGAGGCTGGAGACCAGCGGGAGACCGGTAAGGCTCACCATCGATCCTATGGACAAAGTCTTCAGTGCGGAACCAGGTACTCTCACCGGCTGCAGCACAGACCTGATGGCAGGGGTCTTGTGAGTGCGCTGGGCGCTCACGGGACAGACGCAGAGATTTATGAGACCCTAAGACTTACATGTGATGTGAAACTGGGATGCTGGTTTACAGGCAGTGGTAACGGAGGCTCGAATGATGAACGATGAGGAGAGACCCCAGGAAAATAGCTGTTATTTACAAATGAACGAATACCACGCAAACAGATGGAAGAAACAGCTTTTTCTTGGAAAGACAGAGGAGCACACAATAACCATGAAGAGACACAAAGTTTGAAAAGTATATAACCGATTTCTTTTTTATTTACAATCAAGTTCTGTTGGGCAACATAAATAAATAAAAGATGCGCCCTGGCCTGCGAATTCTACCTCCCCTTGAGCTCTTGGAGCAGCAAGCTGGAAGGGGTGGGGGGAGGAAGGCCAGGGAGCGAGGGAGGATGGACACAGCACCCCTCCTCACCCAGCTCCAGCTCTCCTACCCACAGCTGTCCAGAGAACAAGTTTGGAAGGAAAAAAAATAAAGTGCAAATTAAAAAGTGATGAAAGTACTGGTGTTTCAGTCACTCAGGAACTAAAATGATATACACAGGTAAAATGGTAAAGATAAATGTTTTAAGAAAAGAAAGAAAGAAAAAAAAAAAAAAGCGCCACAGGCCAGATTTTCCCTGGCCTTGATCCCAACTCCTGACACCTAAAGATGACATTCCCATGCTTCTTGGAACGGGCTTCTCGCACTAAAGCACCGAGGGGTATTGCACATAGGCTTGGCAAAGGGGCAGTGACCCGGAACTGGGCTCCAGGCTAATACATTCGAGGCCTCCAATCTCTTGTCACCAGCGGCTGTCACCGAGGCACACCTAGAAAGAAGGTGGTATGTGCCCTGCCCACTTTCTGGGAGTCTACAGATGGCTGCAGGAAGCCACTCTACTCCCACAGCATGCCCACTTCCCTGCAAGGAGGTTTCTGCACTTCCTCTCCTACTTCCAGAAAGTATTTTATAACCAAACAGATTTATTTCTTGATCAAGAAATAAGTGTATAGCATTGTTAGGAAGAAAGGTAACCTGAAGCTTTGAAGAACAGCTGCTTTCTAAGAACAGTTTAGGAGACCTAAGGAAATTCCAACAGTAATCAGATGAGATCAGAGAAAGAGCCTTGTAATAATGACAGAGACCAGCAGGGAGAACCACAGTCCCGCTGTCTCCTCAGAAATCAGGGTAGTCCCTGTGGGCTGAGGGCAGGGGTAATCCTTTTTGGGTTTCTGTTAATCCAATGATTCAAGTGAGTTTACCGGGAAAACCATCCCAAGGGGGCAGGACATGCATTGGGCCAGAACCGACTCTGGAAGGACGGGAGAAAGCACGGAGGGAGAAATGACACCCAGGCGCACGTGTGGGGCGTTCCTGGTCCTGCTGGCCAGTAAGGAAGCCGGCAGGTGACCGTGCTCCCCCGATGAGGTATGGAAGATCAGAGCCAGTAGTGTTTCCCACCTGAATCAAGGCAAGAACCTGAATCCCTGATAAGTGACTGCAGGGCCAGATTTTTTCAGTGTTATCCTTTCAGGCCATTAGAGACCTCAGCTAAAATCCTCAGAAATCCTGTTCAAAGGCAGGCCACACATCACGCGGGCAGCTCCAGCTCCTCTCTGGAGATCGAAGCTACACCCAACACACCACCTGCCAGGACAGAGCCGCTGCAGGAGTCTGGGTGCTTCTCCGACTTCAGCTCCTTTCTCTCTCTCTCGAAGGTGCCATCAATACTCTGACCACAGCACAGCTTTGCTTCCTTTGTCCACACTGACGACATGGGAGCCAGAAGGGGACCATGCTACCGCATTGATGGACGAGCTTCAAAGGGAGAGGTCGAAACATCTGTGAGATCTTAGTGAGCTGAACGCCAGGCCCCCTTGCATTCTGGGAGCAAGGCTCTCTCCAACGCCTGGCTTACTCACCAGGACTTCTGCCGCCCACAGGCAGGCCCTTGGCAATGAGCACAGAAACTCAAAGGAACCCCACACTGTACTGAAGAAAGCAGGTTAGAAACAAAAAGAATGAAAGGAGTCCAGTGAAACCAAGTCTACCCTAAGGCGGTAGCTTTCACCCTTTGACAAGAGCCTCGGGGGCCCGACTGGGGAGTGGACAATGGCCACTGCCCCTGGGAGCAAGGAGAGATGGTTCTGGAGGAAAGCCCCACCTCCATTAAAACTAGCAGCTGAGCTTGGTGGAGAGAACAAAGCTAAGAGAAACAAGAGCCTGGGGGAGTACTGAAAGAGTGAAAATCTGGGTTTACAGCCAGTCAATTTCCTGGGGAATGGGGCTCTGAAGGGAGGAGAAGCAGAGAGGAGACGCTAGGTGATCTTCCTAAGCTTTCTCCAGCAGCCACTACTTGAAGGGCTCTAACTAGAGAGACTGTCACATCCCTAAGCAAACACTGCCACTTGCTGTACTGCATGAATGGCCTCAGGCTCCCCTCAGTGACGTTGCTCACAGCAGAGCCAGTGAGCCCACAACGCCCTCCCGGGGTTCAGTCCATGCCCAAAGAGGCAGGACCCCCGAGATGAGGTCACAGCACCTGCATACAACCTCAGGGGGGCTACCAGGATTCCCCTTACCCGTGCTGCTTGGAAAGGACCTTCTCCACCTTCCCCGAGAGCACGCTCCAGACGTAGAGGGAGCCCTCAGCTGAGCCCGCTGCCACATAACCACCATCAGGGCTGCAGAACAAGTAAGACCGGAAAAGTGTCAAGCACCCACCCCCAGTTCAGCATCCCGTGGGAGAAGCACTGGGCAGGGAGAGCCGAGAACCAGGAAAGGGGGCTGCCCTTCTGCACAGAGCCCACCTTCCTTAGAAGCTCTCCAACAGCTCTTAGGCACACCAGAAAGGAAAAAGAGAGATAGTGACCCCTAAAGGTGAACTTCCAGGTCATTCCTTGACACTCTCTCAGGGTTAGTCAGTGAACACATGGCCCCCACCTCCAACTCCAGCATGCACCAGCTGGGGGGGTGGGGCAGGACAGGAGGAGAAGCGCTACTCACCTGAATACAACTCTAGTCCAATCAGAGCCGCATTTGAACCCAGGCGCGCTGAAACCAACAAGAGCACTGTTACCCCGAGAGCTCATACCACTCGGGGTTTGAGAAAGCAGGGTCAGGGCTTCTGGTGTTCATGTGACCCCCAGAAAAACAACAAGGGTCAAATAAAACCCAAACCAGCATGTCTCCAGTTACCTAAACGTCTGTCTGACAGCATTGATCCGCAGATCAATGATCTTCAGCAGGTCATCACGAGAGCAGCTGAGAAGCTCTGTTCTCTCTGGGTTTAAGTCCAGGGCGGTAATCTTGCCCAGCAGCTCCATCTCCCGGACGATGCTCTCTGATCTACAGAAGTGACGGGAAGTCTGAGAAGACGGAACATGGAAGCGTTGGCACTTCCCCGTGTTGACCAGGACACCATGCTCCATGGAGAAGAAGGGGAAAGGAGGGAATTCGACTAGAATGCCATACTCTTCAAGAACAGCGAGTGTCCCAACCTTATAAAAATCACTTCAGGAACTGCTTTTACTATTTTTCTATCAATACATTCTATAGTTATAGTGTAAGAACCAGAACTTGGAATTGGGGAAGAATTAACTTCCTCACCCATTTGGAGAAATGCTACAGTAACTGCCAATCAGGGAGCTTCGGCCCAGCATGAGCTAAGCAGGTCTGCGACCTGTTCAGTACTCTTCCAGTGATGACATGTCAATGTGGCCAAGGGCCCAGAAACTTGCTCTGGTGGGTCTGGGACAAACATGTGGTCCGTTGCAGGCTCCCTGCCCTACAAGTTCAGCTCCAGGACTCCCCAAGTCCAGCTGAGTGATGCCAGGTGTGCAGCTGGACTCTAGGGCAGAGTTCCCACCCTAGGCAAGTCAGTCACTGGTCTG
This sequence comes from Mustela nivalis, assembly GCF_964662115.1. Classification (NCBI taxonomy): domain Eukaryota; kingdom Metazoa; phylum Chordata; class Mammalia; order Carnivora; family Mustelidae; genus Mustela; species Mustela nivalis. The sequence goes on from NC_139030.1 coordinate 74,166,836, forward strand.
GCTTCAGTCCTCCCCTTCCTCGCCCATCATGTGCGAATGCTCCCTCAAATCCCCTCCGCTCCATATCTCCTTTACTGCTGGATGAGGTCCGGGCTTCTAGGACGCCATGTGAACGCCACCTGCACCATCTACTCACTTGTGCAGAGGGGTCCTCTGTTAAAACACCCAATGGCTTACAAGAGCAAGTCACTTAACAAACAGCCATCTGATCCCAACCCACCACCAGCTAGTCCTGTCTGGAAAGTGTGTCAGGGGCTTTGTGTCATGTGATGCCCACTGCCTTATTAAGACTCACCCTGACAGGTGTTCTCTCATATCCTTGGACTAAGGTGCCTGGCTCTACTTCCGAACCCCGTGCAGACTTTCCAACTACCTAGCTGTCCATCTTCATTTTCCTAGCAGCTGAAAAAGTGCCTCCTAAGCGCAGAGAGTGTGCTCGTAAGTGATCACTGAACACGACTGTCTACTTCACGGTAAAGAATATCGAACTACTGAGACAAATGTGGACTAGAGCTCATTTTTGCTACTTCTAGGGGTCTTAAAAAGTACACCCTGTATACAAAGCCTCCTCAGAGCTCTACTACGGGAAGACCCTCTCATCTGCCTCCCCCACCAAGCTCTGGGGTAGTATACCGGATGTCCCAGAAACGAATTTTCTTGTCAAAATGTCCACTCATGACACACTGCTCCGTGCAAACGATATCGTTGCAGCTGGATCCTGCAAACACCGTCTTTATGCCTGAAAGAAAAGCGAACATTAGTCATCGAGCAGAGGACCCTGCACAGCAGAGGCCGTGCAGGGAGCATCGCTTCCCTCTCATCCGAGTAACTGGAGCTCCTTATTTAAACATACTCTCAAACACAGAAAACTGTCGCTACCTCAACGCCACTCTGAATATGAAACCAGACTTGAAATTCAAACTGTATCACGTGTGGCAACAAACACCTTGTGGTTAACGTCTAATTGTACAGACAGAGAGCAAGACTAAATTTCCTCACAGACTTTGCTGCGGAGATCCCAGAGCTTGAGGGTCCGGTCATGACTTCCGGAAACAATACGCGCGTTGTCCAGCAGGAACTTGGCAGACAGCACTTTGCCACTGTGTCCTGTGAGAGTGTGCTGCGAGAGAGAACACAGCTGGGGTAAGCCGTGGGCACACACCATGCTGGAAGAGCTGGCTTCTCCAAACACCCAAAGATCTGGTCAGGAATATTCAGACAAAGGATATGTGGCTCGGCAAAATGTCCAGAAAGCCTATCTTTCAGTGTGGCCCAGAGGTAAGGAATCAAGAGGAAGAGCATAAATCTCTCAGCACAAATAACATATAGGGGAAAAAAAAATCTAACACCACTAGTGCCAACTTTAAAAGGGACATGCAGTTGGAGGACCTTTTTGAAATAAACTGTTACAGATACCACAGGTCTGTAGGATTCCTGCAACCTTCTCTGTAAATCTGGATTGTATCAGATTACAGAATTTTTCAAAGCCTAGATTTTACCCAGTGCCTCTGAAAGTCCAGACCCTATTTAAATCAGAACAGACTGGTTCCCTGCAGGCATAATTTACAAAAGGAAACATCAGGACTCTCTAAATAAACTATTAAAAACCCTAGGGGTTTTTTCAATCAGAGATCTCAGCTTGCAATGTCAGACCATAACCACAGGTACCAGCAGCCCCAACAATGAACCCCCTTAGCAGCTGGCTGGGGGGTTCCCGCCAAGAAACACAGCCCTGGGGCGTTGCCCAGCACCAGCCACCCTTCTGCCCATCACAGCACTACTGGAGCCCAAGGGGATGCCAGGGGTATCGGGAGGGGACCTGGGAGTCGGACCTTTCACTACTCCTCATGGATTTTCCAGTGCAGGCTGGCATGCTTCTAGGTGTGAAATCTCAAAGGCTCAGAAAGTATTCGTTGAGGTTTTCTTTTTAACCAACTAATAAATAAACCTTTAAAAGCTTTCATATACTTACTACAACTGCTAACTTACTTACAGCGTTTCCACAGACTCCCAAAGATCTCACAGTTCCTTGTGAAATGTTTAGTGTGAGAATTTTTGAAACCTATCTTCCCTCCTTGCTCAGTGGAGCAACGCCACCTCACCACAGGAACAGAAAACCCAGGCCCACACATACTTCTCCCTTCTGAAGGGAGAAGCTGGCACAGATTCGAAGACTCATTTCTCCCACATTTAAACCTCTCTGAAACTGAACGACATCAGACAAATGCGCCAGCCAGGGGGCAGCTGTGCTATGGCTGTATAAAAACCTCCCACAGATCCTTCTCGTAAGATCCTGAACAATCCTGCAACAAGGCTTACATTGAGTACAGTATGGGAGTAAGGATTCCACCCAGCACAGATCATCCACACTGTACGGTTCATGAGGAGACATTCAACTCAGGAAGAGTACACCCCATGCTAGGTAAATTAAGTTTGGAGAAAAGAACTACATCATCAAAGAAATCAAAGTTTTGGGTACATTCACTGTTTTCGTTCATCCTACTGCAGTAAAAACCCAGTTGGCAGACTCCGGAGAAAGAGACACTGCTCATAAACAGGCTTGTGAGCACTCATTTCTGTGAACTCTATTAAATGCGTGTTAATACTTTCATTGTTTTCATGTGCAAATACTCCTAAAAATTTACCCACTGCTGATGGGGCGCCTGGGTGGCTCAGTGGGTTAGGCCTCTGCCTTGGACTTGGGTCATGATCTCAGGGTCTTGGGATTGAGCCCCACATCAGGCTCTCTGCTCAGCAAGGAACAGGGTCTCCCGCCCCTGCCTTTGCCTACTTGTGATCTCCTTCTCTGTCAAATAAATAAATTTAAAAAAAAATTATCTATTGCCATTTTCACATTACAGCAGAAGTAGTTTCCCACGTGACAGCTGAAGATGCTCCGGCTCTGGGGTCACAATGCTCTGGCTTTGAACAGTCAGGGCTCAAACATCTGCCAAATAACCTCTTCCTCCCACTGTTTTAGTAAAAGGACCAAACAAGGTGCCCCGTGTACAAGGCCCACTGCTGGGAGCATTAATGTTCTTCCTTCCTCCAACCACTAAGAGCCTTCAAAGTTACTCTGATAGTTAAGTAATTGTCAAGTGGCAATTACAATTTAATGGAAATTTCTATGCCCAGCAGACACCTAGGTCACTTTACATCTCATGAGCACTAATGGTGCTACTGCAAACAGCTATGGGCACACAGTTTCCCTGGTAAAACTGCTGGACTGATGAAAGAAAGAAAAGAGATACTGTTATTTCCTGGCTCTTCCTCTTCTTCTTCTTTTTAAAAGATTTTACTTATTTGACACAGAGAGAGAAAGGGTCACAAATAGGCAGGCAGAGAGAGAGGGGGAAGCAGGCTCAGAGAGCCTGATGTGGGGCTCGATCCCAGGATGTTGAGATCATGACCTGAGCAGAAGGCAGAGGTTTAACCTGCTGAGCCACCCAGGTACCCCTTTCCTGGCTCTTCTTATGTGTGTTAGCTTGCTTTTTAAAGTTTGTCCTTCTGCCAATCTCATCCTTGGAGGAAATCCAGCTGACGGGCTCCCATTCCATGCTCACAAAGGTATGGAATGCAGCCTCCTCCAGGTTTTTTTCCATGATTTACAAAGTCCTTATCTCAAGTGCATCAGATTTATGTAAAATTTTTATCCACCCAGTGTTTCTGACATTTCTTTTCAATATTTAATTCAATTCAACTTATTTAATTTTCAGGTTTTACCTTCCTTTTTCAAACAGTGGCTCCTAAGAGATGGGGCAGCATGTTCAGACATCAGAGCAGCTTGAACCTCTCTTCTCCAGGGCCCTGCCAGGTGCTCCCCCATGCCTCAGGAGAGACCTGAGGGCCACCCACCATGCAAGCAACCACCGTTAGCACCAAATGGTCAACTGACCCCAGAAAAAATGCAGAACTCAATGAGGATGTTTCTGAAGCAAAAACCACCATCTGAAAGCCAGTCTCGTCACCATGGTTATTTTTCTATGTCCACATTAGAGAAGTGAAAAGGTGGGCTGTTCAACCCCATTCCTCAAGTCACATTTTAGAGAGCAGCTAGGAAGTTTTGCAAGGACCTTCTGGATTTTTAAGGGAATCTAAAACACCCGCTCTTCAAAGGAGTCCTCTGTAAATACCAGGCTGTCTCTAGCACACCTTTACTACAAGGATTTTAAAGCACTCAGCCAGTTGCTCCTTGCATTCTGGTCTCTGCCAATACCTTTCCCTTACCAGAAAAACTATGGGCTTGGGTCCTGGATTTCTGAACATTCACCTATGTGTCTTCCAACATCCTCTGTTGACTAGGGTCTACGTAGAAGCCAGAGCCTCCTACAAGAGGGAGTGTATTTACTTCCTGGACCCTGTTAAGAGTTCCATGTGTGTTCTGTGGTCCCAGAGCAGATGTTTATCCAGAGGATGTTCATCCTGATCTTCATCACACATACACAGAGAGAGGGCCAGAAGCCCTCCAAGTCAGCTAGCCCAGCTACGGAGGCTACTATCCTAGCACCAGCCCAACCCATCAGCAAGCCCAGTGGAAGCCTGGTGCTCCAGTACCCTGAGTGCTTTCTCCCATGAAACGCAGCCCACTCTTGCAGATTAGCTCACTTGAAGAAAATTTCCCAACATTATTTTTGTTTTCCAGGTCTGGCTCCCACCTGCAGGTCCCCTTCTTATGTCCAACCCAAGGGCTGATGGTCACCTGAATAGAACTCTTTTCCAATGGAAAATATCATCCTGCACAACTGGCCGAGCCCTCAACTGCTTGCTTTTCTCCTCCAATGGCCTACAATGGAAGGGAGGACTGTATGTCCCTCTTCATGGTGAGACAGGTCTGCTGTACCTATAGAGACACTAGAGTAATCCAGGTCAAACAGAAAAGCAAGGAGCCCAGTTCTCATTTTCATCTGGTAGCTGGGGGACTCTAGGCAATTTTGTGGGCTTCTCTGACTGAGCCTTGGTTTTCCGTAACCTATCCCTCCTTGTTCCCCTGGGGATGAAAAAAGCAGTAGGGTACATACAATACTTTGGTATTGGGTCTGATGCATCAGAGCCACTCAAGAAAAGTCCCTTTTCCTGTAGGCAAACTAAGAACTGCAGGCATATTCAATCCTATTTCAAGAATCCAGTAAGGGATTGATGGTTGAGAGCACAGCATAGCCCACAGCAAGTTATCATGCTGGTTGAGGACGGGCCAGGCCACCTTGAGCGTGCAGAAGTAGAGGGCGGCTACTGAAAACTTGTTCAGGTGTTGGAACAGATGGGACTACTGCTTTAGCAAAAGGTCCAGCCCTGCCCACGGGGGCCCAGTGGCCCCGTTCCCTGTTCTGCATTCAGACAAGAACACAGAACAGGCTCTTCAGCTTTCACAAGGGAGTAATCTTTGTCAGCTTCCTGCCCCATACTTTGCATGTGTAACCCTGGATCTTCTTCCGACTCAGAATGAAGGATCACCACCGTCCATGAGGTACTGACTAGCAGCTAATACTGGTGGTGTTCCCTACAGCTCCTTCAAGAAAACGGAGAGCCTATGAGACACGTGAACTGTGCATTTCCAAAGATTCTCCAAACTGCATCCCAGCATTATCACATCAGACCACTGGCAACGGACCATTCTGCGGCAGCTCCCCTTTTCTGCAGATTTCCCTTGAAGAAGCTCTCAACGCCATGCCTCATGCAAGCTGATGTACAAAAGCTTGTGTCAAACTTTTTTCTTTGTAAGAAGCTCAGCCTCCCTCTTATCTTTCAACAGCCTTTTCTTAATGAGCACATGTGAAAACTGCTTCAGGCTTAAGGAGAAAAACAACATGTCCCCAAATTAAGCTATTTGTTTTTCACTAGAACCAAAGTACTATAAACATCAAGTTTTGGTCTTCGTTGTGGAGGCCAAGCGACTTCTCAACAACTTCGGGTTCACATGCGAATTCCTTCACATGACCCCGAGCTTCCCCTTTTCCCTGCCACCTGCTCCCACCTTGTGTCAGAGTTGTGGTTCTCGCTAACCGTAAGTGTACCCACATGCACTCCTATGTCCTACTTTCAGCTCGACTCTGGGAGCTCATTATGAGTCTTGGGACATAACAAATGTAACTTCTACAACAACGCTGGGATTGTTGGAAGTTCTGCTAAAACAGACACCTGCCTGCCCCAAGTATGTAGTTCTTAGGAACAGGAACACCCTGAGTCTTTTATGAGAAATGTGATGGCTTCCTCGTGCAAGCATTCTGAAACTCAATCTTGGACAAAGGAAGAATGTAACATGGAAACAAATTTTCCCAAGGGGGAAAAGGAAAGGCAGGGGGAGTCAAGTATGATTTTTAGGAAAACACGATTCTCCTAATTAATCAACCTGCCATTTCCTACATTTTGTGCCTTAAGAACCTCATGAAGTTTGAAGTTATACTAACTTTTTTAACTGGGTCTTACCCGTAACCGATAATCATCCACAGTCCAGATTCGACTTGCAAAATCATTTGAAGCTGCTAAAAGGTAAGATCCCTATGGGAATAAGGGTGGGGGGAGACAAATTTTAGACAAAATAGATTATTTCAGTCCACACAATACAAACTCCCTAAGAATCGAGTCCAGAAAAGGCTTATTAGATGCTCAAAAGCTGCACAGCTGATGTGAATACCGACCTTACTCCCAGTAGTCTGTCAACCCACTGACTGCGGTAAATCCACTTTGCTCCTGAACTTGCTCAATCCTGCCCTCCCGCTGGAATATTGCAGACTCTCCAGTTCAAACTGTAACCTGTTCTCTCGAGTTCATCAGCTATCCCCTCTACCCCCTTCAGTAACAGTAAATACCAACTGTCTACACACTGTCCAAACTACAGAGCCCAGAGGCACCAGCTCTTCCCTCCCACAACCTCCCAAAACTGTTCTCCCTGAGACCTGCCTCTCACCCACCTAGCTAGACGCCTGTGGCTCCCCCTGCACCGCCACTCTTCAGCTGGGACCTTCAGCAATCCTGCAGAGAACTGACTGGCTGGGACACTGCAGACCTGCCTCCCCCACCCAGATTGCAACACTGTCACAAACAGCCCAGAATTTACCATCTCCTTGCATCGTGATCGGACACTGATGGGACTTAAGACAAGGAGAAAAGCTGGGAAATCATCTGAGTAATTTTTAAAATTTCAAGAACCGGATGTCTTAAATGGTTTCTACACCTCTGTAAGCGCACTCATTTCCACAGCCATGGGATACTCACAGCGCTGTCAAATTCGATGCTTGTAATTCCCGCATTACTGCCAGAGAGGGAGCCCTTGAACTCACATTTATCTGGATAAAGAAAGACAGAGGAGACAAAGGAAAGTAAGGCCAACACCTATGTAACACTGGGGCACCTGAAACAGAGTGGAAGCCAGTGAGAGGCTGCGAAGAGCAGCTGTCCTGCATGGATGCAGCATCGGAGAGCAGGAGGACAAACACCGCAGTGAGACCAGAGGGAACAGCTGTGCAGCTGCTGGAGCCATAAGTGTGTAAGCCGACGCAGGGCCCAGCACTTCACAGGTGCTCCCTGTTCTCTTCAAAAATTTAGAGTCTTCTATTCCCTTTACAAAGAAGTAAGTGCAGGAATTTTAAAGAAATGTCAATCCGTCTAGAGAGTTTTAGTTCTGCTATTCCTCAGTAAAAATTTCTAGTTCAGATAAATACACCTTTGGGTCTGATAAGTATTTGTGTCAATTTAACAATCACTTGTATAGAACCTCACCACGAAATTTTTCACAATCTCTGTGTGAATTCTCATTAGAGTTTTATTTATTTATTTTTTTCTTTTTTTAAGTTATAAGTTACTGGCTAGTCCTTAGAATGCCAGTGAAGCTAGTTTGGAGTTTCTGGAATTTGTCTGTACACTTCCTCTGTCTCTGGAAGCTGAAGATTCTGGCAGTCCAACTGGCTGCCAGCACTCCCCTCACCCCAGCCTCCCTCACCAGACACAGGCTCCTGGGTCCTGCTCTCAGACACCCACGCAGGAGTTTTCATGATGTAGGCACAAACTGACAAGAGTACGAGTCTCAGGATGATGTGATTAAGCCCCTTCTTAAAGGGTACCTTAAGGATGACAAGTTCAGAAAACAATCAGGGAAACATTCAAATCAAATTCATAAAAGGGGATCAGGCGCCTGGATGTCTGTTGGCTGAGAGTCCGACTCTTGATTTCATGCAGGTCATAATCTCAGGGTCTTGAAATCAAGCACCAAATCAGGCTCTGTGCTCAGAGCAGAGTCTGCTGAAGATTCTCTTTCTCCCTGTCTCTTTAAAATAAATTAAAAAAAATTTTTTTCTAAGATTTTATTTGAGAGAGAGAACACAAGCAGGGAGAGCAGCAGGCAGAGGGACAGGGAGAAGCAGGCTTCCTGCTGAGCAGGAAGTCCGACATGGGGCTCAATCCCAGGACCCCGGGAACATGAATTGAGCCAAAGGCAGCCAGTTAACCAATTGAGCCACCGAAGCACACCCCTCTTTTAAAATAAATAAATCTTAAAAAAGTAGTTCATAAAAAGGGAACATAAAATAGGAAACATCTCCAAGAACAGCCTTTTCTCTTATTCAATACTTCTACTGGTAATAATTATGATATGAATACTGGGTTTAGAGCTGTCAAATACATTTAGGGTCAGGATTATTAAACTGGTTGAAGCCCATCCTCTGAATTATTGCGAAATACCTGTATAGCATATTTAAAGCCTTTTCTTGGATCCTGGATTCATGAGATTTTCAAAAGTCAGAAAAGGCTAATATCCACTAATTAATTAAGGTCTTAATTTAGATTAGAGCTTTACAAAAATATTACTATAAATTCTAAGAAATACCAAAAATTATGCCCAAGATAGCAGTTTATTTCTCTGGTAGTTAACACATTGCCAAAATGTAAGAAATGACCAATAAATACTACTCTATGTAAAAAATTGATCTCAAACAATCAAAAAAAAAAAAAAAATCCTTCCCAAAGATCTAGAGAGCATGGAGGGAAGGTATGTCAACATCTCAATGGAGCTTCTGGAAAATTTTGATAGAGCAAGGACAGATGTTCCTACTGGGCAGAAAGTGCCATTCTTCTGATACTTTAAAAGTGTAAAAAACAGGACCCCCAAACTCTTTCATAAAAGGCTTTTTGAACTTAGTCTCTTCCAAGATTCAGTAAATATTAGCCAAGGAGAAAAAACCTGCTGACTAAGTGATTTGCAGAAGAAATACTCTATAATTAGGCCATAACTGATATTTGTTCCTCAAAACTATATAAAGTGCTGCCAAACATTCTATGTTATTTCTTAGACCCAGCAGAAACTTTTCATTTTATTGACACCAACTATGCCAATATTCATTTCCATTTACTTCCTTTTTAGCAGCAAAAACCTAACACTGTTACTAAAGGTTGGTTCTAATTTTCTTAGAAGTGCTTTTACTTCTACTACCAGGAAGCAGAAAGTATTTCTAGAGTTATTTTTATTTAATCACAAGACATAATCAAAACAGATGCTCTGGGGCACCTGGGTGGCTTAGTCGTTAAACATCTGCCTTCAGCTCAGGTCATGATCGCAGGGTCCTGGGATTGGGCCCCACATTGGGGCGCAGTGGGGAGTTTGTTTCTCACTTTCTCTCTGACCCTCTTCCCTGTTGTGTGTGCACGCTCTCTTGCTCTCTCCGTCTCAAATAAATAAATAAATAGATAAATCTTAAGAACAAATACAAACAGATGCTCTGCTTAGATTTTAAAAAATCAAATCTCATAAAACTTCTATTATTACAATATGGCTTTATTATTGCATTATCATGGTTTTCACAATTACCATTCATAAGGTGTTTCTGGGTAAAGCAGCACAAATTTTCATGGGCTTCAACTAGCTGTATTTGCCAGGGATTTAACGATGGAGTCACTTTTCAGAAAAAGAAAAAGAAAAAAAAAAAAGGCCAGGGCAGACAAATGTGGTGCTTTATTGATAATCTATGATCATCAAATGGATCAACAGACTGCTCTTGCTCTGAACACACCAAAAGTCACCTGCATGTTCCTTCAGGTGCTCTATAGCTCAGGGGAGGCCACAGCGGGAAGAAAGGGGCTTTGCAGTCAGCAGACCCAGCAGGACCTGGTTCTGCCATCCCCTGCCACGCTAATCAGTTACCAGCCATGAAAACCAACTGCAAAATCAAGTAGGGGCTCTGAGTTTTCATGTTTTCGTCTTGTGGGGTGAAGGGGTGATACCTGTCTTTCAAGCTGCACAGGGCTGTGGTGAGGATCAGGGGAACTAACACAGACAAGGGCCCTCTGGATCTACTTCTTGGTGGACACTGGGAATGTAAGTGCTACAACTAAGGAAAGCTGACAAAGCGGTTCTTATTAAAATCTTCAGCCTTATTCCTCAACCCTGCTTTATTTAAAACAACAACAACAAAACCACAACATGAGATTTAACTACATCTCAACATGCTGAAATTGAGCTATCCCTAGCTTCAGATTTCTAAGAGATGATTTCACCAAGTCCCACTTCCTGTTTTAATGCCATCCCATTTCTGAGTACTCTGAAGCCACTTCTGAAACAAAGTCTCATCAAAGAGACGAGGTCTTGATCTTCTGGCCCTTGATGATAAGCTGCTTGTTAAATACATTTTTTTCTGGAAGATATATCCCTCTTTTTATTCTCAAGCTTAGATATGACCTCAATCTTTTTCTCTAGGCTAAAGCCAATAGTGTTATTAAATGCACGCACCTCAGCTCAATGTATAGTTTAATTCTAAAGTCTATGACTTTAAGACCTTTCATTTTCCTTCTAAATCCTGTAGAATCTTGGAAGATGTTCTCATTATATCTGAGAAAACACAAACACTAACGAATCCATAACTTAAAACCATTTTCTAGCCCTTGCTTAAAAACTCAGCGCAAATATCCACACAGGTGCAGTGTCTGAGATGGTGATAATGCTTTGGTCAGATAATTTCTGAAACAAGATACTAGATATTTGGAGAAGGTGAATGATTTAAAGATTGCCTAAATAAATAAATGAAATCTTAAAAAAAAATTTTAAAGATTGCCTGAAAGCCAAGGTCAACCAGATGTCCCCAACACAGCCTCTTTCTTTGCAACTCCGGGATCTCACCTCCAAACACTTCCCAAAGCTTAACTCTCCGATCCATGCCTCCTGTGGCCAGCAGCCGGGAGCCCGGACTGAACTGCACAGCGTTGACTTCCCCATCGTGAGCATCCTGCAAGACAAGCACCCTGCTTCAACCCCAATCACTGTCATTCCTGAGAGGAAGGAGCCCAGTGCACATGAACACTCTGGACATCTAACAAAAGGCATCAGATGCTCACTTAGAAATAAAGGGGGTCCGCTCATAAACTAACTTGGATTCCTACCCTATTTTATTCTTATAGTTACAGTTCCATTTATTTAAGCACAGTGCAACCTTCTTAAAAAGCATTCAAAAACCCATGTAGACTAACTGCCAAAAGTTTGTCTTTGCATTAATTTCATTTCTCCTTAAGAAAAATAAAATTCAGTCTATATTCTACTATGATCTTAATGGCTTAAAATTAAGTCTCTGATTAACCACCTCTCTTTTTGTCCAGATTATGTTAATGCTAAATGCTAACCTATCTAGTCAAAGTACAGCATGGCTTTTCATGATAGAAGTCTTTATGGTTTCCTAATGTGAGTATATCCCCACATGGAGTCCTAATACGAGCAGATACCACACCTGCTGCGATGCATCACTGTTACAGTAGGATTCTATTCTGCTCTGGAAACAATACAGCACTACTGTGTACTAGGCAGGGTGACTTTTGCCAAGTTTCTTAACTTTCTGAAGTCTCAGCTCATTTGCTCATCTATAGAAAAAGACTTCTGCCAAGTTGTGTGACTTAGGAGTGTGCCTAATCACCAACAGGCCTTCAACGAAACAGGTATCACTCTGGGAGAATTTTAAATTCTTCACAGGGAGAGACACCTGGGTGACTGTCAGTTAAGCATCTGCCTTCAGCTCAGGTCATGATCCCAGGGTCCTGGGACTGAGACCCACGCTGGGCTCGCTGCTCCATGGGGAGCCTTTTCTTCCCTCTCCCTCTGTCTGCCACTCTGCCTGCTTGTGCTTTCTGTCATATAAATAAAATCTTAAAAAAAGAATAAGTTCTTTACAGGGAAATCTTTTTCTCTAAAGGTTTAATTATTTTGACAAAAGAGACAGAGCATGCACACAGGGGGAGGGACAGAGGAAAAAGGGGAGAGAAACCCAAGCGATTGCCTGCTGAGCACAGAGCCTGATGCCGAACTCGATCTCTGACCCCAAGAGATGACCGGAGCAGAAATCGAGTCAGATTCTAATTCGACTGAGCTATCTAGGACTCCTTCACAGGGAAATTACTGAGACTGGCATCCAAACTAGAAAAAAAATAATCTGAAAAGATGGTATCCTTTTTTGTGTTCATGATGGGAAGTGAAATGGGGTAAAAAGCATCCCCTCCTAGAATGGGAAAAAAAATACCAGAAAATGTCTCTGAAACCGCTCTTAAAAATTAAGACTATAAGGGTGACTGGGAGGCTCAGTCAGTTGGGCATCTGACTGAGCCCTGCATTGGGCTCTGTGTTCAGCAGGGAGTCTGCTTAGGACTCTCTCTCTCTCCCTTTCCCTCCACCCCTCCAGCTACCCTCTCTAAAACAGATCAATCTTTTTTTTTTTTTTTTTTTTTTTAAGATTTTATTTATTTGTCAGAGACAGAGGGAGAGAGAGTGCGCGAGCACAGGCAGACAGAGAGGCAGGCAGAGGCAGAGGGAGAAGCAGGCTCCCTGCCGAGCAAGGAGCCCGATGTGGGACTCAATCCCAGAACCCTGGGATCATGACCCGAGCCGAAGGCAGCTGCTTAACCAACTGAGCCACCCAGGCATCCCTAAAACAGATCAATCTTAAAAAAGAGAAAAGAAAAAAAAGACTATCGTTGCCGAAGTCTTTATGGATGAACTATGATGCCTGAGATTTGCTTTAAATTGCTCCAGCAAAAGTGTGTGGGGCAGAGAGAAGAAAACTGGCAGATGTAGCTAACTGGGGCTGCCTGGCAGGATGATGGGTGATGGGACCCAGAAGTTCTTTTACTCCCTGCTCACACCAATGTTTGAAAGTTTTCATAATAAAAAGGAAAAAAAAAAAGACTGGAAAATGTGGATTACAAATATTAGATCACTAAACAGATCATCTATCATTTGCCTAAAACATCATTTGGGAAAGACAAAAATCTTATTGTCACATCTGCCTGGGACTAAAAAAGATGCCTGAAATATTATCAAAGGCACGATTATTAACTGACTGGGATATACACACCACTTTATTTTGCTTGGTGATCTGATCCAGCCCCAGCCCTTGTGTCCCACTGCTGAAAAGCGATCCGAGAGCTGACCAACCTTTTTGCTCCATGTAATTCCCTTCCTTTTCTTTCTTCTTCTTCTTTTTTTTTTAATGCTATCTTTCTACTCAGGAGGTCTCAGATTGAAAACTTGAGATCATGCACCATCACACCCATGGCTGCCGCTCCTCCATCTCCTGCATAGCCGGTTCTGTTGGATATCTGTCAGCTGTGAACTGTATACTCTCAGAAACACATGCTGACAGAATCCCAAATTATCAGCTGCTCCATTATCCCATACACATGACTTAAATGTGACAGGAGAAAACAATGGGCTGCTGGGAGTTGAGGGCAAGGAAGGGGCTGTGACACTGAGTGCAATCAGACCTTTTACCAATCATCACTGACCTCCATAAGGTGCTTGGGCCTGTCAGGGACTCGCAGGAGTGGAATGGGAAGGGGCCTTAATGGTCCTCAATCCAACTCCTCATCTGGAGGGAGACTCTCTTTATGACAGACAAAGTGGTTAAATCACTCAGCCAGTTAACTGTGGAAATCTCTAATCAATTCCTCCTTATGCCGGAACTAAAAGCCTTCCCCATATAAATTCCCACCCATTTTATAGGGAGTCTTTCTCTCCCCTGAAAGCTGGCTCCTCTAACTCAGCCCATGTAACCCACAAGTCAGCCCAGCTATCTGGGCTCTGCTCTGCTTCTCTCTTCCCCCCAGACTCCCACCTGCCAGACCTGAATCAGGAACCCCTCATTTCTCCAGGCTGGTTCCATTTCTGCTCAGTTCCCCCAAGCTGGGACCTACTTCTTCATTTCTACTAGCATCCAGCTCTGAATTCCAGCTGACAGCCCCAGCATCACAGTGGCCTCTGCCCAGGACTGTCTCCTGCTTCCAAACTTGTGCTTCTAACAATTGGAAGCCACACAGATTTGGGTATAATTCACGAAGCAAACAGTTGCCCTTACCCACCTTCTAAAACAGACTACTAACTAGAATTTCACTCTAGATCAGAGCCAACCAGTGACAACAATGACACACATTAGTGTAACTTCTCACCAACCACAGCTCCTTCTCCCTTGTCCCATCTCTCATGCTAGGGATTCTCTCTCAGCCAGTCCTGAATTACAGAAAATGGTTATAATAAATTCTATCCTCTAAGCTAAGCAAAATGTATCAATTCCTTCCATTAGACATAGCCAACAGGTGTAAAAGCTTGCTATTGCTCTAAATAAAACAAGAGAAAGCCAGCTGCTGTGGAGAAAGGATCCTTTAACTGTCATGCTCAGTTACCACACAAAGCTTGGTGGGACGTGGGGTTCAACTGTACTTACAAAGACACACATCGCTGTTGTTGGCACTCTCACTTCTTTACTAGAACCAGGATGAGGATCCACATTATCCTGGGGAACTGGAAAGGAAGAGACAGAACGCCTCCTAAGAAGTAACATAAAGGAAAATATTAGGATTGCATAAGGCTTCCTGTCCACCAAACATACAGGAGGGATTCAAAGACGACTTTTGACAGCTTCTTCTCCCTCCTAGACTCTTTGAACCACAAAACAATTCACCCGACCAGAGGCATCCTCACTCAAATGACACCCGAGAGGTATCCAGCACGTACCTGCACTCGCTTGCTCACTAACTCACAGACTCCAAAACCCAACACTGAAAAGCAGTCCCGCGAAACTGCTTCCCCAGCCAATAAACTGCTGCAAAAACGTTCTCAACATGAGTTAACTGCCCGTTCTGCGGGAGCTCGTTTGTCTACTGATAAGACTACCTGAAGGTGACTTCTGTGCCTAGTTACAACCATCCTCAGCATCCAGTGTGGTCATAGCGGAATCAAATGCGTGCCCGAGGAGAGGGATGAGATCGTGGCTGCTGTGCAGAGCTCAACCTAACTGCCCGCTCAAGAAGCTGACAGCACTCCTAGGAGCATGCATAGCGGCCTGGGAGGCACATGCACACCCGACAAGGGTGGTGGGGGCTGAAGCGGTGATCAGCACAATTATCAAGGAGCCACGTTCACATGCCGGACTGAGAGAAGGGAGTATTTTCACCTGGCAGCATCAGAAGAGTGATGTCCCAAAAGGGGAGACTCGGACAGACTAAAGGTAAGGCCAGATCAGTACGCAGCAAAATTAAGGAAAGAAAACAGAGGAAAAAGGAAGAAGCTAAGTGAAAAGCTGAAGTCAAAGCATCTGAATACTTGGCGCCACAGAAATTTGGTGTATGCTTAAAAAATGGTGATAAATCATATACAACACTTATGAATATTCACAAACATATTAACAAGGAAAGGTGAAGGTTTTCTAACCTACCCAAAGATATTAGTGATAGAATCCAGAAGGCCTCCAGCAGGCTGCGAGAGTCGCTTACTAAAGAGGAGGGGAGGATAGGTTTAAACCTTAGAAACATTTTGCCCATAATTCATCAATAAAAACAGTCCACAAAAATAGGTACCTGGGAGTATGTTTCCCATCAAGTTCCCAAACCCCAGCCAAGAAACCCCCTCAGAGGAGCAAACCATCAGAAAACAAGGGGAAGGCAAGAGGGAGGACCCAGCTTCAAAGTTTTAAAAGACACAAGGTTCCCCGCATTAAATTAACTTGTCTTAGAAACTGTGCTTCAGAAAATGACTCAATCTGACCTAACAGTGTCTGTCTGGCTGTTAATAACCAATCCCCATCCTTTTAGTCCTGCTTTAGTTATTAGCAAAGAAAAAAATCCTGGAACCCAAGTACGAAGTAAACAGTATGATTTAAATAATCATCCCAACAAGGTGTAACTGTCCATCTTGTGGGAAGCCATGACACTTCCTCCCACCTCCCCTCACGGGGTGGTGGCAGAATCAGATAGCTTGAGTCCCATGTGAAGGTGACCTGAGGAAGATGGGGACACTCGGGAGCCCACGATCTCCATAGCTGTACAGGAGGGGCTGGGCACTCCAGCAAGGGGCTCTTGCTGCCGCCACAATGTGCCGTCCACATACAGCATGAGTGCTCCTCTCCTGGCCCGCCCCAGCTACTTACGTGGCTGCTCTGCTGAGGGCACGCACGGGAGATGTCTCCTCAGTGTGATCAGAGGTTTCGTCCACGATGACTTCAATGTCATCATCCCTGGAAAAAAGGGCAAGAGGCCAAGTCTTTGATCCTGCTCCTTGGGAGCTTTGTGGCGAGTCTGTCCCACAAGCACCACCTCTTAGTCACACGCGGCCTCCGTGAGTTGGCCGTGACAAAAACAGCCAAGGGTTCTTCAGAGAAACAGGAATGGCCACACTTTGAATGACACTAAAAAAACGTTTAACCTACTGACATCAAATCTAGAATTCCAGCTGAAAAGAACTTAAAAAGTGATCTTTTGATCCTCTGAGGTGTGAACACCACTACCACTTGGAAAGCAAGGAAATGATTTAACAAGCCTAGAACCATGCATCCAGTGCCAAGGGAGATTCCTTCCTTCAGGCTGGGTTCACAGGTAAGGGCTCCTGCATGTGAACAACTGGACCACAGTGCTCACCAAGAAACAGTTCCTATGAGATGGGCTGAGCATGGCACAGATGACAGCCAGGGCAGCTCTGGAGCACAAGAAAATGACAGGGCAAGGAGGAGATCCAGGGGAGTAAGGAAAGCTTTTGCTGGAAGGGCAATGGAGTCCATGGTTGCGTTAACATTGGCTTTAAATACTGCCTTAGTAATAGAAACAGGAAAGCAAAATCTCAACACAATTCATTTTTGACTCTGGGTATTTTATGCCTAGGTTTCAACACTTGGTGCTTCTGACATGTAGGAAGTCTTATCATGCTTCATGTGAAATAATCAAGACACAGAAATGCCCTGTTGTTTACCCGCCTTATCCCACCGGATACAAAGCACCTCTGGAATCTACCCCACCCCTTGTTCCTGGTTGGGGGAAGGCAAGCAATTATTTTGGTTTTAATGACCTCCTACCGAGTTGCAATCAGAAGTAAAATAATAAAACCTAACAACCCAAGCCTTTATCACCTAATGTTCAGACTCTTTAGACTTGAGAGCTAAATTTTTCCATGATTAATTATCTGGATTATGTAAACATATACTTGTTACCAACCAAGTTAAACCAAGTCAAAGAAAAGTTGTTTTCCTTGGCTATCGATTTTAGGATTCCACACAACTGACCCCAGTCTAGGCCAGGATGTAGGGGAGAACAAAGGTATGCCTGAAGAAAGAGAACAAGGCTAGCCTTTCTTTTCTTCGTGGTTCTGGTTTGGAGGAGTCCCCTGTGTCCATACAAGCATGACAGCAGAGCAACAGAGACAGCAAGGGTAGCGATCAAGAGCAGAGCCTATGGAAATGTTTTTAGAATGCGACAAACATGAAGACACTTGGAACCCTGCAAAGGCCCAGAGCCACAAGAAAATACCAGGATGTGGCAACTGGTTATCACAATCTTTCAAAGGTAAGAATGCCCTTTGCCCCAGAAACTCTGCTCTTTGGGAAACAGAGATTAAAAACAGGCCTTTGAGGTCTGGCACTCCTAGGTTAGGTTTGCTCTGTCCCTTCCGAGAAGATCTTGGGCAGCATGCTTGACCTAAGTTGTGTCACACCCAGTCACCTGTTTATGCTGCAGTAGGGATGCAGACAAATGTTGCTTTTATAAGCTGTCATTTCTTTACTTTGTAGTGTCTATAAAATAGAACTGAGATTCATTTTCCACATCTGAGAATACAGAAGAAATGCCTGTAAGTACAGCCTTGGTATGGAAATCTTTTTTCCTTATAAATTAACACCCCGTCTGGTGGCTGACTCCTCTAACTGAATTTAAACCAGTCCCCTCCATTTATAAGGAAACAAACAACATTTTAAAATGCAGTAAATCACAATTCTAATACTGTATTCTGGAATATTTTTCAGTAGAAAAGGAACACATCATAAGCCAGAAGCAAGTGGAATTCAGTCATTAACTGAATTAAATTAAATTTAAATATCTACCACTCTTAACACAAAGCTTCAGATCTTGCAGAGGACTCTCCACCCCAACTCTAGATCAGGGAAAGTTCCAAATGGATTCATTCCCTTTTGCTCCAAGAGACTGTCATTTTCACTTAGGCTTCAAAGGTTTGCCCATACATCCACTCAAAGTCGCATCCCAAGAACAGAGAGCAAGAGAAAGAACCCAGCCCAGCAATACACTCCAGGAGGCCCAATGACAGGTAGAAAATGGATCAAAGTGTCAAGAAGGAAGCAGCAAGGTGGGCACCCATTCAGGGTGCAGAAGTCATCTGTTTACAGCCCCACAGCCCACAAGGAGCATGAGCTGCAGCAGCCTTGGGATGGGAACCAGTGTTTAGTGGCTCCCTCAGAACTTCTGAGTTTCCTTTCTACAATCTATAATAAACGATTTTACAGAAATAAGAACATGGTAACATTTTAAAAGAGCAAATCCAATTACTAAGAGCAGTTCTGATTAGAATAGCTCTACTTACTGTTCAACGGGTAGAGGTTCCTTTGCTGCTTCTGCAAGCTCTTTCTGTAGCCGGGCTTGCCGCCTCCTAGTGAAGAAAGCCCACTAGTTCATGTCGGCCTCAACAAAGCACGGCACTTGGGCCCTCAATAAACTACTAGCTCTCATAAAATACTTGAATGTTCAGTGCATCTCAAATAACTGCCCTGGGCATAGATACCCAAGTCCCAAACCCACACCAGTAATGTCAGTAAGGAACCCTGTCATAAAGGATTCCAGAGCACAGGCCAGAAGAGGGATTATATCATTAGAGAAAGCAGTGACCTAGCAAGGTAGAGCCTGCCCATCGTGACCCGGGGCCTTCCAGGGCAGAAAGGCACATCAGATTTATCCAGGGTTAGTCACGGTCAAGAGTGGGCTTTCTGTAGCAAACAGTCTGACACCAACATGTCAAGAGCATGAAGATTTAATAGTTAAGACTTACTTAGAATTTACTTGTCCCTGACTACTTGGTATTGTTATTGCCAGGTTTTAACTCATTTAATCTTTGTAATAATGCTTTGAGATCTAGCACTACTTTAACAGGTAAGGAAACTGAGGTGTGGGATTCTTGAACTGTCAAAATGCACATGGGTCCACTTACCAGGGCTGCATACAGATGTCTCAGCTATGGACACATTTTTTTTTTTTTTTTAAGATTTATGTATTTATTTTAGAGAGAAAGTGAGTATGGGGAAGGGGCAGAGGGAGAGGGAGTGAGAGAATCCTCAAGGAGATCCCCACTGAATGCAGAGCCCCACATGGGGCTCAATCCCAGGACGTGGAGATCATGACCTGAGCCGAAAATCAAGAGTTGGTGGTGGATTACCACCCAGGCACCCCTCAGCTGTGGAAAAATTCTAATGTGGCCAAACAGTCAAGTGCACTGTTACCCTTTCTCAGAAAAAATTTCTGTCTCACCAAGTCCTAAATTCAGGATCTCCCCCATTTTTAACCTTGGCCTTGTTTTCTCTTCCACGGCAATTTCATCTCTAACTGTGGTTTTATTCTGTATGTGGAGAACCCCTAATCTGGAATTCTAGCACTGCTATTAAGCCCCAGCCAAGAATTCAAAAGCTTCTACCAGTGTTAATTCTCAAAACAGGGAGAAGTCCTTTAGATGGCATGTGAGAATCATGGAAAGGGATGACTGCAGCTTATACTCTTCATTTTATTAAAAAGTATCTTATTTGACACAGAGAAAAAGAGCGTAAGCAGGGGGAGCAGCAGTGGGAAGGGAGAAGCAGGCTCCCTGCCAAACAGGGAGCCTGATGTGGGGCTCTATCCCAGGACCTGGAGATCATGACCCGAGCTGAAGGTAGATGCTTATCTGACTGAACGACCTAGGTACCCCTATTTTTTATTTTTTAAAAGAATACTTATTTACTTGATAAGAGTGAGGTGTGCACATACACACAAGCGGGAGGAGGGGAAGAGCAGGGGAGGGACAAGCAGACTCCCTGCTGGGCACAAAGCTCAACACAGGGCGGGATCTCACCACCCTAAGCTCAGGACCTGAGCCAAAATCAAGAACCAGAAGTTTACCTGACTAAGCCACCCAGGCGCCCCCTACACTCTTACTTTTATATGAGGAAGATGGGAAACTAAGTTTTATAGGACGAATGACAAAATTTTATCATTTTTTTCTTAGCTGGAATAGATGACCTATGAACTACCTTTGAGGGAAACCAGAATTTGGTGTGGGACAAGTAACAGCTCGTCTACTGCAAAGGCACTACCTCTAAGTGAAGGATAAAAGATCTAGTGTTGTAGGGAGCAGAAGGCTCCTGCAGCCCCTCCTTCATTAGAATAGCCGAAAAGATACTGCCTTCAATAGTTCAAATATTCCCCAAGTGTGTCCGACATAGCAGCCACCGTGATGGTAAAGACCTACCTTAGCATAGTGAGGGAGGCAGAACATGGACAGCTACTTCAAAACATGAAATGTGCCATGCTATCGCTCTGGTAAACTAAGGCTCTAGAAGGAGAACATCTGACTTGGGGATCATTAGGAAGGAGGGAAAGCTTCCAAGGAGTAAAGTCAGAACAAAAGTGAAGAAACCTCAAGGTCCGCCTATGCAATCAGAAGAGAATGCAACCAGAGGCAAATCCCTAGGGAAACACTCCAAAGGAGCAAGGGCAGACATGTAATATGCCTCGTACCCCATGTTCGAAGGAAGTCTGTGTCATTCTCCTATCCACTGTGATGACCAAGGACCCTTCCTTAGCTTAACGAAACGCCTGCCTGCTTCTCCCTTGGCAGGTGTTCAATGTGCTACACTGACTTCCAGGTGACCCTGGTGAGTTCACTGCCTTTAAGCTAAGGACTCCACAGCAGAGGCCAAGCTATTTTACTGAAACACGAGGGGCGCCTGGCTGGCTCAGTTGGCAGAGCATGTGACTCTTGATCTTGGGGGTTATGAGTTTGAGCCCCATGTTGGGGGTAGAGACTGGTTAAAAATAAAATCTTTAACAAAAAATGTAAATATGAGACAGAATAAAAAAACAAAGCTCATGTTGTAGTATGACAGAAACTTAAGAAAAGTTAGAAAATACAGAGAAGTATAAAATGAAAAAATAAAAGCCACAGTCTTGCCACGCAGAAATAAACACTATTAACGATATGGTTCCTTTTTAAACTTTTAAATTCATTCAACTTTTGGATCATGTCCTATGAAAACATTTCCTACCATACTTTCAGTTACATTAATTACATGTATTTTCTTGGGTCACTAAGTACTCCTAAGACGTGTATTTTTAGATGACTTCGTAAAACTGCACTGTATGAAAGTATCAGTTTATTTCTTCCCCAAGGGAGATACTGCTTCTTATTTTTTATTACTATGAGTAATGTGCGATAACAAAATACTACCTGTGACCAAGTCTTAGGACTTGCTTAAAATAAAGTCCAACAAGTGGGAACACTTCTCAGGTCATGCCTACGTGGCCTTGGGAGGTGGTGAAATGGGCTTTCCACAGACAATGTGAAGGTGCTTCCCCCTTCCTCCCGACAATCCTCCAGGCCAGCTTTCCTGACCGTGTGCACTCCTGCTTTCATCAACTCCCTGTGCCTCACACCTGTTGGAGGGCTCACCTGTCTCATCCACTCTGCAGCAGGATATTTACCTAGTGATTGACTGCATCTCTTTGATTGTTTTTGTGTCAAGAAATCGGAAAATTTTATACAGTCCACTTTTTATTTCTATTTTTTTAAAAAATGTTTGGGAAGTGCTCATACTATTTAGAAATTTTTCATAAAATAAGAAACAGGTATCACATTTTTCATCTCTTACGTTATCAGTTTTTATACAGATTCTGAAATCTACTTGAATGTATTATTTGGTAGGATTAGTAATCATTATGATGACTCCTTCCTATTTTCATTCTTTCAGATTAACTGCAATCATCTTTTCAAATTCTAAACTACAGACACAGGGCTTTAAAATTGTATGTTATGGGGTGCCTGGATGGCTAAGTGGGTTAAAGCCTCTGCCTTCAGCTCAGGTCATGATCTCAGGGTCCTGGGATCGATTCTTGCATTGGGCTCTCTGCTCAGCAGGGAGCCTGCTTCCTTCTCTCTCCCTCCTTGTGATCTCTGTCAAATAAATATATAAAATCTTTACAAAAAAAAGAAAAAGAAAAAGAAAAAGAAAAATCGTATGTTCTAATCTGTTGACCACTTACTGTCCGTTTGCTCAGTGGATTTTCTTAGGCTTTCTAAGTGGATAAGCATGGGCCCCCGCCCCTTCTAGTGGCCTTTCATTCTGCATCTTATCTGGTCCGATGGCCAAAACATCAGTCAGAGTTGAAGAGAGTGAGCCCTTCCTTCTGTTCCTGGTTTTGATGTGTGTTAGACTCTCCGTGGAAATTTTCAACACACACACTTCCCTCCATCAAGACTGACTCTGGCGTCTAGAATGGAAGGTCTCCCTGTTAAGAATGCTACTGGCTGTTGGTTGCTGATATGTGTGTTTATTAAAAGCTTTTGTTCCAAGTTGAAGGGTTTTTATCAGGACTGGGAACTGAATCTGAGCAAATAGCATTTTTGGGGTCTACTATAGTGGCCCTACAGTTTATCATCCAAGGTGAGAGATTTAATTGATTTCCAGATACACCGTCTTTAATTCCTGGGGGTAAATCCTAGTAGGACTGCAGTAAATTAAAAAAAAAAAAAAAAAAAAAGGTACTGGGGCACCTGGGTGGCCCAGTCAGTTAAGGAACCATCTCTTGATTTTGGCTCAGGTCATGATCTCAGGGTTTTGGGATGGAGCCCCGTATGTACTGGGCACGAAGCCTGAGATTTTCTCTTTCCTTCTCAGCTCCCCTTGTGTGGGCACACACACTCTCTTTGGGGGGGTGGGGCGGAGGTACCAGTGACTCTGACTTAGGAATTTTACATCTATATTCATGTGAGGTTAGACCGTAGTCTTATTATTATACTATCCAGAGCTTTGGTATGGATGTGGTTGGTGTTATAAAATTATGGATGGGAAAAATTGCAATCTTTTTCTATTTCTGGTTTGCCTTCTATTGTTCAAGAATTAGCTTTTCTCCTTGACACACTGAAAGAATTCACTGGCAAAAACTGTATGGGCCAAAACCCTTTTGGAAGGTAATCCTCCGCTCAGCTGTAAAAGTGTTCTTATAAATGCAAATCTCTTTTATGTGCACCACTGAGGTTTCTGATTTTATTAGTGTTTTCTGGCCAGCTTGTGCCATCCCTCCTCATCAGAGCTGCCAGGTTTGTTTCTGTCTTTTCAGAAAACAAGGCTCTACTTTACTAAAAAAGGGAATCACTACCTGTGGACTAGTGTCTCACCTTGAATCTTTTTCATTCTCTGCATTTAGGCGATTGGCTTCCTGGGCTTTCTCAGCCATCCACCTGGTGACCAGCTCCTGGTTCTCTTCAGTAGTTTTCCTCAGTTTCTCCTCCAAGGCAGTAAACGTGATCTGTAGGGCATCATACTCATCCTTCAGGGTCTGGTTGGCTCTTTCAAGGTCCTGAAGCTTACTGCGTAGTTCTTGGCACTCCGTCTCCAGGTCAGAGATAGTCTGCAAACATTCTGCAATTCTGAAAGCAGGACGTGGAGAAGAGGAATGGGCCTGCTCGGGAGCCCTGTGAGGAGCCAGGGCACCTTGCCAGGTGCTGGAGCTCCATGAGCACGGCCCCCTACAATAACGCCAGCCATCACACCAGGTGCCACAGAGGACTCATGTTTATGAACATCTCACTTAGCCAAGCCCAGCCCCAGTGGTTTACAGGACAAGCTGATTAGGAGAGGAATTTTACCTAGGGTAAAATTCACCCAGGTGATGAAGGACTAGAAAAGCAGGATTTGAAAAGGGAACTTTTGATGCCTATATAGAGTACTAACAGGGGCTTAAAAGAGGCCTAGAAATTCTGCACTTTCTGTTGGTTTGATCACTCGATAAGCAAAGATGCCTTTCTAAGCCTTTAGAGACCCCTGTCTGCAGAGCAAGGAAAAAAGGCACAGAGGAAACCCAGGCTTCCCTCCAGCTCAAAGGTCCTACAATTTGGAATTCCAGGCTTCTCCCTGATCAAGAATTATCCTGCCAACAAACTCATCCCTGTTCCCAAAGGCCACAGGCTCAATCTGGCACCATCTCCACCACAGAAGACGCTAGCTCTCCTATGCAGTGGCAACAGGGAGAGCCATGAATGCTTTGGGGACATTCACAAGGGCCAAGGGTACTTGCCAGGGGCATGCTGGGAACCCAGGAGACTGAGGGCACTGTCCTTGCCTCTGCCATCCTTAGCAGGTAGATAAAAATCTCAGGCTGTGCATGCACAGAAGTGACACTCCTGCTGAGTCCCATGTGGTGACCATTTGCCAGCAATCACCACTGGCCCCACCCACGAGAGTACAATAAACAGAGTGCAACACCATGGCCAGCCCTGGAGAAGGCATCATCTCTACTCACTTTGCTTCATTCATCTGCATCTCCCTGTCCTTCTGCTGCATTTGGTTATTCAGGTCAATCACCAATTGAGCTAACTGGGGAAAGGAAAACACTTGCATCAGTGAGAGAGTTCAGGACCTCAGCTGGAACCTAAACAGTGGGTGCTTTTTAAAATTTGGAGGGGGGGCTTTTATTTTTAAGAAAGAAAATGTGCCGTGTAGAGTTGGGCCAAGGCCCCAGGAAGAAATAAGGTGGGTGGCAGCGAGGAGCGGGAGGGCAGATGGGGATGCTCATGGGAACAATGGGAAGTGCTACGGGCCACTGCCAGGTTTCCACTGAAGACTCATCTGCCCCCCACCTCAGCCACCTTTCACAAACTTCAGCTGGTAAAATGATCAATTCAGCTGCATTGATGAGAAAATACATTTTCTCATAATTTGCCATCAAATCGCCACCCAGGATTAATATAGCCCAGGACTTTTTTTTATGTCCTTTCTAATGAATTTTTCAGAAATTGCAGGGTTCACTCTCAAATACCCTAGGAAAATATTAGTGAGACCCGCCCTCGAACAGGCAGAAAAGCCTGCTTCTTTCCCTTGAAGTTTCTCCACTTGTACCTTTCATGCCACCTGGGAATGGAGTGACCGGCAGCTATCCTAGTGGCTTGCCCTCTTGCTGATGGAGGGAAAGCCCTTGGCTTTCCCGATGTTGCATTCCCAGAGAGAGGATGATGCCACACGTAGCCAGGACAGCTGCAAATTCTAGTGCAAGCGCCCTCCTGCCTATTCTCCCCCACTGCAGGGCCTGCGCAGAGGAGCAGAGACGAGGAGCAGCTATCAGTACCTCCCCGCGTTTCTTGTGTAGCTCAGTCAGTTCTTCTTGGTGTTTAATCCTCAGCTGGGCCATCTCTTGTAGCTGACTATCATTCCAGGCAGCATCGTGTCCAGGACTAAGTCCCCAAACCAGACAGATGAAAGAATGTGCAAAAAAGAGAGTAAAGAGAAAAAAAAAAAAATCAGACCCCAAACCACCTCAGTTTGGCACTGAAACAGTAACCTCAGAATTTTGAACCTGTACGTGACACACAACCAATAAAGCCATTCATTTTCTCTGGGACAATGTGGTTCTAAGCCACTACAAACCTGAAGCAGAAAATAGGAAACATGAGACATGGTAAAATAAACCAACCACAACTTGAACCATGGGTCGTGTCAGGAACAAAGCATGGATTCCAGATGAGGCTTAGGTAAACATGGAGGAGACAACAAGGTCCAGTCACTTGACAAATGTTTGAGTGCCAACTACGTGCCAGGCACTGACCTTGGACCTGGGGAGAAGGCAGTGAACACAAAGCTTTGCTCTCAGGTGACAGATAAACAGTTAAGAGGAGACACAGTGAGTAAGTAAATACGTGAAGTCCAGTGGTCAGACATGCTGTGAAGAGAAACTAAGGAGGGTAAAGGTGGGGACAGAGCAACAGGGTTCCTGTTCTGGGGGGGGGGGCACCTTGAGAGGAGGCTTCTCTGAGAGGAGAACATCACTGCGGACCGGAAAGAAGTGAGGAGCCAGCCACATGGCCCCTGGAGGCTGGGCCCTCAAGTGAAGAGGGAACGTCAAGTGTTAGAAAGGCCTGGAGAAGGCAGCCTAGCTGGTGTCCTCGGAGAAAGTATGAGCGGAGCTCCACACGTAGGAGGGTAGAGAAGACGGTCAGGGAGGAGGTGGGGAGACCATGCAGAACCTCTCAGGCTCCTCCTGGGACAATGACTGGAAGTCACCGCAGTATTTTGAGCCTCTAGAGGAATCACTTAAGTTTTAACAGGATTGCTATGGTTGCTGGGTGGAGAGCAGACCACGGCGGGGGGTGGGGGGTGTGGGGAGGAAGGGGTAGAAACAAGGAGAGCAGTTCATGAGCTGTTACAAAGTCCAGCTCAGATCAAGGTGGTAGCAGTAGAGGCAGTGAGATGTGGTCAGATCCTAGATCCATTCTGAAGAGAGAGCTCACAGGACTTGCTTTTTGCGTCGGCTAGAGAGTCCAAGGGAAAGGAAGGAGTGGAGGAGGACTCCAGGGCTTTGGGCCTGAGCAAGTGTGAAAGGTGCAGGCACCACCTACTGAGACAGGAGGGACTGGGGTTTGGGAAAGACCTGAAGAGGGTGGTGTGGACACCCAAGGGGGTATGTGGAGTGGAAATCAGCCGTGAGAGTCTGCATGTCAAGTACAGAAATCCAAGCCAGAGGCGAACAAGTGGAAGCGGTCGGCAAACGTATCTGAAGCCCCAGAGCTGAGCTCAATGCCCTCAAGAGTTCACGTAGTTTTGGAGGCTTGGCAGTGGTTCACACCCCAGGTCGGAAACAGTGGGTGACTGACCTGTGTGTTTTAGCTCAGGACCAGGGCTGCGGCTGCAGAGGAGAACCATCAGAAGACAGACACTTAAACCACAACCCGGGGAAAGCACAAGATGGGGACGAGGAAGACACTGGAAAAGTAGGACACCAGCACCTGAAAGGAGGGGAGAACGGCCTCTTCCGTATGCCCTGTCTTGAACAAGAGGGGAAAGGGAGCAGTGTGACACTCCCTCCCTCTAAAGGTACTTTTATGACATGTTCCAAGCCCATCCTAATACTTCATCCTTTGAGGCAATCTAATACTTCCCCAATCTTCACCCATGAAGTAGAAGCCAAGAGATTAGAAAGTGGAACACACTGTACAGGAAGTCACCCTAAATTAGGCATAAGAACTAGAAATTATTTTTATCAAATCCTCTTATGTTAATGCAAAGCACTGTGAAATATGCAAATGTATAAGCAGTCCCTTCTTCCAAGAGCACATCAGGTCACTCCCTGCTTGCCTGGTGCTACGGATGGATGACAAGAACACCAGGCAGCCATGGTCTAAAGTGGTGGTTCTCAGATCATCTGATTACAGATTACGGGCCTTACTAACTTACTGAAATGGTAGGTCTGGTGTGGGGCCCAAGATTCTAACTGCATTTCTAACAATTTGCTAGATGCTGCCATCTAGGAAACATACGCAGGAAATGAATGGAATCAACTACTTCTATGCTGTAATCTATGTAGAAAGCAAAGGGATTAAAACACTACAGGAGGGATGCAGAGAAGACATCCAGATAAAGCTTTTTAAGCACAGGTGGTAGTATTTTAAGACTAACTAGGATGAGATGGACAGAACTTAAGGAGACAGAAGGGCAAAGGAAGCCACCAGGCCCATCTTCTGTAAATACCCTTCCGGCACCATCAAACACCCACTCAAGCTGCTCTACCCCAAGGGACTAATGGATAGACGCACAAGAGTGTGTGAGTGAAGGATGAACATGCCTGAGTGAGTGACTACCAACGAGGAGGGGCAGGACACTGAGAGAAAAAGGAATCACAGACGACTTGTGGGAAATAAGGGCACCATTAATAGAAACAAAGCCATCAGGAGAGGCCTCATTAGGGGCTCAAGTTTTTAGGAAAGGAAGGACCTCCAATTAAATTACCATTCCAGTGATATTCAATCAAAAGAATTGTTGTATATCTATTTATAGCACCTTTCCAAGCAAACGAACTTGACTGACCAATACAGGAGAGAAAAACATGGACATCAAGACTCTAATTAGATAGAAACAAAATATTTCAAGTTTTCAGCTGATTGATTTAGATGAAAAGGTAAGATGGCATTTTCTATACCTAATATTGACCAGAAGGCTACAACTAATATTTTAAATACTAGAGTAGGCCTCCCAGGGCCACAGTCAGGAAGCAGCTCTTGAATTTATTGTTAAGGAAGGACAGAACCTGGGCTGGACCCTCTGTTCCTCTTTCCCACTCTGGTCTGCCAGGAGACCAGATGAAGAAACACGGATGGCATGCAGTTACATTGCAGATTTAGCTATGGGAATAAATAAGTTTGGCTGCACCTTACACTTCTGGGTTTTAAAAAACCCTTAAATTAATACCAACTCGTTTTTACAGTTGCTAAATGTTATCTGACACCTAAAAAAAGTACACAGATTCTAGAGTAGTGATGAGTACTGTTCCCATACTGACCCTCAAATTTAATATGCAAACATGATAAACATCTGGAAACATGATAAACATCTGGAAAAAGACAGTAAGATGATAGAATGATTCTATTTAAACTGTTTCTGATGAAATCTGGCTTTTAGATTTTTTTGGACCATGGCCCTCAAAAAGAAATATAGCTTACGGGGCACCTGGGTGGCTCAGTCAGTTAGGTGTCTGCCTTCAGCTCAGGTCATGATCCCAGGATCTTGGGATTGAGCCGCGCATCAGGCGCCCTGTTCAGTGACAAGTCTGCTTCTCCCTCTCCCTCTAACCCTCCTCCTGCTCGTGAGCACACACACACTCTCTCTCTCAAATGAATAAATACGAGAAAACAAAAACTTAAAAGAAAAATAGTTTACATGAATGACCCATGTAAACACATCAAACTTCTCATCATGAACACATATTGCGTACTTAATGAAACAATACTTATCCTTCCTATTAAAATGCAAGGTTTTCCTAATCTTTCTTAAAAAAACAAAAACAAAAACAAAAACAAAACAAAAAAAACTTGGGCACCTGGGTGGCTCAGTCATTAAGCATCTGCCTTTGGCTCAGGTCATGATCCCAGGGTCCTGGGATGGAACCCTGTGTCGGGCTTCCTGCTCAGAGGGAAGCCTGCTTCTCCCTTTCCCACTCCCCCTGCTTGTGTTCCCTCTCTCGCTATGTCTCTGACAAATAAACTTTAAAAAAAATCTTTAAGTAAAATAAATAAAGCTTGCTGCGACCTGCTAGCTTAATTTCACTCTACTAAAATACGTTGAAAATCACTGAAATTAAAAAGCATCAAACAGACCTGTATTGTATAAAAAGCACTTCATGTTTATGCACCAGTCAATCCTGTATTAATAAGAGCTGTGTAAATCTGCTCAAGAATGCCTACTTGTGTGATTATTCAGGAAAAGTGAACCCTGTAGGCTGATGGAGGAACTGGCCCAGTTACCCGCCTCGAGTGACTTCTCAGACTTACAACACCTACTGAAAAGCCTTCTTCGTGGGTACATACCCTCAAAGAAAGGATTTTAGTTACTGGGCTTCACAAGTTCTTATCTGAAAGGAACTGACAAAAAGTGGAGCACAGAAACAGTACCTCTCAATTAGAAAAGTGACAGCTAAACTGAGATCCATTTTAACTGAAGAGACACAAGCAACAAAGGATAGTTTCAAAATACCTTATCTCATGCCTGTTGGGGATGTCATGCTTTTCAGCTTGTAGCTTATGGGCCAGCACTGAATGAAGATCTGACTTTTCTAGCAACTTGTTATCTATTAAAAAGGAAAAGAAGAAACACATTATTATAACTGATTCACACCTTATCACTACTACATATCCTGTAAATATTTGGACCAAAAAAACCCAAAGGGGACAACTGGGTATGTTTCACTTTCATGAGGTGTCCAAGTACCAGGTGCTGCACTTGGACAGCAATTGTACCAACTGTCCAAAACCCAGGAACATACACTCCTTCAATGCTTCCTGGCCTAAGCAGGAGCAGCCCAGCCAAAGGAACCTGTGGAAGCATCCTTACAAGAATGTCCCCCACTTACCTATGTTTATCTCAGGAGTTACAAACAAAACAAAACAAAACAAAACAAACCCAGTGGAAAAATGAAACATTATGTACCTTATTATTACATTTGGAAAACGTAATTTTTAGATCAAGGCACTAGAAATACAATATGAATGAGAGTCCTTGGCCTTGAGGAACTCAAGTATAGCAGAAGGTCAAGTATAAGGACTAGAAGAGTTATCTTTACTCATATGCTTGGATGGTTTGACAGAGTCCAGGTAGGAGGGCCAGCAGTGATCTGGCAAGCAGACAGAAATGAAAGCTGGAACCAACACATGAAAGAGCAGAATGAAAAATTCAGACCTTTTCTTACTGGCCATGGTAAAATAACAGATTTTAACAGCAGGCAGTGACACAGACAGACATTTACTCGTAAGAAGTCGAAGATTATTCTGAAGTTCCTTGCTCAGGTGACTTTGGAAGATGCTAATGTGTCAAAGAATACAAGAGTGGAGAACCTAAGGAAGAAAATGAGTTTTCCTTCTGAAAGTAACAAATGTGACAGGAAACATGATGCAGGAATTCAAAAGACAAGTAGTTTCAAATGACAGTCACACAGGGACTGGCAAGGTGGGAGGGGGCACTAAGCAAAACAGAATGATCATGGGAAATTCTCTAAACAGTTACATGTGATGGGGACTGTCTAGATCAGAACTGCTCGAACTGCTCTAGAACAAAATTTTGATAGGATTAATGCTAGTGAATATTACTGCTGGAAGGCCTTATCTTTTTCTTCTTAAAGACAGTCTTGAGTTCTACTTCTCTTTTATATATGGAAATGGAACTCCTGGGCAGAAACAGAAATATTCTTGATTTAGGTTAATTTAATCAACCAGTTCAGCAGAACAAGGAAGTATGGTTCCAACCCTGAGTGTTCACCCACATCAAATAATAAGATCTTCAAAATGTCACACCAGAGGTGGGTGCCCTGAGATACTAGGTCTTTCAAAGGACAGGAGATATTCAAGAGGGACCCTCCCTAAAAGTTCCTCTCACTAAAGAGAAGGATCCAGCTGAAGGGAAGCTGCCATCTGTCCTTACAATCTCTTTTCATCTTTCTCTTTAGGTTCAGAGGCAGAGCTGAACCTGACTGGCCAGGGAAGGGAAGAAGAGAGTAGTGAAGCTGTTCCACAGACAAAATGGAAATGGCCCCCCAAATATCAATTGCTGACCTAAAGACAAAAGCTCTAAGAGGCAAAGGTTGTCATTCTCTCCAGCTCCTCTCATATCAGTCTGGGCTGCTAGCCCCTCAGGCAAGCACTATTCCCCATAGCTATTTAATGACCTGCTCCCGCTCAGCATGATCTTCTGATTTTTCTCCTACACCCCCCCCATCAAAATGACGATTTTCAATGCTGAAAAACCATCCAATCCCTATCAATGCAATTATAGCAACTTCTGTTTATAGACTATTTCGAAGATGGCTTTCAAAGCACTTATACACAGTTTTTATGAAGCGGGCAGGGTGAGATTCGCCCCTTTTACAAAAGCAGTAAATCAGACTCAGAAACGTAAGTGAAAAGATCAGTAAGATGTGGAGTCAAACTTCCAGCCCAATTTGACTGTAAGTTTATTTTAGCTTTTAAGACAAAACATTCAACAAACACCTGACCACCTGAATTTCCATAACCCACTGGGAATCACTTTTGAGTGGGAGGGGCTTTCTGTGTTTCTCTGGCTGTAAGGATCTCTTAGAGTACACAACAGCGGCAAATTATCTCACTCTGCTTCCCACCTTTGCTAAGAGGGCGCGCGGGTTCAGTGAAAGCAAGGAAGGGTCATTTCTTCAGAACCCCAGTGAGAAAAACAAAACACAAAGTTAGGACCCATCAAGTCTGTCTTCAAATCCAGACTCCAGAAGAATCTGCTATGCTTCTCCAAGAAAGCTTATTAATCTCTCTCTGCATGGTTTCCTCACCATTCCTAAAAAAGACAATAGGACCTGCTTCATAGAATTTTCAAGAAGATAAAGAGAAAATAACACATGCCGCTTATCTACCGAAGCACTCAAACCACTCTGCACATTAGAAATACTTGGGGAGCATCAAAAAACACTCCCATCGGCGTCCCGCCCTCACATACTGCAATTTAACTCATCTGGGCTTTTTAATTCTTAAAAGATCCAGGTGATACTAATGTGCACATAAGTTTGGGAACCACTGATTTAGCACAGAATTCATTAATAGGCGACTATTACTTTGAATCTCACCATCAACATGGACTCCAAACTTTTGTCAGGCTTACTTCAAAGGGCAGATGGAACCACAAGACTGAGGAGTGCTCATTTCTCCCCCTAAATGTGTCATTTATCGGTTACGTAAAATTGGGGAGGGAGCAAGGAAATGCTCAGGGAGGCTCACCTAAGGGTACGAACATTTTGGTACTCAAACTGCAGACAGGGGTCGGGAGAGGAGAAAACCTTCATATTTAAGTTTCCAATAACGATGTCCCAACCAACCAGCACGACTCAAAATGTGTACCAGTTAAAGAACACCAAGGTGGACTAAAAAACGAGAGGTCCGAGGAATCAGAGGCTGAATATTTCGGAGAACAATCTTAATTACGTTGAGTTAATGCTTAAAGTCCGTGACCCGTTTCAACCACACGAGGCCCCAAACGGGACGTTTCTAGACCCTATTCACGTACACAGGCGTGGAAGCTTGGCTTACAAACACAAGCGTGAACGGTGCCTGCCCACGAAGAACACACAGTTTAGTAGGGAAAGCCCTCTAAAGTCCAAGAGTGTAAGATCTAAAAAAACGGCATGCGGCGTCCGCCTCGTAGGGTTTGTGGGGCGCCGCAAGGCGCGCAGGCGACGCCAGGGGTCCGCCTACGGCTTCCGCCGGCACCCCGCGTGCTGCTGCGGGGTCCGCCCGCCCGCCCGCTCCCCTGGCCGCCCGCCGCTCACACTGCAGGATGATCTCTTCGAATGCCTGCCTCTGTAGCCGGTCCCGCCGCCTCAGCTCCTCCGAAATGTGGCGCTTCCAGCGGGGGAAGTCTGCGGCGCGGAGCCCCGACGACATTTCGCGCGCTGCCCCGGCGCCTTAGCGCCGCCAATCCGAGTAGGGGATGGCGGCCCCAGACCGCAGCATCGGCTACCAGCGGACGCCGGAAAACCGGCGGCCCAGAGCACACTACCACGCACAGGCCGCCGCTAATGTCGTCAGGGACCGTCTTCCGGCTCCTGCCGGAAAGGGTTGGGGTCAAGGCCGCAAAGCCCGCCTCCTAACCCGACGATTTACGCTACACGCGTGCGCGTGGCCGGTGGCTGCCCAAGGCGCTGAGTAATGACGCCCTCCCTAGGCCGGAAGCGCAGGCGGCAAGAGGTGGCCGCTGGGAGGCGTGCGAGCTACGCCGGAGCCTTAGTTGTAGGAGGAAAGGGGACAGGAAAGGAGCCGTCTGTCAGTTGACGTTTCCTTCGCTGCCTACCCCACCCCCACCCCCGCCGATTTTTATTTTCCTTGGCCTGCCTTTCTTTATTGCCTCAGTTTACAAGCAGAAGTGGAGGCCACTCCCCACACAGTAGCTGAATGACCCTAGATGAGTGGCAATCTTCCAAAGCCCGTTTCCTAATTTGTAAAACGGGGATCCTCATGATACTCTCCTACAGGGTTGTCGTGAAGATTAAATGGAATAACCTACGTAATGCAGTGAGCGCTATGCCTGGTACATTGCAAGACTAACTTCACCTAGCCCCCCCCCAGTATCTTTCTACCCAAAAGTCTGGCTGCTTTATACGTAGGCAAGAGTGTCCCATTGCCCTTGGGAATAGGTTTTTTTTGTTTTTGTTTTTGTTTTTTTTACAACGAAGATACGGAATGCAAAGAATAGCTTTAGAAAAATGGGAATAGATTAGCTATGGAGCGTAGAAATTACCTGTGACCTAACAGTAAATGGGTTCTTAGAAGGTAATCTAAGAGTGGGGACATAAACAGGACTTTGAAAGCGGAAAATGTCAGGTTGCCAGTAGATACTGAAGGTGCTCCATGGAAGACAGACTCGAGACGATGGCATTTGTCAACTCGGTAGAATGGTAATGGTCTATAATAGAATCATCTGAGCTCCATTTACCTTTAACTAATTAGGGAATTTACTGCACAAAAAGGAAACTGGACGAAACAGGAGGCCAGAGGAGATGAAAGGAATATCAGAGCCTGGCTTCTCTTCCAGTGTGGCTCAAATCCAGTGGAAGGTCCTTCAGAGACAGATTTAAAATAGCCTTTCCTCTCCTGTGGAGGGAGTAGGTCAGTCAGGCTTCTAGAGCTTCAGCTAGAGGCACTTCACTGGCAGTCAGTACTGAGTGATCTGAATTTGTGGGAAAGACTAGGAAGAATCATCTGAGCTCCATTTACCTTTAACTAATTAGGGAATTAGTTAGGAAGAGTCAGAAATAGGAGGGCCTTTCTCACACACTGAAGAAAATGAGAGTGTGGTTTTTGAAAGTCATCAAAAATGCCCCCCAAACGTAACAGTGGTATCGACCTCAGAAGACCAGAGCATCACATAGCATCAAATCTTGACAGTTGAATGTGCTGATTTTCCAGACAAGCTTATGATTAAATCATACTAACAAATTTGCAGAACCAGCAATTCCACTTGTAGAAATTTGTGTTAAATGTTTGGACAAATGTCCATATACAAAAGCATCTGTCACAGTATTGTTCAAAATAGTGGAAAATTAGAAACTATATTTTCAACAGTAAGAGGTTAAATTATTGTATATTTATTGTTCAAAAAATGTTTCTAATAAAAACAGTGTATGGTGTAAGTCTAATTTATGTAAGGGTGCCTGGGTGGCTCAGTTGGTTAAGCAATTGCCTTTGGCTCAGGTCATGATCCCAGGGTCCTAGGATCAAGTCCCGCATCCGGCCCCCTGTTCAACAGGGAGTCTGCTTCTCCCTCTCCCTCTGCCACTCCCCCTGCCTGTGTGCTCCTGCACTCTCTCTGCCAAATAAATAAATAAAATCTTTTAAAAAAACCAACTCTGATTTATGTAAAAGGAGTACATTCTTGGTTCCTCCTAGGCAAAATCTGTCAAATGAATAAATATAATTTCTAAATTAAGGGTACTAAGCTCTGCTAAGTGTGCCCTCTCCCTAAGCCACTAGGTTTATCTACTACATTGCAGTCATCTTGGGTCCCTTTTTTTTTACTCCCCTCCACCCATCATACTCCTTTCTACAGCAGG
This sequence comes from Mustela nivalis, assembly GCF_964662115.1. Lineage (NCBI taxonomy): Eukaryota > Metazoa > Chordata > Mammalia > Carnivora > Mustelidae > Mustela > Mustela nivalis. Next base: position 74,202,413 of record NC_139030.1, read on the forward strand.
GCATTTGGATTTATTGTGTCTCTGTTGTTCACACTCTTCCCTTCCGACTTTGAGTTAATTCCTATGTATTAATTCTCAACTCAGTAATCATTGCATTACAGCCTTCAATAACAGAGACCTTCACAACTAGGTCAGGTCTCCCTACCACACACGTACCTCTCCTTTATAGCAATAATCAAACTTGCAGCTTCGCATAGTTCTATCATTACTTGATGAAGGAGTGCCTTCTCACCAGATGGTAAATTCTATGAGGCAGGAGGTGTGTCTCTTTTTACTCAACATCATAGACAGCAAGAGCATGAAGCTTGCTATATCTTGGGTGCTCAGTAAATGCTGTTTATTTTTTTAAGATTTTATTTATTTATTTATTTGAGAGAGAGAATGAATGAGAGGGACAGGGAGAGAGAATCTGAAGCATACTCTGCACTCAGCACAAAGCCCAGCACGGGGCTCAATCCCAGGACCTGAGATCGTGACCTGAGCTGAAACCTAATTGGACGCTCAATCAACGGAGTCACCCAAGCGCCCCAGTAAATGCTGTTTAATTGATGAATGGAATGTATGAAAATACCGTTAGTATTAACTCCAGGCAGTACCATTGCTGGTGTGTTTTGTTTGTGTTTTAATTTGAATACAGTTGACATGCAGTTTTTATTTTATTTTTTTCTATATCTTTATTTTATTGTTTTTTCTATATCTTAAAGATTTTCTATATCTTTTATTTTATTGTTTTTTCTATTGTGTTTTCTAATTATTACCCATTACACTTGAACTACATATGCAAAAGAAAGCTATAAAAATGAATATGTATATATGAAACCCTTTATTCTTCTGGGCGCTGAGCTCTGTGGGACATAACTAATAAGCATGAAAGCTTCCACAGTGTTCTAGAACTTTTCTGACTTCCTCACACACTGTAATTCTTTTAATCCTCCTAACGACCCTACTTGGTAAGGTTATTGTTAGCTACTGTTACCGTCGTCTTTTTAAAGATTTTATTTATTTATTTATTTATTTATTTATTTGACACAGAGAGAGAGAACAAGCAGGAAGAGTAGCCAAGGGAGAGGGAGAAGAAGGCTCTCGCATGAGCTGAAAACCTGATGTGGGGCTTGATCCCAGGATCCTGAGATCAGGACCTGAGCTGAAGGCAGCTACTTAATCAACTGAGCCACCCAGGCACCCCTGCTGTTACCATCTTCATCCTCATTTCCTTATTTACATCCTTATTTATTACGTATTTACAGATGACGAACCTGAAGCACAGAGAGGCTAAATTACTTGCTTGAGGACAGCTAGCTAGTCAGTGGCAAGACCTGGGTTCCCACACAGGCTCCTGACTCTAGCAGCTGGGTCCTTAACCACTGAACTTCGTTGCCAGGTGTCTTCCAGCTAATACTGCAGTCTGGCTCAACTGGAACACGTAAAACAAAGAATAATTTGAAAGGGTATATAATTAATTCCTAAATTAGACAAAAGGGAAGGCATCCTGGCAAAAGTCAGTCTGATGTGAAGACTTCAGGTGTATCCCCAGGACCTGGATGGGGATGAGTAATAGGAAGGAGGGGGAGATTAGATTGTCTGAATATTCTGGAGACAGATAATGAGTCTTAAGAGAGAAGTTTTTGGTCTTGCTCTGGGTAGTAATGAGTGTTTGAAAGATTCAGCTTGCTTTGCTGGAAAGCAACATCTATGAGATTGATTCTGACTGCCTGCAATGGATGTAAGGTGTAAGTAAAATATCCCAAGATTCTTGTAGTAGTATGCTAAAAAGAACAAATTTGCTCACAGAGGAGAGGAAGAGGCATTCCTCACCAAAGAACTTTCTCTGTGCAACGTTTTTATCACTGATGCTGAGTATAACCCGATGGAACATAACAGCATTTCCACTGTTAAAAACTTCCGGAGACTTTCATCCTAACCATCGATGTCTACATACCTCATCTGTGAGCTCTGCTCTAACAGGGCGGACTTCAAGTTCAACTTTCAGACGACTGACCTATCTACTCTGGTCCTTACCCTTTAGGTCTTTCCAATTCCTTTTATCTTTCAATGGCAAGTGTAAACAGTTGAATTCGAGTGTGGATCCAACACAGGGGTGAGCCCTATGAGGAAGACAGATGGCGCAGGCTTGGATCCTGATCACAGAGCTCACTTTTTCAGGAAGGGAGATCTGAATGTGCATTATTTAAGGAATATAAAGTAAAAATGAGGGCTGCCTGGGTGGCTCAGTTGGTTAAGTGGCTGCCTTTGGCTCAGGTCGTGATCTCAGAGTCCTGGGATGGAGCCCTACATTGGGCTTCCTGCTTAGTGGGTACCTGCTTCTCCCTCTCCCTCTGCCCCTTCTCCCTGCCCACTTGTGCTCACACACACACATTCTCTCTCTCAAATAAAATCTTAAAAAAAAAAAAAAGTAAAAATGGACTGGCCAAGAGGCTGTGTCAGGGAGGTTTGACTCTTTCCTGGTCCCCCCCACCCGCCTTATTCTTTTTTAAAATATAATTTCTTGGTTTTTTTTTAAACTGCTGTTGATCTTTAATTCCTTAATTCCATTCCTTTCCACTTTTCCCAAAATTAGATCTCTAAAAGTGAAAGTAAGCTAAGTTAACCATGTTACTGTGTTAATTGTCTGCTGTATAAACACAGTAGCTGCTAAATCAAAGGATGGCCAAGAAAACAACCAACGCGGATTTTCAGACACACTAATGATCCCTCCAAATATCACTTTTTTATGACAGTAATCATGGTCCCTTATAGGCATGTGTTACTTGGCATTTTTATCCCTTGGCTTTTCTTTGTTCTCTGTAGTGTTGTTGTGTTTGCCTATGTATGGATATTACAGGAAAATTTCATCATGAAGAATCCCTAGGTTCTACAGCCAGACTAAAGCACATGCAGTTCCCGTCATCTACTCTCTATGTATGTTGACACTCAGATTTCATGTTTTAACAATGACAGTGTCTGAGGTGGGTATTAGCCTTATACCCCAACACAAGCTTTATAGCAGAGCTCAGTTTTCTTAGAGGAAGTCCTTGTTATCTCTCCCCTGTATTGGCAGCCAAATACTGGAAAGGTGGCTGGAGAGTTTGGCATAGCACATCTAACAAGCTGGGAATATGATCCCTGGCTAGGGAGGGTGTTTGTGGGAAGTTAGCTCCCTTGGTTTGTTTCTTTGATCTTTAAAGAGATGTTTAAATTTCTACCAGATACTCTGCTGTCTCCTACTGTGAATAACGGCCGAACTTTATTGAGTGATTTCTACATGCCAGGGACTGGGCTCCACCTGGTTTAACTTTTTTCCCTCTCACCCTACAGATGCAGGTGCTATTAATCTTTCATTCTACAGGTGTGAAACTGACACACAGAGGTCAAGTAGCTTGTGTATGTCACAGAGTTAGGAAGAAGCAGAACTCAGATTCATTTAAGGAAAACTGACACTTAGATGCAAGAATGAACAGCCTCCCCCTATTTAACCATGCTGTTGTGCTGTGTGTTAGTCAGCACGTTAGGGTTGCTGTTGTTGTTTTTTTAAGATGAAGAGAGTATCAGAAGCCTTTTTTTAAAAAAGATTTATGTATTTTAGAGGAAGGGAGGGGCAGAGGAAGAGGAAGAGAGAATCCTCAAGCAGGCTCCCCGCTGAGTGGGGAGTCCAACACCGGGCTCTACCCCAGGACCCTGAGATCACGACCTGAGCCGAAACCAAGAGTCAGATGCTTAACCGACTGAGCCACCCAGGTGCCTGCAGAATGCTTTTAATGACAAGAAGTGCAATTTGAGCTTCCTTAAGGGAGAGGGAGGGGATACACGGATCCTGTAGAGCTGGCAGCAGGTGGGGAGATGGCTGGACACCAGGAATCAGAAGAACCAGGATGCAAATCCCATGAGAATGCTCAGTCCTTGGCATCTGCTTCCCTCTGTAAGTTGCTGCTTCCTTTTCCTCTAGTTTGGCAGCTGGCCGTCTTTTGTTTCTCAGTCTTCCCACCCTGATGGTGAAGACATGGCCCCTGTAAGGGCCTATCAGTACAGGCAAGCCACAGACTGCTCTGGTACCTCTGAGCCCCAGCTTTAAACTCCTGGGAGAGGATGCTATAGGGCTAGCAGAGGCCCATGTCTAACCGATGGGGTGAAGGGGCAGCATCGGCCTTCCAGGATGGCTCCTCCTGGCTGGAAGGGAAGATAATGGTTCTCAAAAGAAGGGAGACATAGGACACAGCTTCTGTTCAGACAGCCCAGCCCCCTCCCTATTCTTTTATGAGCAGATTCTGCCCTCCTGACTACATTCATGGCATTTTCCTGTCCCTCCATGCCACAAATTAGCCCCAGGAATGAGCACAGAAACCTTTGTCTATCACTGTTCTGCACAGGAACTTTTAAACTGGATCTGGGAGAGAGGAGCCTTTTCCTCCTTTGGGTCGGAAGTCTGAGGATACGCATCAGGTTTCATGGGTCGCCATGTCCCCTCCCATGTTTCATGAAAAGTTTAATCTGAAAAGAAAATGAGGCAATCACACAAGGAGAAGAGGAGATGAGAAACTGAGAATCTTGATGGCATCGGAGTCCCTGGTTCCAGCCATTCCTGAAACCAACCCAGTCCTATTCTCTTCCCACTCTGGTTACTTGAACAAATACATTACTACATTTCACCAAAGCTGGTTTACATTGTTTTGGTTTTTTTTGTTGTTGTTGTTTTGTTTTTTGTGGTTTGTTTTTTTTGTTTTTTTTTCTTCAGAGAGAGTGAGAGAGACAGAGCATACCAGCAGGGAGGCAGAGGGAGAGGGAGAGAGAAAATCCCAAGCTGGCTCCATGCCCAGTGCAGAGCCTAATTCGGGGCTCGATCTCAGGACCTCAAGATCATGACCTGTGCCCAAATCAAGAATTGAATGCTTAACTGACTGGGCCACCCAGGTGCCCCTACACTGGGTTTTTATTTCCTCTTGCCATCCAAGAACCTGATTAATTCTTCAGACAAGCCCAAGAAAAGACTAGGGCTGGGTGGGCAAAATGATAGGACCCCCACAGGTGGGCATGAAGTCAGGGTTGTCCCCTTGACAATCGTGACAAACACACTGCTCTTTTCATCAAGCACTTTTGGTGTTAATCAGCACCCCATGTCCAGGCTTTTGGAGAAAATTGTCTTGATCAGAAATCTCCTGAACTGGGGCACCTGGATGGCTCAGTGGGTTAAAGCCTCTGCCTTCAGCTCAGGTCATGATCCCAGGGTCCTGGGATCAAGCCTCACAGCAGGCTCTCTGCTCAGCCTGCCCCCCCCTGCCTGCCTCTCTGCCTACTTGTGATCTCTGTCTGTCAAATAAATAAATATTTAAAAAATCTTTTAAAAGAAAAAAAGAAATCTCCTGAACTACTAAAAGAGTTCATCTCTGTTCTGAATAATAATATTTGTTGGTGAGAGAAAATGTTCATAACCCAAATGTTACAATTAGAAATATCAAAAAATCAGACCTTCCTTTGGCTCAGGTCATGATCCTGGAGTCCTGGAATCGAGTCCCACATCAGGCTCCCTGCTCAGCAGGGAGTCTGTTTCTCCTGCTGACTTCTCTCTTCTCATTCTCTCTCTCTCTCTCTCTCAAATAAATAAATAAATTCTTTAAAACGACAACAACAACAAAAAAGAAATATCAGAATAGACCTGGAATATGGGAAAATACGGTTGCCTTATGTGAGATGTATTTTTTCTTCCACCGCAGCGGAAAGTGAAGGGACACTGTTTCAAACGGCACCATTGGAGAGACTTACGGGGTATCAACAGCTGAGCAGTGTCCCTCCCCACACTGCCTTCTCATGCAATAAAGCCACAGAGAAAGCAGGCAGCAGTGGAGAAGGGTTCCGATGAAGGAAATAAGTGAATATTGCATGTCATGAGATATGGACCTTTGCTGAGGTATCAGGTGGACTTTTCATCTTTTAAAAACACCTAAAGTCGAAATAGCAGTCCATTCTGCAAATCCCAGGGCCTGGGAACCGTCTCTGGGAGGCAGATTCTCCAAATAAGGAGGACCCAGCCAGAGACGCAGTGCCCAGCAGGGATGGAGTGCAGGACTGACCACTCTGTGGTGTGTGACTCACATGCATGCCAGCATTTTGTCCTGCACCTCCTCTTTCCAATAAGGAAATTTTTCTATCCCCTCGTGTGCACGGGACTTCGGGCTCCTAAGCTTTCCCACAGTTAAATTGCAGAGCTCCCACAGTCTTGTCCAAGACTGCACGTGGACACATGGCTTCTCCAACCACCTGGGTAACCCCCGCACTGCCCTTGCTTCCCAGGCAGTGTGGGGCAGTCCAGTCCAGGGCAGAATGATAGAGCTTGGGAAGGCCATGCAGGATTGTGGAAAATGTTCCGTTGTCCTTCCCAGCAGGGTCCAGCGATCCCTCTGGCCCGTGCAGAGTTGGCCAGGAGCTGGAGATTCGGAAAGGGCTCTTCTGGTCTTTCCAGCTTGCCTCTGAGATCTCCCATGGGCCTGGACCCTGCCCTAGACCTTGGGTGTGGCACCACGTGGTCACATCCTGATGGGCAAAGTGGTGCGTAAGGGCTCGTCCACAGTCTCTCCCTTGTGTCATTTTCTCCCTCTGTCTCTGTCTCTTTCTCTCCCTCTCTCCTTCCAGTTTCTTTAATTCTCTTTACCCCTTTTCTCCCAAAGCCCCATCTCCTTGGGATCCAACCTGACCTCCACCTCCGTGAAGGTTGTTTTTCAACCATCCTCAGCTCCATCACACTTAGGAGTGTGTGTTGAGGCCAGAGTTAGGGACCACTTTGCTGTGCTCGGGACTGGGGTAACAGAGAAAGATCTCACAGACAGATCTTCCATTCTTGCCAGGGACTCTCCTATGACTTGTTAAACTCTAAGGCTATCTTTGTCCTTGCAGGTCTATTACAGAAATCCTGCCCCGCTCCACACCTGCTACTTTACCCTTCAGTTACCAGCTTGTACATGCAAGAAGGCAAGTTAAGGTATGGTCTGCAGATTTGTAAGCCTGAGCGTCAAGGACTAATTTACATGGGGAATTAGAAGGACAAGCAGCCGTAAGTCAGTGCTCTGGTGTCAACCATACTAGCCTCTTACGGAAGTTAGGAGGATTTCGGCTGCAAGCAACAGAAACCTTAACCTGCAACTTAAACCAGGGATCACCCACCAATCTAGCTCGCCTTCTGTTTTGGTACAGCTTTCAAGGGGAGGAGTTTCGCATTTTTAAACTAAAGAAGGTCCTGGGTGCCTGGCCTTTGAACTTGTGCCTCTCAGCTCCCCTACTGGGAAAAAGTAATGGACTTATGACTCCAGCAGCTGTGCTCCGAATCCACCCGGACATCTGAGCTGTGGATGCCACGCTCGGACACCCCAACCAGTGATGGAGCACCACAGGTGAACTTCTGAGAAATGGGAGACTCCTCTTCTGACTTTGCCTCTAGGGTGCTGTCATGGACTGAATGTGCCTTCAGGAATTCATGTGTTGAAGCCCTACCCACCATTGTGATGGTATTTGGAGGCAGGGCCTTTGGAAGGTCATGAGGGTGGAGCCCTCATGAGCGGGATTAGTGCCCTTTCAGAAGGGACACCTGAGGGTGCACCTGGCTGGCTCAGTCAGAAGAGCATGTGACTCTTGACCTTAAGGTCATGAGTTTGAGCCCCTGGAGTTTGAGGGTGTAACAATTACTTAAATAAAACTTAAAAAAAAATATATATATATACATACATATATGCATACATATACATACATATATATATATATATACACATACATATATATAAAGATGAGACACCTGAGAGAGGATCTCTGTCTCCCCATGGCTGTCTGCAATCCCGGAAGAAGGCCCTGGACAGACATAGAATCTCTAGAACCTTGATCTTGGACTTCTCAGCCTCCAGAGCTGCAAGAAAATAATGTCTGCTATTTAAACAACCCCCCCCCCCCACCAGTCTATGGTATCCTGTTATTGCTGCCTGAGCTGACAAAGATAGACACCCCATTGGCCATGAGAGGACCAGCCTTGTCCAGCTCCCCTCCCATCTTCCCTCACAGGCATCCCCTTCAATACATTTCTCATGTCGAGTTCCCCTTGTCATGTGCTGCTCCGGGAACCAGAGGAAGAACCCCAGGACCAGGAGAAGGCCAGGGAAGGAAGGAGCTTCCAACTCTACTGGAGATATTTGAGGGGTCCTTCCCCTACCCAAGTCCACTTCTCTTTCCCTCGGATAACATCATGAGTCTGGTGGCTAAGATTCTACCACATCACTGGGCCCTTCTACCACTCCACTCTTTGGACCAGCCATGAATGCAGACCCAAGGGGAGTCTCATTCCATTTCCAGAGGTTTTAATATGGGGAGCTGGAGCTCAGGGTCTGGAGCAGCCATGCCAAGACAAGGTGAAGACAGGGAGGCCAGGAATGGGCCAAGAGCCTTCTGTGGACAGGAGCAAGGAAGACGTGGGCCGAGGAAGGGTCCAGAGAGAGCAGGGCCCAGGATGGAGCTGCCCCAACAGCCCAGCGTCTGCTTTTCCTCAGCTCGTTTCTTCTTCTTGACTAAAGTGGAAATTTAGAACTTTAGGTCAGGAAAACCCCTTAGATGTAATTCCATCACAGAGGCTACAGGCAGAAAATGCCCATCCTGTCCTGCTTGCCTTTGCCAGGATCTGAGGAAATGAGACGCTGCATGTCCTGGAAGAAGCCAGAGTGCTACTCCAGGTCCTAGGTGACAGTGAGTGTATGGGGAGGACTCCTGGCAGAGGGAAAGGGGCCTCTCCAGGCCCTTTCTCAGGCCCTGACTCATGATTGTGGGGTTTAGAGCCCCTCATGCTGCAGTGTGGGATGTCCTCCCTGCCACACCCCATGGTGACCTCTCAGGCAAGACCAAGAGGGCAGGTCTCCTGCATGGGGGTAAGTGGGTATAGCCTTCTCTTCCCCTCCCCACAGCGATCCTGGATTCCCATTTGGGGGTGATTTCACAACATCCCTAAGATTGATGCATAGGGATTTGCTTTCCCTTCTGGTGACTAAACGGCACATTTCAGTTCATTTTTCCAAAGCAAATGAAGTCTGGGTGGATATTTTTTGGAGTAATAAGGGAAGACCTCTGCTACAGAAGCACCACCTTCAAAAACTGGAAATGGCAAATCACCTGGTAAGCAGGGTTCCTGCTAAAAATTAAAAACAAATAACCCTTAGGGCTGTTTTCAAAAGACCTCCCTTCCCTGAATTTCAGATTATTTTGGTAGGACGGGGTCCTAGTAGAGTTCTAACTCTAGCAGGTCAAAGATGACAAAGATAGCAAAGTCTCTGGAAACAGCTGGCACACACTTTCCATCAGCTGCCTCTCCTGTACCTTTCACATGCACTGTAGAAAGTTCTTTGTGACCACATCTTTACCAGTTTGGGTAGTACAGTAGAAAAAAAAATTCACTAGATAGATGATCATCGTATCTGACTATTGTTTTACTTAGCATTTCTTTGGTTAAATGGAACATTTTCTCATCTATTTGTGTATTTGTCATCCATTCTCTGGGTAATACATCTGTCTACATTCTTTGTCCATTTTGTCTAGGCGAGGAGTAAAAAATTTCTTATGTGTTGTTTGCAGGGGGGAAGACGAGGAAGACTTGATTTTTTTTTTTTTTTTAAATGCTTTTCAGGATTTGTCCCAGTTACCTTTTTTGTCAAGCAGATAGAATGTAGTTATCAACGACCTGGTCACTCGACTTCTGAGAACATGCGTTAGGAAGTGTCCTCCCAGGAAGTCGTGAAAATGCCTCACTTCCTGTTTGCGAAGCATCATGTGTCTTTGAATGAGAAGTTCTGCTAAGTAAGGGATTATCATGGGTGGGAGGGATCACGGTTTTCCAAAGCTGAAACTCCTGAGGGGGCGTACAGTCCAGGTTATTTCAGAAGGGCAAATAAAATTTAGTCCCCAGCAGAGCAGCTGTGTTGGGTGGGCGGGACACAGAGCACATTGTAATGGTGACTTTATATTCATTTGGATCTCCAAATGGTATCATCTGTGTATTCCTGGAGGTAGGGGTATCCCTCCTGAAGGCCCCAGTGGGTGTAGGCATGTAGAGGGGTCGGGCCTACATGCCTAAAGTATTGAGCCCTTGGGGCATCATCTGCTGCTTTAGGCTCTTGACCTCTTTGCTTTGGGTCAGGACCCCTTCGAGACTTACTGAATTCAGTGAGCATTTATTAAATGCCTAATATATACCAGGCATTATTCTAGGTGCTAAGGCTAGACCAGTGTTTCTGTCCTTAAAGAGTTGCCAGTCTCATGGGGAGAGATGAGCCAAAAAGACTGGGTGTACTAAAGAAGTGAATTATGTGCATGTGTGGGCGACGAGAGCTATGGATGAAAGGAAAAAGTGGACCAGATTGAGGGTGAAGGTAAGGGGGTTCGGGTGCAGTTCACACATCAATAGGGAGGCTAGGATGGACCTCACTGAGAAGCTGAGATTTTTAGCAAAAACCAGAAGGAGATGAGGGAGTTATCTAAGAGGTTATCTGGGGGGCGGGGGTGCAGGGATGGGGAGCTTTCAGGTAGAAGGTTCGGCTACAACAGGCTCTGTGGCAGGTGCAATTGGAGCTCATCCAATGCTCTGTACCATCTGGGGCACCCAACCCCTTGTTGTAGCAGGTGTTGGCTCCTAAAGTTTCACACATGTCCCCTTCTCTGGAGGATTGCCCTAGGTCAACCTCCCTTCTTGGAGATGCCAGGGAGGTGGACAATGACTGACTGATAGGAGGGGGCCCTAAACTTGCACAGGACTATCTCCATGATGTGGAGTTCATTCTTTCCCAAGCTCCCCGTGGGACAGGCTTAGGCTAGACTTCTTCAAAAACTGCCGTCTGCCTAACTTCTTCCTCCGACTTATCCTGATTCCCTCACCACCTCTCCTGATGCCCAGAGGATTTCCTCCATAAATCCCTCGCATGAGAATCCCAGTCTCAGGCTCTGCTCCCAGGGAACCCAGCCCAAGGAAGCCCTAAGGCCAGAGCTTGCTTGATATGTCCGAAAACCAGTAGGGAAGCCATTGTGACTAAAAGTAAACCTCCCCAGGAAACGTACAAATACAGACACGTTGGCCCACAACTCTGCCTGAGACACTACGGAAGCAGATTCAGAGCCATAGTATTCCTTGTGCCCCGCATGAGGGCTGATAACCCTACATGTTGACTTCTTCATACACCATCCCTTTCTCCAAGAAAGGGTCGGGAGGGTACCTTCTCACACAGAACTTTCTGGCTTCAGTTAGGAAACCTACCTACTTGCCTCTTTCCAAAGTTGCTTTCCTGGAAAATTACTGACTCCATTTCCTATCAACAGAATTGTGTCCCCCTCAAAATTCATGTGCTGAGTCCCTAATCCCCCAGGGGGGGATTGTAGGGACTCTACGTGGAGAAGGGCTTTCAGGAGATGATTAAAGTTAAATGTGGTCTTAAGTGTGGGGGCCTTAAACCAGTAGGAATGTCGCCTTCTAAAAAGAAGAGGAGAGAGACCTCTTTCCCTCTCTGCCATGCACGTGAAGACACCCAGAAAACTGTTCTCTGCAAACCAGGAAGTGGGCTCTCACCGGAAACTGAACGGTATGGTATTTTCTTATGACAGCCTGAGCAGACCATCAAAACTACAAAACCATCCCCACTGCAAAAGGCAAAAGGAAATTCTAGGGTTAGGTTTGTGAGGATCATCCTTCTGATCCTTTGGGAAACAGTTTCAGCAGCGACGCTGCTCAGCTCCAGGGAGCCAAGCCAGGGGACCTTGGGCCCTTGAGAGAGGGTTTGAAAATCAGAGGCAACGCAGGACTCAACTTGTTTGTCTATTTTCACACATAACCAAAAGATGGAAGCATTGTAAAAGGTCTGGAGATAGACAGAGGAAAAGTTTTCTTAGAATTTTAATCATTTCCTGTGTCGCTGCTGTTCTGTGAATGCAGAGAAATCTCCTCTCGCATAGAGAATTAATTCTGAGAGGTAATTAGTTTATTTCTTATGAAAAATGTTTAACCCACCTCCACACATCCTGGCAATACAACCAAACTCCTGACAAGGAGTTGGAAAGAATGCATTTGAAGACTGAAGACATGGCTTGGAGACTCAGTTTTCTACCTTTCTTCTGTGATCTTTGCCAAGTGACCTGCCTTCCCTGAACCTCAGTTCCTTTCTTTATAAAATGTGGGTAAGACTCACTCTATGGCATCATGAGATCAAGCAAAGAACACATATAACAGTACATTTTTATTTGGCCCCAAAGGCATCTAGGATTACCATCTCTGAGCAATCCTTGAGCTAGTAACCTGCTAGATATTCATTAACTTATTCTGTGATTGGACTGTCCTGGGGTCAGGCCAAGAGAAGCCAAGAGCTGGAAGCATCAAGAGCTGGAAGCATCCAGCCAGGGGAGGATGCCAAGGTTGAGAGTCGGCCCATCCGGGAAAAATGGACTAGTTACTTCACTAGCTATATCAGTATCACCTGGGAAGTTGATTGAAATGCTTGTTTCTGGGGCGCCTGGGTGGCTCAGTGGGTTAAGCCGCTGCCTTCGGCTCAGGTCATGATCTCAGGGTCCTGGGATCGAGTCCCGCATCGGGCTCTCTGCTCAGCAGGGAGCCTGCTTCCCTCTCTCTCTCTCTGCCTGCCTCTCCGACTACTTGTGATTTCTCTCTGTCAAATAAATAAGTAAAATCTTTAAAAAAAAAAAAAAAAAAAGAAATGCTTGTTTCTGTTTTCATCTCTCCCTTGCTCTAGGGGCTACTGAATCAGATTCTCTATGGGTGGCCCAAGAGTCCACATTTTGAAGGGGTGTCCTCAGGTTATCTTTTTGTACCTCTAAGTTTCGGGTTTTTAAAAAAAGATTTTATTTATTTGCTAGAGAGAGAGAGAGAGAACGCAAGAAGGGGAAGCAGCAGGCAGAGGGAGAGGCAGGCTCCCCGCTGAGCAGGGAGCCCGATGTAGAACTTGATCCTAGGACCCTGGGATCATGACCTAACCCACTGAGCCACCCAGGCACCCCTATGTACCCCTAAGTTTGAGAAACATAGTTCTAGTGTTCTAGCAGACCTACTCTGGATTGTACAGTCACTAACAGGTTACTGTAGATTTCGTACCTAAGTTGTAAGTGATCATTTTGAACGGCCTGCTTAGAACAGCTTGCAGTATAAATCTGTTCCCCATAATAAGCAGTATTTGTAGGCTATTTATTGACAAAAAAAAACTTGGAGCTTATCCTATATCATCAAGGATAAATAATTAGATTATGTAAACGATTCCTCAAGTCATATATTATTATGTACTTCTGTCCAATTAGGATGATTTAAGAGGAACAATTGAAAACACTTTTTGCATGTATTCATGAAGGTCAATTACATAAAAGATTAGGAAAGACCCACAGTGGTACTTAGAATTGTGGCATAATCAAGACTGTTGCTTTATGAGGTCTGATTTTTGTTTTGCTGCTTGCCGGTCTGATGCCAAGATGCACAGCCAATTAAATGGCAACGAGCTGTACTTTGCAATGAACAAGAGCAAAGGTTCACTTAAATTTAGCATTCTGACTTCATTAAAATTTTTTATGCCAGCACATAGAACATGCTGTGAAAACGAAATCACAGAATGACATAAAACAACCCCTCTGTCATCTGGGAGTCTATATTTAGAATCATTTCTAAATGTTTCTGCACCACTGGGACTGTGCAAAAGATTTTCCCTTTCGTGGTGTTATATTATGAACCAGAACCAAAAATTTAAGATGGCTAGTTTTAATATTTTTTGTTAACACCAGATTGTTGGATGGTATAATGCCAGAGGCAAGAGAGAATGGGTAAAAACCTGTTGTCCATATGCTGCAGGATGAATAATAATTTCCTGCGTGGAAACAAGGAGACGGAGCCTCGAAAACCATGGAATATATGAAATCTACTATCTCAGGGTTGTGCTCAGTGAGTGCAGGGACGCAGGGCTGGGCGTCCGACCTGGCACACCTCATGGGTGCTCTGTCCCTGGGTCTTCTAAGCTACGACTCCCAGAACCCAATTATGTTGAGAAAGGCTCAATCAACAAACTTCTGGGTACAAATAGTGATAGCTAGAGCTATATATCAGTCATGATCTTCACTTTTCATTCATCATTTCCAAGTGTATCCCTAATGACAGAGAAAGAACTTGCAAATGACAGAGAAGAAAACTGGCCTCAACTAACAGCAAAGTAGGGATTGAGGCTGGCTCTGACCCCAAACCACTCCCTGCTTTGTTACACCACGTTGCTTCCTTTGTGCATGACTATGTCCCGCACTTTGAGCAGCATTTTCCCCAGATGTGATGCCTTGACCAGCAGCATCACCTTGGTCTGGAATGTTTGCTGGAATTCAGATTCCCAGGCACCATCCAGCCCAAGGGCACCCGGTGCTCTGGCAGGCCCAGGGACATGCATTCTCACAGCTTCTACAGATGATGCTTATCCGTAGCCGTTTGAATGTTATTCTTTTTGATGAATCCAGAGGAAGCACGAGATAGAGGAGCTGCCCTTCATGCGTCTACACACCAGCTGGAGAGCGCAGTCCCCGGGGGAAACCAAAGCGAAACCTTCCATTTACTTTAGCATCGTTTGCAGCAAATTGTGAAATCCCAGCCTGTCTTCCACCTGGCGCCCAGCGTGCTTTTGAGCCATCCTGCTTTGTGATCAGGTGGTATTTACTTGAGGAATCAAATCCTCATATTAACATAAGCAAAACATAATTAGAAAAATCTGTTATAAAAACCATTCTGTTTTCCAAGCCAAATATAAATTACTTTGGAGTAAGTCATGCCAAGAATCCCACTCCATTAGCTCATGTAATTAACAGCGGCTGTCATGCCAATGACTGTCAATGTCTATTTCTCTTAATTGTTTGCATATGTGGCCCCTCCCCACACCCTCCCCATCATTTACTCCCAGTGTATGTATAGTTTGAAAGAATTGCCATCAAAAGATGATCTAAGGGGCACCTGGGTGGCTCAGGGGGTTAAGCCTCTGCCTTCGGCTCAGGTCATGATCTCAGGGTCCTGGGATTGAGCCCCGCATCAGGGTCTCTGCTCATCAGGGAACCTGCTTCCCCCTCTCTCTGCCTGCCTCTCTGCCTACTTGTGATCTTTCTCTCTGTCAAATAAATAAATAAAATCTTAAAAAAAAAAAAAAAAGACGATCTAATTCATTTTTGTAACGAGTTGTACTGACTTGGCTGCTTTGCCCACTCTCCTGCTCCCCCATTCTCTGCCCTTCTCAGTGCGTCCCTTGTGTGGAAGCTGACCCCTAACAGACACTGCTGCCTCCTCGGCTCCCTTGCCCTCCGGCCTCTGCTTGGTTTGGTAACGGGAGAACTAGCAGGGGACAAAAGAGAAGGAGACAAAGGAGTTAGAGGTGCCTTTAAGCCATGCCCTTCTCCGCTGTTCCTGGTCCCTTTTATGGCCACTATGTCTAGCAGGGGCCCTCCTTCTGGCGCCAAATCACACAGCCTTGGATAATAAGGGACCTCGGGGAGGTGGTGGCTTCTTGCTGTGACTGGTCCCTGGGTGTCTCAACATCCTTCCCTGGTTCTCTGCAGTCTGCCGGTGCCTCTGTAAACAGGGTCTTCATTAAGCTCTCCCCTGGGTGTGCCCTCTCCCAATACATGCAGGGATTCATTCATTCACTGAATTCATACATTCCATGCTTTCTTTTGCATTCATTGGCTATGTTCATGCAAAGCTGTCAAGTCTATCCAGAATACTGGCTCAACTCGCAAATATAATTACTGTGTGAACTCTTGGGTTTATTTTCAAATATATAAACATACCATATATGTATATAGCTACATATGTATATAGCTAACCCTTGAACAACACAGGGTTGGAGGTGCCAAACCCCCTCACGCAGTCAGAATTCCACAGGTAAGGGTGCCTGGGTGGCTCAGTCAGTTAAGCATCTGCCTTCAGCTCAGGTCATGATCCCAGGGGCCAGGGATCGAGTCCCATATCAGGCTCCTTGCTCAGTGGGGAGCCTGCTTCTCCTTCTGCCCCTACCCCTCCTCCTCCACTCGCTTTCTGTCTCTCTCTCAAATAAATAAATACATAAAATCTTGAAAAAGAAAAACCACAGGTAAATTTTGGCTCCCCCCAAACTCAACTGTGAATAGCCTATTGTTGAGCGGAAGCCTTACCAACAATATAAACAATCAATTAACACCTATTTTGCATGTTACATGTATTACATACTGTCTTCCTACAGTAAAGTCAGCTAGAGAGAAGAAAATATTAACAAATTGTAAGAAACAGAAAATACATTTATAGTACTCCACTGTATTTATAAAAAGGAAATCTGTGTTTAAGTGGACCCACGCAGTTCAGGGATCAGCATGAGAAATAGTAGAGTCACAACTGATCCTCTCCTACCTTCCCTGAGCGGGAAGACTTTGTTGGGTCCATTGAGGAAACTGACAATGGATGGAGTCCAGGGAAAGGGAACACATGAGCATTTAAGTGTAACTTGATGTAAAAAGGACTACGGGTAGGGCACTTGGATGACTCGGTTGGGTGTCTGTCTTCAGCTCAGGTCATGATCCCAGAGTCCTGGGATCAAGTCCTGAATTGGGCTCCTTGCTCAGGGGGGAGCCTGTTTCTCCCTCTACCTACTGCCTCCCCTGCTTGCACATGTTCTCTCTCTCTCTCTCTCTGACAAACAAAACAAAATGTTTAAAAAAAAAAAAAAAGGGACTGGAGGAGCCAGAACCAAGAGAACAGAAAGAGGATGACTGGGCATCTGTCTGGGCGGAGGGAGGGGGAGGGTAGAGGGGAGGAAGGAGGGGGAGGAGGAGAAAAAGGAGGGGGATGGGGTTGAGGAAAGGGTGAGGGAGAAGAAGAGGGGAGAGAGGGATAAGCAGCAGGATACCCTGATCTTTGGAGAAAACTGGCAAGGAGGATGTTGAGGAAGCTTCCTGGGGCTTACACAGCCCAGTTATAAGCAACATTTCTCTTTAAGGCCACAGGGTTTTAAAAAACATGTCTGTGAGTTTTTGACACTTTCCCATCAAAAGGCGGAGTCTAACTCTCTTCTCCTGGAATGTGGACTTATTTCAAATGGAACATAGCACAGTGATTCTGCAGGACTCCAGAAGCTGGGTCATAGGTGTTCCTGCCACCACTGAGGTCCCAGCTGACAGCCAGCATCCGCCACTAGGCCTATGAATGGATGCTACTGCAACAGTCCCAGCCCCAGCCTGGTCTTCAAGCTCAGCCAATAATGGTGATGGAAGTTGGGACAAGCTGTTTCCCACAAGCCCTCCCCAAATTGCAGGTCTGTGAGCCAAATGAGTATTGTTGTTTAAAGCCACTCAGTTTTGGGGTGGTTTGTTATGTGGCAATAGATGGCTTGCACGGAAGTTGTTTTGTTTTGGGTGGTTTTAAAAAAAGGTTTATTTCTTTATTTGCAAAAGTGGTGAGGGGCAGAAGGAGAGACAGTTTTAAGCAGAGTCCACCCTGAGCACAGAACCCAACAAGGGGCTCAATCTTACAAGCCCAAGATCATGACCTTAGCCAAACCAAGAGTTAGACGCTTAACCAACTAAGCCACCCTGGCACCCAGGGGCACAGAGCATTTATGGTTAGATATGTATGGTTTAAGCTGGCCTTTGAGTGGCCCTGCATTTATCAGTGACAAGGAGATAGTACCCAGAGATACCGGATACTAGAATTTTTTTTTTTCTTAATCCTCCAAGGAGCTTTTTGAAAAACCCTTCTTAGGAGGAGTTGTACACGTAACATGACAAGCCCTGGGAGGCTAGGACGTAGGAGGTGCTTCAGAAATTTATATTTTGGATGAGCAAATAAGCCAGATGGGGAGTGGGATCCTAGGGGGACATTTCAGTAACCATAGGCATTAAAGGTGGGTTTTGAGGCTTCGAACACACTTGTTTGGCTCAGAATCTGGATGAGTGGATGAACGCAAATTTGCGTTAGAGCTCATTTGCTTGGTATACTAGAGAAGGAAGCTGGGAGACATCTCCACAGTGTTATCTATATGTAGGAAGGAGGGAAAATGGGTTTGAAAGCTAGTAGTGGAATTGTTCAGAGAGAAAACTATCTTTTTGTGGCAGAACATCTTGGAGGATCACGGTTATTGTGAGGAGCTGACCCCCAAGGCATGGACAGGATGGGCTTTGAAGGAGACACAGAACCATGTTCTGCCCAGTAGGACAAAGCGAGAAGATCACGGAGAGTGAGAGCAAGTGTGGGGGTCAGGAGGGTCCCAGAGAAAGTAGATCAGAGAAAAATTGACTTGGTGACTGAAGAATTCCAAGAACAAACATGTTGAATTGTTATTTGTAAGTTGTTGGCTGTGATGTTCTATGGTGGAGAAATCATTCATTGCCCCACATTTTCCCTGAGGTCTCTTACATGCAGACTTGCATTGGTGCTGTTTGGTGGAGTGAAAAGATCAGGGCAAGGTCCCGCATGGAACAGAAAAGGGTCAAAGGGGTGTCTCTGTGGCTCAGTGGATTAAAGAGACTGCCTTCAGCTCAGGTCATGATCTCAGGGTCCTGGGATTGAGTCCCGCATTGGGCTCTCTGCTTAGTCGGGAGCCTGCTTCCCACCCCCATCCCCCGCCTGCCTCTCTGCCTGCTTGTGATCTCTGTCAAATAAATAAACAAAATCTTAAAAAATAAATAAATAAAAAAGAAAAGGGTCAAAGGACCAGACATACGGAGGAAATACGGAGGTGGGACCGAGGCCACTGGAAGAAGTTTCCCAAGAATCCCTTTCTTGGGTGGTTCCTCTAGAGCTGACAGTACACATCTGTTTAGAGTGAATATTGTCCCACTCCAAGTAAAATGTCTAAAATTTGCAGTTACATCGCTGTTTCCTACCCTCTTTTATCCTTTATGATTCGTGGTCCTAAGTCCCTCCTCTATATCCTTTACAACCACTGCAATAGAATGTTGTAACTATTGCTTTTTTTTTAAAGATTTTATTTATTTATTTGACAGACAGAGATCACAAGTGGGCAGAGAGGCAGGCAGAGAGAGAGAGAGGATAAAGCAGGCTCCCTGCCGAGCAGAAAGCCCGATGCGGGGCTCCATCCCAGGACCCTGGGATCATGACCTGAGCCGAAGGCAGAGGCTTTAACCCACTGAGCCACCCAGGTGCCCCGTAACTATTGCTTTTCACAGTGATATTGTTTGTTTGCTTGTTTTTGTCCCTGCCGGGCTTTATCTTAACATATAATGTATTATTTGTTTCAGGGGTACAGGCCAACACAGTCATATTTTAACGAAATTAAAAGAAAAGAAGGGTCTTTCCTACTTCTCCACTTCCAATGCTTTTCATCCCTTCCTAAAGATTTGAGTTTCTTCCTATTGTCATCATCCATCAGCCTCAAGAAATTCCCTTAGCAATTTTTTGCACGTCTTTATTTCACCTTAATTTTTTAAAAAGATTTGATTTATTTATTTGAGAATGAGAGAGAGAGAACATAAGAAAGGAGAGGGTCAGAGGGAGAAGCAGACTCCTGCCGAACAGGGAGCCTGATGTGGGCCTCGATCCCAGGACTCTGGGATCATGACCTGAGCCGAAGGCAGCTGATTAACTGAGCCACCCAGGCACTCCAAGAGTATTTTTCTTAAGGTTCTGGGGTATGGATTCCTAGCTACTTTAACATCTTTGCTAATTCTAACATATGGAATGGGATTGGTCTCTGTTGTTTACCTTTTCTTTTGAAATGGGTCACATGTTGCAGATTCCTTTATATAAAGCAATTTTGAAAAGTGTCCTGAACATTGTGAATGATGTATCCTGGCTATCGTGAGTGATAAATTGTGGCCTCTCAGAATTCTGTTCTGTTTCTCTGAGGAGTAGGAATGTCTGCGCTAGCTAGTTTGTTGGGGGGGTGGGCAGGTAGTGTGGGTAAACTCAGACAGCAAATCCGGTCCCTCCTGAAGTATTGAACAGCTTGCCCAAGGTAATGCAGCTAACAAATGCTACCTTTAGATACCTTAAGAGTGAAATATAGGGGCACCTGGGTGGCTCAGTGGTTTAAGCCTGTGCCTTCCGCTCAGGTCATGATCTCGGGGTCCTGGGATCGAGCCCCATGTTGGGCTCTCTGCTCAGCAGGCAGCCTGTTTCCCCCTCTCTCTCTGCCTGTCTCTCTGCCTACTTGTGATCTCTGTCTGTCAAATAAATAAATAAATAAAATATTTTTTTAAAAAAAGAGTGAAATATAACTCTGACAGGGAATATTTACTTCTCTAAATTTTAAAAAAGATTTTATTTATTTATTTATTTATTTATTTATTTATGAGAGAGAGAGCATAAGCAGGGGGAGCAGCAGGCTCCCCACCGAACAAGCCTAATGCAGGACTTGATTCCAGGACCTTGGGATCATGACCTGAGCCAAAGACGGACACTTAACTGACTCAGCTACCCAGGCGTCCCACTTTTCTAAATTTTCACCTAAGCTTAAAACTTCTACCCTGTAACAAGCACTCCCTTAGCTTCAATTTATTTTTTGATTTTGTTTTTTTTGTTTTTGTTTTTTTGACAGGTAACCAGAACTTACAGACAGGTCCACAATGAGTGTTACTCATTATTACTGCTTGTTGCTTGCTACAGGTTCGTACCTTACAGATCTGAGATGCCTTCTACCAGCTGTGGGAGCGTGGTAGTCTTCCTGCTCCTGGTGGAGTCCTCACCTGTGTCCCTGAATAGATGGAGCAGCCTTACCATTGCCAGATAAAACTCAGGACACCCTGTTAAATTTTAACATCAGATTTTAAAAACTCATGCCTTTCTAGTGTAAGTTATTTGAGACAGACTCACTGCAGACCTAAGTGAAGACAGAGCGAATGAGAAAAGTCAGAGCTATCTTTTCAGAGTTATAGCGGTCACTTGCATTTTAGCAAACCCTCAGAGGCAGGCGGAGGAGTGAGGGAACTTAGGGGGCACACGGGGAGGCTTCAGGGGTGCCCTGATGGGAGCCCGGGGAAGCATGAGGCGGGCTAACTGGAAGTGGGGTGTCCATATGACTGGGTGGGGGAACATATCTGGCCCTCTCTGGTTGGTCCTAAGTTGGAAGCAGGGACAAAAATTAGGGAAGGTAGGGCACCTGGATGGCTCAATCATTAAGCGTCTGCCTTCGGCCCAGGTCATGATCCCAGGGTCCTGGGATTGAGCCCCACATCGGTCTTTTTGCTCCGCCCTCTCCCACTCCTCCTGCTTATGTTGCCTCTCTTGCTATGTCTCTCTCTGTTAAATAAATGAATACAATCTTAAAAAAAAAATTGGGGGAAGCTCTCAGGTATTAGTTAAATCCTGAATGTTTGGGGCTAGTTCTTAGAGTGGCTGGCGTCTGGCTGCCTGGACAGTTGGAGGAAACAGCAGGGTGCCTTCCTGGGCCGGTTGCTGTGGATGAGGGCTTGGTTTCCTGGCAGGCTATGGGTCAGACTTCTCCTTCTATATATGGTCTGACTGCTGTCTGGATCGTCAGTCTCTCATTTTATTACTTGGGACATACTTACACTAAGTGTCTCTTCAGAGATGTTTCTCTAAGCACCCAGGAATGTCAGGCCAAAAGTGCAGAGTAAAAACAGGAGAGACCAGTGGCTGCCTGGGGGCTGGATTCTGGCACTTTGCCCCTGATGCTGACCCTACCGGCTGGTGGAGCAGGCAGGGTGGTGCCCACCCCCGTCATGGCATGCTCTCTCCGGCTGCTGGAGTTGTCTTTGTTGATGGGCCAGAAGAGCCGAGGAATTAACATGCCTGGGTTTGGGCAAGCTGGTGTGTCAGCCCCCAGCTCCCTCTTAAGCCCCAATTGGCACCAGTGGCTACCTGCTCTTGGGGCATCCTTTATTGGCTTCCTTCTCTTCTCGTCTGAATTCCTGACTTTGTCATGGAGCCTGTTTCTGGGGAGTCCATCTAATAAGACAGTGGAGATCAGCTGACCCCAAATTGAGATCCCTGGGAGTTTTGAATGTAGGCCATCCTGAGGGAGGGCTAGGACTGTGGACCAGGTAGAGACAAGATGCAGCAGCGTGGTGAGCGTGGGGGTGCCCTTCCATGGGGCCCCAGGGCTAACCTGGACGCACATGGGGCTTGTTCCCCAACTGCTGAGGGGCTCGCTTCCTGTTCCCCAAGGAACAGCTGAAACTTCCTCCCTTCCCAAGCAGCTTGGTGACAGACCCCATCCCCTGAGGTGACCTCCACCTCTTTGGCCCTTGAAATGGAAGGAGCCTGACTGGCCTGGTGATATTTTTACAGACTTGCAGGGGGAGCCTCCTTCCTGGATTCCTGCTTTTGGCTGTTATTGGTAGGTGTCACAATCAGCATCCTTATCTTCTTCAAAACGAATAACTCTTTCTCAGGGGAAGTGTGTGATGACAGTTTTTTACTTCTGGCATTGATTTTGCCCCCCCGCCCCCCACTTTTGGCCGGTTGGTGGGTGAGGGGGCGGGGATTCCCAGCATCCAGTGGGCAGAGGTCAGGGTTGTGGCACAGGATGGCCCCACAACAAAGAAGGACTCCAAATGAGCCCCAAACTGCCCTCTGGGTGAGGAGCCTTTGTTTCTTTCTGGTTCCAGATGCCTCAGGTCCCCCAGGAGGTAACCTGCAAGTGGGGGCTGGTTTGGGCCAGGACTTTTCTTGCTTTGTCTGCATTATCCATGGCCGAAGGGGGCTGGGGAGAGCAGAGGAGGACGGGAGAGAGAACTTGAGGGGCTGGTGTGGGTGGAGCCTGGAGGCCTCCCCACCACTCCTGACAGTTTCAGGCCACTGTTGTCCTGTCCGGGGTGTCATGGGTGTGGCCCGTGGGACCCATGAGGCCAAAGTCATGCAGGTTGTCAGATCTGAAGCCAAGAGAGTCTCCAGGACCTCGGGAAGGAAGGAGTCACCTGGGGCGCCTGGGTGGCTCAGTGGGTTAAGCCGCTGCCTTCGGCTCAGGTCATGATCTCAGGGTCCTGGGATCAAGTCCCACATCAGGCTCTCTGCTCAGCAGGGGGCCTGCTTCCCTTCCTCTCTCTCTGCCTGCCTCTCTGCCTACTTGTGATCTCTCTCTGTCAAATAAATAAATAAAATCTTAAAAAAAAAAAAAAAAAAAAGGAAGGAGTCACCTGGGAGAAGGTGTTGCAAACGGCAAGGACTCAGCAGCTTCCGCACCAGTAGTCTCTCCAGCAGCGGAAGCTGAAATGGGAACATCAACTGTGTGTTTTTTCCGGATCCTCACCGTGGCTCCCACTGATGTTTGTTGAGGGTGTGTTCATGGCCAAGGTTTTATATCCCCTGTGGGTCTTCCTGTCCTCACAAAGACCCCCTAAGGCTCGTGCCAATAGTCTCCTCTTTTTACAGGTGGGGAAAATGAGGCAAAGCCAGGTGAAGTGCTTGGCCAAAGTCATATGGTGGGTCTACGGGGGCAACCGGGGGCTAAACCCAAGCGGTCTGACCCCAGACCTCAAGATCCACACCGCCACGGTTATGGACTTACTAGATGCTGTCATAAAATGTTTCCCCAGCTAACTCCTAAAGGAGATTCATAACACAGGCCTGTGGTCCACGCACCTCTTACCCCACCGCCACATAGCCGTTAGCCAGCGCGTATGCCTCTTCTTGAAGCCAGGAATATTACCTTATTCCACAGGGGGCCTCACAGCCTGGCACGGAGCCTGGCCCCTTTTGGCCCCATTTCGGCCCTGTGGGCTCTGAGCTGCTACCCATACTGAATGCGATTGGAAAATAACCAAAGCAAGACAAACCCTCTTTGGGGATATGCTCAAAACTAGACAGGCAAATTCTGTTGACATCCTGTGAACTGAAATAGGACTCTACATAATCCCAAGGATGCCCTCTCCTGCCTGCCCGTCTACCCCTCTCCTTCTCAGGGTCCCTGCCAGCGCTACTGTTGGGAGCATGGCTGTCACTCCTCCTGGCATCTAGTGGCAGTGCTCACCGCACCTGTCCCCCCTACAGGCTTGGGCCAGGGAGAGGCAAGGGAGGCACAGAGGGAGGGGCATGGGGGGGTTTACGTTCAAGGTTGCAAGTTCAGATGAGCTCCTGAGAGCAAATGCCCCTTACCTCTTGCTCCAGGCGCCTCACTTCCTCTACTGTATTCTTGACCTGCCTAAATACACGAGCAGCACGTCACTGTCTGCTTGAGTCCCTGTCCCCCACCCCCGACCCCCTCCCCACTGCCCAGTGCCTGCAGAAGGAAGCAGGGGCTGTGAGTCATTTTCCTTGGTTAGGAAAGGAGGAAGAAGCCAACTGGGGAAGAAACAGAAGTGCCGGAGCTGAGTCTTACTTTGGACAGGGCGATCCAGAACTTCCTTGGGGTCCAGGCTGCTGGGTGGTGACCAGGAAGGCCGAGAGGCCCCAGATGGAAAGGAAGGCTGGCCAGGGCTGCCCTGGGAGCTGTGGACAGCTGTCTTGCACAAGGACTTCCTCGTGTCCCTGAGCCCTGCTCCACCAGCTTAGGCAGTCTGAGTAGTTCTGGTCCGTGTAGCTAAAGCAATCCAGCTAGGTCCCTGGCCTCAGCTAATTACCCCCAGGCTCACCTAGTTCCTCTGGCCTCAACTGGTCCCTCTTCCTCCCAAACTCCACAAGCCCCCTGGCTCAACTACCCATTTGTTGGCTTCATCTAGCCCAACTGGCCTCAGCCAGATCCCTGCTGGCAAGGCTTTCCCATCTGCACCTGCCCCTCGTTCCTGGCCTTGTTCAGTTATTTTCTGGCCCACAGGTGGGGAGGTGGGGGGGTGGGGTGGGGGGCGGGGCACTTTTTACCCACCACCTTCCAGGACATTCTTACAGTCCCACAAGTCTCAACTCAGCACCCTCCTTCATCTAGGCCTGGACCTTTCCCCTCCAGCTCCCTCAGGGTGATCTCCCCAGGGCCCTCCCACACCCTCTGGGCTCCCAAAGAAGGGGAGAGGCTCCTGCCAATGTTCAGGGAAGCCTACACCAGGCCAGGTCGAGTCTCTGCGAGCTGAGCTCATGAACCTGCTCAACCACACCACCACACGGAAGGCATCCTTCTCCCCATTTTAGAGACAAGGAGACTGAGGTTCAGAAAAGCTGAGTGCCCAGTATGAGATTATATTTTTAGGACATGACAGACAAGATGTTTCACCTCTGTTCCGTCCGACCCCATAACCCAGGATAAGCCAACCCTTCCCTTTGAGGTCCCCCTTAACAAGCGTGCTGGTCCCCAAGGCCTAGCACATGCCATCAACACCTGGGTGGCTGAGGGAAAGACTGAGCTGGGCACACCCCGGGCACAAGCCCTCAGCCAAGCCCCCCGGGACTGGTCTACGGTGACCTGAGAGAAGGGGTCAGTGCAGACCATCCACCGAATCAGCAAAGAACAGGAAACAACCTGTCAGCTGTGTTCTGGAGCAGCGTGGATTTCCCAAAATGGGACCTTTTTGGGTGGGAGATGTCCTTCTTGGATGGTGGGTGGGGGCGTCTGTGGGAGTGAGACCAGACATTTGCATTATAAAGGTCTCTTTCCACTGGAGTGCAGGCTGGGAGCTGCTGTTTGCTGCCTTGCAGGAAGCTTCAAGGCCCTCAGATGGCTGGATCTCCATGGAAATTCGTTTGCAGAGAGAAAGGAGCTATTTTGAGGACAAGCGAAGATGAGAACCTGTGGGCTAGGGTTAGGGAAGGTAGCTGTGGGAGAGAGCTTTTCTGAATGATTCACTAACTTCCCTCCAATAGAGATGGGGGAAAAATGGCATGGCAAAAAATCCCGGAAACCCAGGAAAAAGAAGGAGCGGCAGGGCTGACCCCTTCCCTGGGGAAATGGAGCTGTGGCAGCACGTGTCCCCTCCCCTGGGCACCCCCCCCCCCACCTCCGCTGGGCAGTGGGGGAAGCTTCTGGGGATGAACCGCCATTAGGGAACGTCCCATCCAGGATTACACCTTCCTGTCAGCATAACATCTGCTGTTTTAGCCCATGTTCCTAAATCTGTGCAAAGAAGGAAAAAATTAAGGAAAAAGCGACTCAGAGGGCGAGGGAATTCCCCTTTGGGGCAGGGGGCACTTTTCTAGGAAAGCGTCTTAATCAAATCCGCTGCCTCCTCGTCAGGGAGCCTGGGCAGACTAGCCAAAACGAAACAGAGGAAAATTACCTAAGTGATAAAGAGGCGGGGGTTTCTGGGTCCCCATGTCGTCCAGCCATGGGGGGGGGGGGCGTCTGTTCGGCAGGCCAGGACTGCGAGCACAGCAGACGCAGGGGAGAAAGCTGGCTGGAGTGGTCCGCAAGAGTGCTGGCAGGCCGGTGCCCAGGGAGAAGATGGTCAAGGACGTCGAGGTGGGGAAGGGGGTGCGGGGCTGAGCAGCTGAAAGGAGGGTCTGCGGGAAACCCATGGGGGGCACGACACTTGCTCAGGCCACTAGAACTCAGAGCAAAAGATGATGGGGAGTCCAAGGTGCACCTCACAGTGCTGGTCCTCACCTCACTTCTGGGAACCCTCCGAAATGGTGGGGAGGGTCCGGACATCGATTCCAGGTGGAGGCCTTAGCTCCAGGTTTATACTCTTCCTGGGAGCGGGCCGCTGCTGGTCGCCACCCCCTCCACGCCATTCTGGCAGCCACTGGGTTCCCCAGGAGCCCCAGGTATCATGCCCAGGTCTTCAGCCACGGGGGGATGCTTACAGGGTGGGGAGTTTGACCAAAAGGCTGTCTGGGAGTCTTCCACTGTCCTTCCACCCCAGCCCTTGGCCTAGCGAGTCAGCAGGCAGGTAGCCGGTGTTTCTGTGAGGAGCAAGAAGTGTGCGGGGTGCGTGGGGGGGGGGGTCCCACCTGAGTGCAGTGAAAGGGGGCAGTCGCAGTGGGGTCCCTGCTGCAGGGCCACAAATAGCTTGTAGCTTGTTCCGTGGTTGCTAAGAACATCACTCCCTCGAGCTCTGCCTCGAGTCCAGGCCAGGCGTCCGTGAAGCCAAGCAGAAGCTGAGTGGGCTGAAGTGGTGGGGACAGCAGCCCGGGCCAAAGCACCCTGGAGGTGGGGCCCAGCAGCCCCCACACTGGCCCTCTGGGTGCAGGCTGCTCCTGGGCCCACGGGCAGTAGGAGTCACTCTTGAATGCTGGGAGCTGGAGACCCACAACGTGGGTGTTGTTTACATGTGTTTATTGTCTCCAGAGCAAAGCAGCGAACACTTCATATAAACGCCAGGAGGAACGTGTGCTGAGGACAGCAGGTGGTGATGGTGGTGTGTGCGTGGGACGGGCGTGATGACATCAGCGGAAGTTGGCTGGCCACACAGTGCCTTAGAGTCCACGAAGCTGTGTGGCCTTTACTGCTGTTCCGGGTCTATGCCAACTCCTTTTTTTTTTAAAAGATTTTATTTATTTGGGGCACCTGGGTGGCTCAGTGAGTTAAGCCTCTGCCTTTGGCTCAGGTCATGATCTCGGGGTCCTGGGATCGAGCCCCGCATTGGGCTCTCTGCTCAGCAGGGAGCCTGCCTGCCTGCTTGTGATCTCTCTCTCTGTCAAATAAATGAGTGGAATCTTTAAAAAAAAAAAAAAAAGATTTTATTTAGTTGACAGAGAAAGCAAGAGAGGGAACATAGCAGGGGGAGTGGGAGAGGGAGAAGCAGGCTTCCCACTGAACAGGGAGCCGGACTTGGGACTTGGTCCCCGGACCTTGGGATCATGACCCAAGCCAAGGGCAAACGCTTAACGACTGAGCTACCCAGGCACCACCAATGCCAACTTCTAACTGGCCCTACAGAGTCCCCTCTAGTCAGAGGACCAATCAGCCCATCACCACCACAAACCCCAACCTCTTCCTCCCCTGCCTGCCTCTGCAGGCCCAACAGCCTAAGTGTCTGTGGCTGAATGTCAGGAAAAAAATGCCACATACCTGGGAGCTGATTGAGAAAGGCACATTTATTGGTCACGCAGACAGACACACATGGGGATGTGGGGTGCGTACCCATTTTCCTGCACTCACACTTCTGGATTTGGTTTCCTATGCTAATTCTGTATGTCAAAAAGCAACACGAGAAAAGACATTGCCAATCTACTCTCCTAGTAACCAAGGAAGTGGGGCCAAAAGCCACGGAGTTTAGAAAGAAATGCCTGCACTGTTCTGAGAGCTGCAACCGAGAGGCCTATCTCCCTGAAAGCCTCGCTTTCAGGATTGACAGCAGAGACTTTTCTATGAGCACAGTAAGTGTTGGAGGGTTTGGCTCCAACCGTGGCCTGGTGATGGCTGCCCACCTCGAGGAGGGCCTGGGAGCCTCTAGCATGAGTCAAAGCCGGATCTCTCCCCTGGAGCAGGAGCTGATTTTCCTTCTCCTTCCAGCTAAAGAACTGAGAAGACAGGGAGAGAGCCCTTCTCTCTGCACCAGCTCTGCTACAGCCTTGGGGCTTTAGCTAATGCAGTTGGCATCACTGAAGCTAGACAAGGCCAGGTTTGTTGTACCCTAAGTTAACCACTCACTCAGCTCCCTAGAACCCGAGCCCTGTTTCACTCCAGGAAGGCACTGGCCTTCATTTTTAATGCTTTGTCCAAACCGCTCAGGACACACACGTTCTGAACTGGACGTCCGGAAAGTGGTTTTGGTTGGCTGAAGAAGATCCAGCTCGTGTTTGTAAAGCACTTAACACAGTACCTGGCACGTGGTGAGCGTTCCAGACACATAGCAGTTATTATTATTAATATTATTATTATTGTTTTATATCTCCACCTGCGAATCAGCGCTTTAGTTCCGTTCTTCAAAAT
Source organism: Mustela nivalis (assembly GCF_964662115.1). NCBI lineage: Eukaryota > Metazoa > Chordata > Mammalia > Carnivora > Mustelidae > Mustela > Mustela nivalis. The sequence goes on from NC_139030.1 coordinate 74,231,119, forward strand.
GATGACCGGAACAAGGCTCATGGGTCCCAAGTACCAAGATCAAGCTAGGGGCCCAGGTCCACTTTCCCTTCCACCCTTAGCACTTGGTGCCAAGTTTTGCAGTCAGGGCATTCTGTTGGCTACACAGAAGCTAGGCCCTCTCCTGAAAATTAGGAAGCCCTGCACCGGAAGCTAGGTAGGAGGAGCCAACAGGGGGTCCTAGGAGAAGGTCCGAGTGGCTTCACGCTGTTCCTCTGGGTTCCGGTCTTAGTGGCAGCTCACCAGGGTCTTTACTGTGGGACAAGAACAGAAGACGGTCAGTGCCAAATTCTCCAGCAGGCCAGACTGAACTAAAGGTGCCTGCGTTCCTACACGTCGTGGGCTAGATCAGGCTTCCTTCCACATGGTGGCGAGAAGAGCCAACACACTGTTCTAAGTGCTTTCCATATATTTCAGTACATACGCACATACATCATATGCATATGTGGTAATTAAAGTACATAGGAGAAATAAAATATGCAATGTAAAACATAATAGTTTATATGTAGGTTATAACATAGTAATCATATATAATGAAATTTCATCCATCCTATAGACCTATGAGGCAGATTCCGTGAATAACCCTTTTACAGATGAGTAAACCGAGGCTCAAGGCACAGAGCCAGGAGGTGGGAGAGCTGGGATTCAAACCCAAGACAGTCTGGCTCCAGGGGGAGTTTGTAAGCACTCTTAGTTTTGCTCAAAAAGAAATCTATTTTATAGGAAGGAAGGGGACGGTGCATCTGAAGTCTCTAAAATGTTGGGAAATTTTTAAGTATTAATGGTAATGATGATAATGCAAGGTATATGATCTGGGCTGTTTACTTAGGGTTCCTAAGTTCCCCGAGTTCCTATAGGGTGGACACCAGAGGGCTCAGAGGGTTTACCCCAGTGCCTCATTTAAGTCTTTCAGTGTAAGAGTGGGGCCTTCGGGGGCAGACAGGTGTAGGTTCAAATCCTGGGATCTGAACAGGGACCTGGCTCTCGTATCACACGGATGCACGCGTCCAGTGCAAGCCCACGGGCCTGCGAGGGTCTCCCGCGCACGCGCTCACACGCACATGGCCCCCAGCGCACCTGCATGGCCGCCCGGCTGAGCTGGGCGTCCTCGGGCCTGTGCTTGCCGTGGTGGGGCAGCTCGGCGTTCTCGCGGTAGTCCCGGCCCTTGGAGTGCTGCAGGTGCAGGACCGCAGGGCTCTTGACCGGGAGGGGCGGCCGCTGCGCCAACGGAGGCGGGGGCGGGGCCTGCGGGCTCAGTTCCGACCTGGAGGGCTTGATGGGCCTCTTGGCGGGCACCTGGGCGTGGAGGCTGGCGGGGGCCTTGGCTTTCCCCTGGCTCTTGTCCCCGCCTGCTGGCCGGCCCTCGGCAGAGGACGAGCAGGTGAAGGAGCGGAGCCGGGGTGTTGGGCTGAGGAAGGGCGTGGGCGTCGGTTTGCCTGTCCCCTTGTTGCCTTCGGCCTCCTGGGCTTTGGGGAGCAGGATGCTGGGCGACACGATTCCTGGGTCCGGGCAGGGCAGGGCCTCCTTCCTCAGCATTTTGGGCGATTCCTGCTCTTTTCTGGGAAGCGGCTTAGGGAAAGAACTCACGGACCCATACAGCGGGTTCTCAAACATCTCCGGCTTGGTCAGCTGCGCGTCCTCTGGAGGGGAAGGTTCCGCGGAGTTTTTGCCCACGTCGCAGGACCTGAGGGTGGCAGAGGGGAGACACGGAGAAGCAGCACATTTGACGAACGGCTGCTTTATCCAGAGGGGGTTTTCTTTTGGGGTGATCAGAACGTGTGGAGCCAGAGGGAGGTTGGGGTTGCCCAACTTTGTGATTGGACTGAGTGCCACCGAACTGTTCACTCTTGGGGCAGGGGATGGGCCAGATGGGTGACGGGTATTAAGGAAGGCACTTGTATTGAGCACTGCGTGTTACAGGTAAGGGATGAATCACTAAATGCGACTGCCTGAAACCAATTACACTATCAACTAACTAGAATTTAAATAAAATTTTGAAGGAAAAAAAAAGCATCTAACAGTGATTTTCTTATTTCATTTAAGAGACTTCTTTCAATTTTGTTACAGGAATTTCACTTCAACTAAACAAAAATAAAAAATGAGAGGAGCAGGTACTGTGTGGCTGAAATGTTGATGATCTCACAGGTAAGCCCACTTCTTGCCTTGACTGTCTCCACCGTAAAAACTGCTGACACCAGAGCACTGTTAAGCAAGGACGACGTCACTGAAGATTTCACAGGAGAAAGGGGCAAAGGAGCTCACTAACGTGCCCAATACCAAAACCACCTCTTCTGTCCTTGTAAGAGAAGCCTGCCCTCCACAGCCCCTGCCCCTCATGGCTTCCAAAAGACCTCCTCTCCTGTACTCCCCTCTCCCTGCGGAAGGAATCTGCAGCCTCTATGTTGTCTCTAGCAAATTCTATCCTGACTCCCAGGAGAACAGAAGCCTGCAGGGGACCAGACCCCCTCAGTGACCATCTGTGCTCTGTGAGGGCCCCAGCTCAAGGAGCCCCACTTAACAGACACGTCAGAGCCCCCCTATGTGTGAGCTGCTGCCTCAGGCACAGGAGGGGGTCACGAAGCAGACAATATCTGTGCTCAGGGGCCCCGTGCTCCCAATTCACATGGTGTTCCTCACACAGTCCCCTCCCTGGAGAGCTCCTGGGGACTGTGCTTTCCTTCCTGTCCTCACACAGACTGGTAAAGAAAGAATGGTGGTCGTGCTGAAGATCCGAGGGAGCCTGGAGAGAAATGAGCCAGCACCAGGAAGAGAAGCCCGCGGCAAGCCAACAGGCCTGCCTGACACTGGTGGTGCAGGATTTCCAGGCTGCAGCTCAGAGGAGGTAAGAGCTGCTTTGTTTCTGTGGTTCCGGAATTACTGCTGCTCTGATGCAAAGCGATTTCCTGCTGAGCGGATTATAACCAGGAATGGGAAGACGTTTAACTTTCTGGCCAACAGCACAGTCTTCTGGGGGAGTGTTCTGGGTTCTGCTTTCTGCAGAAAAAAGGGAAGCAGGTCCCTGGGGACCCACCGCAGTGTTCGGGCAGTGACGCCTCTTATGGATGGAATGTGCACTGAAACACTGTTGCAAGTTGCTGACCAGCCAAGGCTAATAGACTCTTCAGGGACTAGGCGTGGGCTCAGGGGACAGAGGCGTGATGTCATCCTCACCCAGGTGCCACTAAGAAGAGAGGACGTGGGTGTGGGGGAGGCGAGCCTCAGGGACATGCCAAAGGGAGCTTGACTGTTGACTTGGTGTTTTTGCTCATTACTCTTTGGAAAGACCTAGAAGCAGCTATATAACCAGAAATGTTGGGGCCTTTGAACGAAGACTTTGGAAAGCTGTCCCTCCGCCTCAGGCCACCCTCTGTGTCCCTGTCTGGATCCTCAGAGACCTTTGTTATGAATTAGTGTAGGGAGGAAAGTGCAAGAAAGTCCAAGTAGCACTGATTAGAAGTTTCTGATGAAGAGGCAAGAAGTAGGAAAGGGAAATGCATGGCTTGATTCCTGGCAGCCGTGAGTGAAACCAGAGGATTAGTGGCAGCACCAGGAAGAGACCCCGAGGTACAAGCATTTTGGTGATTTCCAAGCTCCTTCTCTGGGAAAAGAGCAGGGAGATGGAAGCAGGTTGTCTCTTCTGTCTGAGAGGGGAACTTCTGTTGCTCCTAGAGAGGGGACGTCTTGGTGGGGGTGGGGGAGACTGGGGTGGGGAAACCACACAGAATTTAAAAAGTCCCTGACCACAGGTAACAAGAAACCAAGTCCCATAGGAGGCCATGGCTGGGGAATGAGTGTACCAATATCCAGGACAGAGTTAATTTTTCTGGTAAAATAGCCCCACTTCTCAGATTCCAGGGTCTTCCTTTCTAAGGTTTCAAATCCCACTCTGGGGCCTCTTGCCTAAGAATTTCCCTGTTCTGAAGCTGTCACCTCTGGAACCAGAGGGGACACATTTCCACCCAGTTCCACGCCATGTGCTTGTCGTGTGCAAGTCATTCAGCACAAAGATACGCTGACTTTGGAAAGTTACAAACATTTCACTTCAAGAATCTCCTTGTTCTGGGATGCCTGGGTGGCTCAGTGGGTCAAGCGTCTGCCTTCAGCTCAGATCATGATCCCAGGGTCCTGGGATCGAGTCCCATATCGGGCTCCTTGCTCAGCGAGAAGCCTGCTTCTCCCTCTGCCTGCCGTTCCCTTTGCTTGTGCTCTGTCTCTCTCTCAAATAAACAAATAAAATCTTTAAAAAAGAAAAGAAAAAAAAGGTGCTCTTGTATATACTCTCTTTCAAATGAATACATTAAAAAATCTTAAAGAAAGAAAGAAAGAATGATAGATAAATGTTTGACAATGCTTCCTTCCCTGGCTCCTCAGACAAGACAGACACCAGCACTGAGGAACACAGTTACCTCACAGGAAGCAAGGTCTGGAGCAGTCCCCCTTCAGTCATTCCAAAGACAGAGACCAAGGAATGACAAAGCTAGGTATATCTGGTCCATCTCCTATCACTGTTCATTGGGATCTGCACTTTTAATTTTCCAGTTATGCAGTGCTTACTGGAAAACTCACAGGACTCCCTATCTGGCATTTCCATGAGGTGCTCACAGATGGGTTCACTTGGGATGTGGCCCCTGTGAGAAGGGGCTGTGGCTTTGGCTGCCTGGCCCACCCCCCTACCCCCCAGGCTCTGTCCTAGCCCATGCTGCCCTGACTGGTTCTAGGTACAGGACGACTTTCTCTGGGTTCCTGGCCTTTCCCCAAGTTTCTCAGCCAAACCCCTTCTCCTGCAGGCCAGCTGCTCTCCTGCCCTTCGCACTCCCCCATAGCGGCTGTGTTTTCTGATTGGCCCCACAAGGAGGGACAGAAAGGTTGTGGATGGGAACAGGAACCTTGCACCTGAAAAGGCAAAGAAAGGAGGAAATCCCCACCTGTTCCTTGAGAGACTGCATGAAGTTTCACTAGTTACAGAAATGTATTTTCCAATAAATATAGTTTTTTTTTTTAAAGATTTTATTTATTTATCAGAGAGAGAGGGGGAGAGAGCGAGCACAGGCAGACAGAGAGGCAGGCAGAGGCAGAGGGAGAAGCAGGCTCCCTGCTGAGCAAGGAGCCCGATGTGGGACTCGATCCCAAGACACCGGGATCATGACCTGAGCCGAAGGCAGCTGCTTAACCAACTGAGCCACCCGGGCGTCCCGCAATAAATATAGTTTTTATGGGAAGCTGTTTTGTGGCAGAGGGTGGTGGACAATATCTTTAAAATTTCATATTTTTAAAAAAGTCTTTCAAACTTATACCAATAGGGTAGGACATGGAGATTCCCCAGGCATTTCTTGAGTGCCTGCTGTGTTCCAGGCCCTGAAGAGGAGTCAATGGTCACAGTGAACACACAATCCTACTACCCTCATGCAGCTTCTAGTCTAGAGTCCGGTTCCCCGGTGGTGAAAACCCAGAGAAGGGAGAGGGCTTGATGAAGAGGACACTTACCTTGACTCCTGTGTCCTGGGGCAAGGGACCCGCGTTGCTGTCGAGGACGAAAACTTCTTTGGGGATACGGGTGGCTGGGAGGGTGGCGTTGGGGGGCTGTCTCCCCTCCCGGGCCCCAGGGAAGAGTCCTTGAGCGGCTGGTCATAGCTCCAGGCTGTGGGCTGCTGGTCAGGGGACAGGGACTGCTTCATGTGCCCAAAGGGTACCACCCCAATGTAGTTGGGGTTGATGATTTCAGTGATGCTGGAGCTACCGCTTGAAGGGACCCTGGTGGGAAGAGACACCCAAAGTCACACCCCGAAGATCCCTTCTCTCCTCTAGGTCAGCACCATGAGGACAGTGTCCTCTGTGGTCCCTTGGGGCACCCTAGGCCCTCTGTTACTCCTTCACTTTTTGGACAATGGACTGATTGATTCATACAACAGAATAGTTACTGAGTGTCTAGTAAGCAGCAGGCCTCAGGCTGGAAGGGAATATGGGCGTTACCAAGGCAGGCCTGGTCTCTGTTCTCATGGGATGCTTGATGGATAGAGGTTGGCGAGGCCAGGCTGAGTGGAAGTGGAGAGGGCAGGGCAGGGCTGGGGGGTAAATGAAGGGCTCCATCTGGGCTATGTCAGCTTGCACATCTGTGTGAGCATCAGAATGGAGAAGGCCATGCAGGTATTTGGAGAGGTGAGTGAGAGGTCACATAAGTCAAGGCTTGAACCTCAAATGTGGGAGGGGGTGGTTCAGCCTAACACCGTGGAGGTGATGGCCTGACCACGGCGGAGGTGACAGGAGTTTGGGTGCAAGGGGTAGGGCAGGCATGAGGGAGAGGGCTGGTGGGACAGGTGGTCTGGGGACCCAAAGGAGGGGATGAAGTTGGGCTCTACACCAGTGTTAGGGATTTTGCCTCGGCCAACTGGCACCAGTTGCCCCTGGTTCCCCCTCAGTAGGCAAATTGCCATGGAGTCCGTGACCCTGCCATCTGGCTTGATTCTAGGGCATGGGACCACATCGGTGAGCCGAGGTGACCCTGCTGTTGGGGACTGCTGTCCCCTAGGCATAGAGACTTTAATGTCTGCATTATTTCCAGTGAGGCTCTGTCAAGAGCAACCTGGGTGCATTTTCCTCAATGGTTTTTTTTCATTGTAACAGGATGGGGCTCCTTGACCACAGAGCCATGCCTGCTGCGGTCTCTGGTCCCCAGGAGACACAGGAGCCATTCCCTCCCTTCAGCCATTCCCTCCCTCAGTGTCTTCCTGCTAGGCTGAGGGTGCCTAAGTCAGGGCTGCACCAACTTTGCCTCGGTTTCTCCAGAATCTGACACACACCAAGGGCTCAGCCAATGTCAATGAACTGTTCTTTTTTTTTTTTTTTTTTTTTAAAGAGACAGTGAGAGCAGGGGAGGGGCAGAGGAAGAGAGAGGATCTTAAGCAGACGCCACGCCCAGCGCAGAGCAACGTAGGGCTCCATCTGTCCTCAGGATCATGACCTGAGCTGCAATCAAGGGTCAGACGCTCAACTGACTGAGCCACACCACGTGGGCGCCCCCTGAACTCCTTTCTGACATGGAAGCATCTCCCAGGTCTCGTAGAGTCACACTTGCATCCCTGGAGCTGGGCGTCCGGGGCCCGAGCTTCCGTTCCCTCTTCGTCCTTGGTTTCTCTGCACTCCATTCACCCTCTCCTGGGTCCTGGGCCCACAAAACCATGCTAGTTTGCAGGGAAACCCTGGCCGATCCCCCTGCTCTACCTGTTGGCAGGTTCCCACTGCTTCATGGGGTCGTGGCTGGTGAGGCTCTTCAGGGACTTTGGCCCACTGGATTCATCACGCTCAGTCTTCACAAAGTCTGCAAAGAAAGAGCCAGGAAAGAGCCCGTGAAGCCTGGTTCCTAGTTTGGGCAGGATGGCAGCCGAAGCTGGACAGTGACTAACGGCTGGCAGGGGGGTGGGCTAAGCAAGATCCTGAGGCCTCACACTCATTCGGTGATTGGCTTGTTATGCCTGCCATGGTTGCAGAGGGAGGAGAGCTGGCATGTGTGACCCAGAGTTATCATTTAATGGGACATTTTCAGCTTGTTGGTGTCACAAGGGATAGGCAAATATTTCTTGGTGGAATAAAACCAAGAGAAGCAGGGGCTCTGGCAGAGCATTTGATACCAAAGCCCATACAGTTTGAAGGGAGGGCAAGGAATCTGGAGCAGACTCCTCACAGAGCATGAAGCCCGACGCGAGGCTTGATCTAATAACAACCCTGAGTTCGTGACCTAAGCTGCAACCAAGGGTCAGATGTTTAACCAACTGTGCCCCCCCAGGCGCCCCTCAAGCAGAGAGGTTTTAATTCACAGATACAACTGCAGACAGCATGTTCATTTCCGAGTCTTAAAATTTTAGGCAGGATGCTCAGAAAATTAAATTTGAGTCTAAACACTTCCTCATGTTCCCTATTAGTAGGGTCTCCTTTTTAAGATTCTCCAGAGGATCCGCAATGGTTCTTATCTAACAGATGAGGCATCTACACCTGCCTACTGGGAATCAGCAGGGTCTCCCCTGGGGACAGACAGGAGCTGACTTCCCCAAGGCTGGGATTTCACGGGGGGTAAGGAAACATCTCCAATGAGTATTTATTCCCGAGTGTGGCTGCACCGGTGTCATTTCTGAGAGCCACGACGGACACCTCCTCCCAATGGCTAGCAGAAGGAAGCAGGTGTCGTTTTGCGGGACACACAGATTTGAGGTCAAGTCAGAAGAGGTGCTGGGGGGCTGGTTGGTGTGTTTGATGTATGAAACAGCCTAGAAGGCCCAGGAGCCCTGGGAAACACCATGAGGGCAGGGTGTGTACAAGTATGTACATGTGTGTGAGCTGCACAGCACATGGGCATGAAGAAGAACAGGGGCCACACAGGATATTCTGGAAATTGTCAATCTCAGCTGTAGCCAGCGCCTTTGCCTATAGCCTAGAAAGAGCTATTTGGGATCGGGCAGGTTTTCCGTGTCATCTTAGTCCTCCGGTGGAGGCGCTAACAGGGAACCACAAGGCCTAAGAGCTTAATCAAAGACAAGAGAGAGCGCCTGGAATATTCACAAACTTCATATCCTAACAGATGGAAGGTAACTGGGGTCCGGGAAGGATGATGGGCAGATTGTGGGGCAGTGTGGTTCTACAGGGAAATTCTGGAATCAACCCAGAATTGGGCCAGATCGCCTCTCCTAGCCCTTCTGGTGGTAGATTTCTGCTTTGAGGCCACAGCAGAGAGAACAGTCAATGGCTGGGCTGAGAGACAACTCATTTCACCCCAGCAGCACTGAAGAGGGAGCTGGGGGGTGGTCGTGCCTACTTACCATACAGCTTCTCCCTCATCTTGCCTTGGGAGGTCTGCAGCTTAATCTCCCCCCGGAAGTGGCCCGTCATCTCTCCATGGTGGGTGAGGGGTGTGTAGATGGGGAGCTGAGTTTCCGTGGCCTCTAACCGTAGAGCGATGCAGCCCTCGCCTGGGGAGGTGGGCACAAGGGTCACATCAAGAGGCTGCCTTTTCACAAGAGAACCTGCATTCAGCCTATAAATTTAACTCCCTCACCCCAAGATGATCCTTTGAAACAATGTCCAAGGCAGGGATTATCGAATTAACCTCTTGGAACAACTTGGGAAAACATTTCAAACCTTACAGTGAAATGAACTACATGTGGATTAGTTGATGTAAAGAAAAAAAAAATTAATCATAGAAAATCCAGCAGAAAAGCAGACTTAACTACTAATCTGATTGCGGGAAGGGAATGATAACTTCCCAGGGTTTGAAGCAATGTAAGAAATGGCAAAACAGACCGACAGATAAGAAGATACAAAAGCTTAAAACTTCTGCACAGAGGAAAAAAGGAAAATGGGAGAGACTGATGGCTTCACAAAGAGGGTGTTTTACCTGAAGCCCACGAGGAACGTCTCAAAATCAAATCCCAGCAGATAACTGGGCACGTATCCCAAGTAGGCATTTCATACAAAAACAATTCTAGGTTGATTTCAATACATGGAAATGAATTCAGTCTTCCCAGCCATCCAAAATGCAAATGAAGGCAGCACTCAGGGACTCTCTCACAGATAGGAAATAAGCAAAAAGTGGAAGGAAGGAAGATACCCAGTGCCAGCAAGGATCTGGGGACCCCTAACCACTTGGACATAGCAAGGTCACCACGGCAGGACACAGCCTTTACGGCAATAGGTTGGATACCGAGTGTCAAGAATCACCAGTCTCTCTATACCCTTTGACCCAGCACACATGGGAACTTATCTTCAAAAAATGCTCCAAAAGAACTAAAGCTGTAGCTGAAGGGGGATAACAAATGCTCACAAAGATCCATCTCAGCTTTAGTGATAACACGAACAGAAACAGCCAGAAGGAAGCCCATGGAATATTAGGAAGCCATTAAATGCCGCCATCATGGAGGCTGTGTGGGAGGAAGATCCTGGAAAATGTGTCTCACCCAACCTGTCTCTCACTGGGTGAGGGAAGCAGAATAGAAAACGGAATCCTTAAGACGGTTATAAATATAGAAATCTATGTATGCCTTTGTATGAGGAAGTATTAGACCAAAATAAAAATGGTGGCTGTAAGTAGGGGATGACACCGTGGGTTGACCTTTTTTCTGTTATTATTAGGATATGCTGTTTATATGAACACCGGGGTAAAAAAACAGGGAGAAGAGAGTTTTTTGAACAAGAAAACGGAACCATCCTTCCTGTGTGCCTGTGGCCTGCCACCAAAGCTTTAAACACCTTGACTCCACACAGATCCCTTCTGCTTGGGCACAACAGACAGACTCTCCCCAACCAAGGCCAGTGCAATTCCTAGGTTCTGCCCCCCCCACACCCCCCGCCCAGGCTCAGAGACCCTGTTCCCGGTGCTGACCAGGAGAGGGTGAAGGGCAGGATTCTGGAGCTGGGTTGCCTGGGTTCCAGTCCAAGGCCACCTCAGTGGCCATATGACCTTGGCCAAGTCACTTCATTTCCTCACCTGTGCAATGAGTGTAGCAACTGTACTTGTATCCCTTTTATCCCTGTATGGCTTTTGGCAGAGCCTGAACAGTGGGCAGAGCCTGAACAGTGGGTAGCCAACACACACGGCACCTTTTGTGTCTACAGCCTCTTCCCATGTCCTGGCTTCCCTGAATCAGCATTAAGCACCTTCAAATTCTTCCACCCTCCCTAGACCCAGATTCACATTCTTGCCTGCCTTATGCAAGGAGCTGCTCCACCTGGCACGTGCCTCCAGCCACTCTCTGGCCACCTGCTCCTCTCACCCTTGTGTTCTAGTCACACTGAATGTATTACGTTCCAGGGTAAACCGGACACTGGGCTGGAGCCAGGGACCGGCTGAAGACAATGTCACAGAAGATGATGTCTCTTTAGTAGGATGACTGGTGTCTGCCCAGGAGGGGCCCTGAGCAATGCCAGACAGATCTGGGTTCAAACTAGGGCCAGCCAATTACTTTTACTCCTGTGGCCTTGAGCAAGTCCCTTAACCTCTACGAGCCTCAGTTTACCCTACTGATTGGGAGACTAGTATCTGCTTTACAAGACCTTGTCAGGATCAAATAATCCTTAAATAATCCGCACCTGGCCACAAATCTGACACAGGAAAGACCCAATAAACAAGAGGTGTCGTGGCTGCTGGCTCTTCCTCTCAGAAGCCTGCGGGGCAGGAAGGGCGACTGACTAGTATCTGTCCCTCTGGCAGTGGGAGAGGAAAGGCACGAGAGCAGGATGGTGGGATTTCCGTGATGGAGAGGCCACCGTCCCCCTACATCACAGGCCACCGGCTGAGAGCAGGTACAGAGCTGGCAGCGCCTGTCTGGGGACCCTTACCGTAGGATTCGTCGCTGTCGGAAGACTTAATGCTAATCAGGATATGCTGGTCCAGCAGGTACTCGGGGTCAGAGATGATGGGCTTCAGCTGCACAGGGAAGGCCACAGGGTTAGAGCTGCCTGCTGGGGAACGGGAAGGGAGAGGCTCCCAGCCCAGATGAGGGGCGCGCCTGAGCAAACAGGACTGCAGGTGTGCTTAGTAATCAAATTTGAATTTCTGCTTTCCATGTCCAAGATAGTAGGAAGGAACCACATCCACCCTCCCCAGGATGCAGGGTTCACTTCTTCCCTGTCTCCCTCCAATCATACTGCACTCTAGGAGAGAACTGGACCCCAAGTGTGCCCCACCCCACTACTTCCCTCTCCTCTTTTCCCCTCCCTTGCATACCCCAGCATCATGGGGGCGGGGGCCAGGCTAACAAGAAAGAGGTAATGGGACCAGAAGTGGGTCCAAATGCACCCCACTCCCCACCCTACGTGGCACTGTAGGCTGTACACAAGGCCTGCCCTCCATCTGGACTGCAGGGGAGCCCCTGGGGTGTCCTGCAGGCTGCTGGAGGGTGGCTCAGCAAATGACAGGCACAGATCCTGGGTTCCAACCCTGCCCCCTCCTCCTGTGGCAGCGAGGGATGGCTAGCTCCCAGTTGCCTTGCCGGTCTGGCTCAGGGCACGTTTGTGTCAGGTTTTGCACAGGGGAGAACCCGAACCTCAGCAGTGTAGGGTCACACCTGTGCAAGCACAGAGAGGAGCTTCATGTGTGCACTATCCCCTAAAGCTGGTTCTCTCACTGACAGGGATGCTGAGGAGCCTGATGAAGAGGCCATAGGCTGCCCCAGGCTGGCCCTTCCTTCCCATCCAGATGCTGAGAGACCCCTTGTGCCAGCCTCTGGGTGCCCTGTTGCCAGACCGGACAGACTCTATCTCCATTCCAAAAGTTCTAGAACAAATGGCTGGAAATCACCATGGGCGCTTGCGGGCACTCTCAAGTTCCTGAGCCACAGCAAACGCTCAGTTCACTGACTTGTAGTAATGGCTGGCTCAAAGTTAGACCCGGTCTGGACGCTGCAGAGGCAGGAAAGGCTGCCCTCTCAGGCAGCAGCAGGAGCAGGCTGGCGGATATCTGACCAGAGAAGGTCTGTGAGGGACGCGGTTACCATAATGGGGGTGAGGGTAGAGGGAAGGGAGCCTTGGTGGGACTAGAGAGGGCACAGAGAGGACGCCATCAGGAGACGGACCTGTGGAGGATTAGGGAGCGGGAGCAGGAGCAGGTGAAGACCTCGCAGCACATAAAGCAGTGAGGAGGGGGCCTGGATGCTGAGGAGCCTGGGCTTGTTTCATGTTAACATCTGGGAGTTGACCAGATAAAGAGGGGGATGCCAGGATCAGACGGGCATTCTAGAAAGATCCATCAGGGTTCGGGATGCCTCAGCAAGAAGGCAGGCGGGATGGAGACCCCCTGGGAGAAAGCACCGGGGTGGAGAAGAGGGACAGAGGCAAGAGGAGTAGCAGGTGTAGGCAGCGGTGAGGCTGTGGGTCAGAGGTTCCTTAGAGTCCCCTGAACCAGACCGGGATACATGCGCAATGTGGACGGGGAGGCTGCCATATTTCCCAAGTTAACCCAAGGAGCAAATAAGCCATTTGGTTGCTACGTGGGGCTGCCAAGAGAGGAGGAACAGAAGGGTTAAGTGGGTGGGTGAGGCGGGATGTCACCTTAGAGCCCAAAGCCGCCAGGTTGCAGGTAACCTAAAAACAGCCCAAGGATGAGGACTTCTGACCTAGGCCCTGGCCTTGTGGAAGACCTGAATTAGAAGTGCTCCCACATTAGGAGACTCTGCGATGTGGGTATCTGCCTTCTCATGACCCAAGCCTGGGTTCCAATCAACAGTGCTACTGTGGGCAGCCCAGCCCCCAAAACTGCCCATGTCCCACCCCAGACTTAGGAGAGGATGGGTCCTTCTACCTGTTTAAGGCCATTTTTAAAGCTTCCCTTGGAGTTCCCCTCTAAGGGAACCTTCCAGGAGAGCCCCTGGGACCCCTGGATACGTGACAGATCTGCTTGGCTGTGTCCTTTCATCTATGTACCCTTTCCTCGCTGTGTGATTGAGAAACAAGGTCCTACTCCACTGTGCACCTAGCACAAACACTCAGGGAGGCCCACCGTCAATTCAACATCACAAAAGCTGTTTGGGATCCCAGGGGGGAAACCATTTTTTCTTTTCAGCAAGAAAGATGAATGTGTTCCCACTAAGGTCTGTCTTTGCGTTTTCGATTCCACCCCCTACCCTCATGGGGTCATGGACATGTCAAGTTCTAAGTCCAGTGGACTCCCCCCTCTGCCCCTTCACTTGATCCTCCAAGCTGGGGCTGAGCAGGTAAAAGGACACTGCAAGGGGGGGAGGGGTCAGGGTCCCAGAGCCCAGGGCCTGTGTCTGTCACTGCAGCTGTGTGATGGTGAACCGCCTCTCTGAGATCTGCCTCAGTTTCCTTCTTTGAAAAGTCACATGGTCGGACAAGCCCATCTCTAGATCTCTTCCGTGATCCATTATGGGAACCGAAATCCATTTAGGAATATTGGGGCCCATGGGGCCAAGCTCTGCCTGGCTACATCCTGTTCTTGATTTACCTTTGGAAGGGTCTCACCAAACTTCACCACCAACTCCCCTTCACTTCCTTCTTCATTTTCTCCTTCCTGACTCTTGACGAAACCTGTCAGAGGACAAAAGGGCTGGTTTTCAGAAAACAGAACAAGAGCCAGACAGGAAAGCCTCCTGGGGTCGCCCCACCCAGACCAGTGGAGATAGTCTCACTCTTCTATCTGTAGGGGCCACTCCTGTTTGGGAGTCAGGCTTGCGGGGGACTCTGTTTTGGTGCAGGGGATGGTCATTTGCCAATATGGTTGAATTATTTTTAGGAAAATCTAAGAGATTCCCCTCCTTTTCAGCTCTTTTTTTTGCAACAAACCAGGCAACAAAGAAATCATCACATCACAGGCAGAGATTAGGAAACATGACAGCTCATCCCACGCCACTCAAGATAGCAGCCTTTTGAAATGCTAATTTGAGCTTCCTAATATGCTGTTTCCATAGAAATGTATGCAAATGTCTTGATAGTTTATTAAAAACACCCGCATGAAAATCCATCATTTTTGGAAGTGCCTTGCCCCTGCTTGGTGACCCGGGCCCTAGAAACTTCATGGAAAAGGTGGGTCTGTCGCCAAGACTGAGCCCGGGCTGGGTGGGAGGAGCCAGGGGAGGGGAGGGGGCAATCCATCTGGATTTCTGGAAGGAGTCATTATCCCATCACAAAATACCTCCTTGGGTGGCATTGATTTGGCCCTGCACCCCCACCTCCAGACCATCTCAGCAAAGGGAGCTGGAAACCACACAGATCTCGCCATGGAACAGCTTTAGACAATATGCCTACAAATGTCACCCAGAAAGGGTGTTTGCTAAACACAGTTTGTGCTAACTGCTGCTGGCTGGGAGGAGGCTGTCCATCTTGAGCTCATTTGGGGACACCCCAGACAAGCTGAGAAAGCTGCCCTGTCCCGCAGGAAAGAGCAGAGGACCCCAGGGCAAGAACCGGCCCCCCACTGGCCTCCTCACGCTCTGGACCTTCGCCCAGGATCCTCTGGTTGGGTCAGAGCCCCAGTTGTGGCGAGCGGACCCCCAAATGGGTTACACTCTGTCCTGAGAGGCAAGGAGAGGATCCAGTGGCTCAGTCACCTAGACAGGTCCACACGACAGTGGCTGTCCTTGTCTCTGAGGCTGCAAGGGCAGCATCATGGGCCAAGGGGGATGCCCCCTAGTAACTGAACCCCTGAGCACTCTCCCCCAGGTCCCCCACAAGCCCATCTGTAAATCCTTCCCAGAGAGAGATACGTGGTGCAATGCACTGTTGATGAAAAGGCACTTACAAGAGTCCTGTCTGCCTGGCCAACGGCAGCTCAAGGCCCACTTACTCTCTAAGCAGCTCGAGTGGAACTCCAGGTAGAATTTGGTCTGGGACTTGGTCTTCAGCGTGGCAAAGCACCTGAGAAACTCAATCTGCCCTTGGCTGTCGACAGTGCCGGGGCCTGGAGTGGGGGACAAAGGGATTTGGCTCCACGATGTGCCCAGACATGGAGCATTTCCAATCAGCCCTCAACACCAGGCTCCGGGGAAGGCAAGGTCTGGGTGAAGGCGAGGTTTTCCCTGAATCCCACTACCCACCCTGAGCATCCCTGATGATGGGAACGTCCAGGCCGCGGAAAGCTGGGTGGGGAGAGTGTTCAGGGAGCCAGGAGCCCGACTCTCAGCTTTGCCGCTGAACAGCAGGGGCCCTGGCAATGCCCTTAACCTCTGTGCCTCAGTGTCCCCATTTGTTCTGCCTGAGAGAACTTGTAAAAAGGCTTAGTGCCTTGATACCTAAATCTGTCTCGTTTCTAAGTTCAGGTAGCAAGGGATACCGGCTCTTCCTTCCTCAGGCCGACTTCCCTCCTCTGCTCACTTACCCCCGTTCCCACCCTTGTGTCTGGCCCGTCGTGGCATTCGCTGACAGGATGCATTGGCAAGCGTGCTCAGGCTGGCCTTGAGCAAGTTCTGGCCTTTCAGGTAAACTTCGAGCCACGCGACCGCCAAGACAGACGTTCCCGTCCCCTCTCCCACCCAGCCTTTCCTTCTTTACTTTCTTCTCCTTTTCCCCAGCTTTATTGAGGAGGAGCTGGCAAATGTAATTGTACATATTTAAAGTGTACAACGTGATGATTTGACACACATGTACACTGTGAAATGCTTACCAAGATCAAGATAATTAACACATCCGTCACCCACATAATTAACTGGGGGTTTTTTTGCCTTTTTTTTTTTTTTGGTGTGGTGAGAATGCTTAAGATCTGCCTTTAGCAAATCTCAAGTGTATGATATTGTATTACTATTATTATTACCCAGGGTCATCATGTGGACTATTAGCTCCCCAGAACTGATTCATCTTAGAACTGAAAGTCTGTACCCTTTGACCTACATCTCCCCATTTCAGGCCCCCCTCAGCCCTTGGCAACCACCATTCTCTTCTGTTTCTATGAAATTGGTAGTTTTTTCCAAGATTCCCCATGTAAGTGATATACCATACAACTATGGTATGTTTTCTTTCTTTTTTTTTTTTTTAAAGATTTTATTTATTTATTTGACAGAGAGAGATCACAAGTAGGCAGGGAGGCAGGCAGGCTCCCTGCTGAGCAGAGAGCCAGATGCGGGACTCGATCCCAGGACCCTGAGATCATGACCTGAGCCAAAGGCAGTGGCTTAAACCCACTGAGCCACCCAGGCGCCCTATGGTATGTTTTCTGTCTGGCTTATTTCACTCAGCTTTCCTCCATTTCCTTAAATCCCACAGCACCTAGGCCGGGTTCCGCTTAGGACGATGTTCAACCAACGCTCGATCCAGGTAATGGGTGTTTGTGAGCACCGTCTGGCGCTGAGTCCCAGTGGAGCGTGGGCAAGCCTGATGTGCTGAAGGTCCTCACTGAGGGTGTGATGACATGAGCCACCCCATTCATGCTGCAGGAGCTCAGAGAAAGGGGAGATGGGTGGGAGCCCAGGGAGAGATGGAAGGTTCTAGAAAGACAGTGCCCAGAGCTAGCACCAGGTGGTGGACTAGGGGTTATGTGGAAAGGAGAGGTCACACTGCCAGAGCAGACATTAGACCCAACAGCATGGGGAAGAGTGTGCTAGAAGACAGTATTCTAGCCTCCCCTCTAACCCTCAGGGCATGAAAGAAACAGCAATACAGGCTTTTCCTGTCTCCACTGTCCCCCCCCCCCCCCAACTGCCCCTCAACCTTCCTCAATTAGCCCGGGCTATCTGCTGAGCACAGAAATGGGGGATGATCAGAGGAGGTGACAACATGGCTCCCCAGTCACCTAGATGGAGGCTGGGCATGCCACAGAGAACACCAGGCCCTTGCTGGGACGAGCAGGGCCCGGTGAGCAGGGCTGAGCTAAGTTATTTGAAAACATACCTACAAATCTCAGTATTATTTACTCCAGCATTTCCCAGACTCAGTCATCACATCCCATCCTTACAATGTTTACCATCTCCACCTACCACACACCCACACTAATACTGACTTAATATTTTCTTTAAATAGACTTTTTGAACTTAAGTAAACATATTTAAATAAGAAAGTACATCACAAGACTAAGTGGAAAACCAGCCCTGCTCACCTTACACAGAAGAGACAAATGTGAAATGAACTACCAATAAATGCATTACTGATAAAGGTTCACCCATGTCCCACCCAGAACTGCCTTTGGGGGCAGACACGCCACACCCTGGATAAACACTCATTTACTCCATTTTAAAGACTGAATTAAAACCGAGGCTTAAAGGCTGACATATTTGCCAAAGAGCCCAAGAACACGCTCTGCTCCAAAATCGTGATAGGACTCAGAGGCGAGGAGGGCCCCTGGATGGAGTGTGGACGTGCCTGGAATGATGAGCCTCCGTCTATCGGAGACAATGGCCTGCTGCAACAAGAAGGCGGGAGCCCAAGGCCTCCTGTCTTCATGGAGAACCAAGGGACGGATGCTGCCTGCCACTTACCATTCTTGGAGACAAACTGGGAGGTGACTCCTGCCTCAAAAGTGGCGAAAACAGGGCTGTGGTCACTGGTCATGATGTCACTGGTGCTACCTGCAGGGGAGGGAAGGCATTTCTAAGCAGGGAAGGAGAAACCCTTCTGGTCAAACCACAGATGGCAAACTCACGGCAGAAATCAACCTCTATTGATGGAAACTTCCAGAAGTTTCACGGTTTTGCACGTTCCCCTGACCTTCCACAACCCCGCTTAAAAGTCTCAGTGGAAGTGTGTGGCACTCTTTCCTCCACAGCAAAAATGTGCCTGAGCTAGTTTTTCCTAGAGACACACGGGTTTTCAAATAGATCATGGGATGTGAACTGTGGACACTTTTCTGGTCTTGGCACTTCGTTGCACTGATAAGCTCATGGCCCAAAGCAGGATGGAAATATAGGTCACCACAATGCCTCCTAGGACTGGGAGAGAGTAGAAGGCGAGAAAGGGTAGACATGGAGTGTAGACATCTCTTTTAAGGACCATGGGGCTTGGAGAGAAGGGAGCAGGGCATATTTGGAGGATGTATGGGAAAGAACGTTCTAGAGATACTGAGTTCTTATAATAGAGCTTATGATGGAGCCATGTGCTTATAACAGAGCCATGTGAAGACATCTGGCTGGGTACTCAGGGCTGGAGATTTCTCTGTGTTTGGAGTCACGATGTTAGATGGAAGCAGAAAGGATGTCTGCCACAAGGATGTCTGGGCTCCCCAAGGGAGGCACACAGGATGCAAGGCCAGGCCACACTGACCAGTAAGGGCCAAAGAGAAATAGCAGAGGAGACCAAGAAGGCAGTAAGACAATTGAGATCATTTTCTATAAACCTCCTATTGATCAGCAAGAAAAAGATAAACAACATCCTAGCCTTCAACCAACCAAAGGAGATATGCAGAAAATTCTAAAAGGAACACAGATGGCTAAGAAACATGGGAAAAAATGCTCACTGGCTCATGACCATCAGAGAGACAACTGAAACATCGAGTCAGAATAAAAGAGAGCAAGAAGAAGGAGAAAAGTGGGGGTCCTGGGGGAGGAGCTGGGGCTGGAGTCTAGGGCCCTCACTCCAGAGGTTAAAACAAGGTTAGTCGGGAGAGGAGTGGGGAGGACATCCCTTCTTGGAGACAGGAGGGCAAAAGGTAGGAGAGGCACCAACCTAAGTCACGTTTGGATGTGGGCAGGAAGAAGTCAGGGAGGGTCCAGTGGTGACTGAAACAGGAGAGGGTTGGGGTGGAGGGAGTCCACTGAGAGCGATGTGGCGATGGAAGCGGGGAGTTCCGGGGAGAAGTAAACAGGTGGACAAGCAGGGTTTTAAAAATGTCCTTAACCATATTTTATGTCAAACATAAAGCACTAGCACTATGGTGCCTGTGCCTTAAAAACTAGGAGGGCAACAGGGACCTTGATGTAACCTCTGTAACCACAGCTTATACGATGCCTCCCACAGTGAGTCTGGGCCTAGCTATGTGACTTCCTTTGGCCAACAGGACATTAGCAAATGTGAGGCAAGCAGAGACTCAAGAAGCTCTTCCACATCTGGGACTTGCAGATGTGGGATCCCTGGGACCCAGAAGAAGCCTGGACTAGTTTGCTGGATGATGAACAACACGTCAAGTTACCACCATCACCCCTGCTGACAGCCAGCCAACCAACCAGCCGGCCAGCCCCTCATCTTGGGGGCAGGGGTGGAGGCTCCTGGCCTGAGTGTCCCCAGTTAACAACAAGCAGAACGGAGATGAACAGACCCAAGTTCGACCCAGAGAACTGTAAGATGTCAAGTTTCAGGATTATCTGTTATGCAGCCATAGGTAACTGATACATCCTATTTATGCCAATCACCATTAAGACACAAGCTCCTAGTTTACCCCACTTCCTGAGCTTTGGACATTCATTCCCCATCTTTCCCAAATTTCTTGCTCACCCCCAACCTATTAAACCCTTCCACTGCATCCTGTAGCATTCAGGGAAATATCACTGGCAAAATTCCCTACATTTTCAGCTTTGCCTTCATGTTCTATACCCAGTCCTTCCTGGAAGACATTGCAGCCTCTTGAGGGAGGGCTGATTTTCTGCTCCCTCCCTCCTAGGTGGGTCCAGAGTGGGAAGGTGTGTCCTCCCTGCTCCTCAATGCCACTTCCAGAGCAATCTCCCTCTGTTTCCCTAAAAACCTTCACTGGGGAGCTTTTGTGAATGCCAAGTTTAGGTTCAAAAGGCAGTAATGGTACAAGCCAGCACCTTCCCCTAAATCTCTGCAGAACGCCTGCTGCAGAAAGCATCTGGTGGAATCTTCCAGAGATGAGAACTGGCAGGACTCATGGAGTTGCAGGATGTGGGAAAGAAAAGCATCACTGAGAAATGGGATGGTTAATGGTGGGAGGGATATGGGCCTTTGTAGGTCCTGAAGGCTGTGGCTAGGGGTTTGGGATACCTTTTCACCTATCTAAAGGTGTGACATTTGTCTTGGAAAGTCACTTCTGGGAGATAGAGCTCAGGTGCTAGGAGAGTACATGTGCATGCATTCCCAGGGCTCTTGTGCTGGTCACTTCTGAGCAGCAGGAGGCATGCACACAAAAAAAGGAATGGATATCAATTCAACTTGGTGGGACCATGGTCACCTCCAGGTCACCTGTCTGGGGTCACTGGGACTTCTCCCATTTTACAGACAGACAGACTGCAGCCCATTAGTTCCGGGCACCCAAACCTCCCAAATTGCTCCTCACCATAGGACTGACACACCACGTGCACCAGTGGGTAAGATTTCCAGAGGACTCGGTCACACCAGGAAGGCAGGTTGTACTTCATCTGTAAATCAAAGTCACGAGATTTGTAAATGCCTGTTAATTCTCTGTATCTAGAAATCAGTGTAAGAAGAGGTTGACTTGTAAACCCTGTAATCCTTGAATTCATGTGCTGTTGGGTCATTAGAGATTTGCCCCATAGGTGGCCTTCAACCTGTTTCATTTGCCTCAAGTCCTCAGTCCTGAGAGATTGGGTTGAAAATGCACATTGTGGGCTTCACCTGGGTCAGTCTGCCCACCCACCCACCTACCTGTCGATCCACCATCCATCCATCCAACCACCATTCATCCACCCATCTGCATATCCACCTATATCTATCCGACCACTCAAGCAATATGTATTAAGACAAGCCCTCTCCAGGGGAGCCTGGGTGGCTCAGTGAGTTAAAGCCTCCGCCTTCAGCTCAGGTCATGATCTCAGGGTCCTGGGATCGAGCCTTGCATTGGGCTCTCTGCTCAGCAGGGAGCCTGCTTCCCCATCCCTTCTCTGCCTACTTGTGATCTCTGTCAAATAAATAAAATCTTAAAAAAAAAAATGACAAGCCCTCTCCAGGATACAATGGAGAGCAAGATGCTCACTGGGCGTGATAGACAAGGCAAACTGACAATATCCTTTATCCCTTTAAGTTCTAGCTCTTTCTCTTCTGCCTATAAATATAAAGGTACTCATTCTAACAGAGCCTACCCCTCCCATCTCCTGCAGTTACTTTTCTCTTTTTCCCAATTTTCTTTCCAGAATTTCTTTCTAATTTCATTGCCTCTACTTTGGGATTACCCATTTTGTTTTTTAAACTTGAGGTGCAACTTACATATAGTAAAGAGTACTCATTTTAAAATGATACTTAAGTATATACTTAAGTATATAGCTCGAGGAGTTTTGATATTTGTACATACTCATTTAACCCCAACAGAGGAAGAGAAAAATCTCCCGCACCTCAAAGGTTCCCTTTATTCCTGTGTCCATACTACCACCTTGCAGAGGTGAACATGATCATGCCTAATGCCTCTCCTGACGCATTCTGTCTAACCTTGAACTTACAAATAGACTCGCTTGGTATATATTGTTTGAGGTCTGGCTTCTTTTACCCATGTTGTTCCCTGAAGTTCACTCGTCATCCAGCTGTGGTTGTATTCCACTGAACGTACACACCGCATTTATCTAGTCTACTATGGATGTTAGTAGGGCTCTTCCCAGTTTTTGGATGTTGTTCACAAAGCAGCAATAAACATACTCATATCTCCCTTTTGGTGAACACAAGTACTAATGCCTCTGGGGCTCCCCCAAAGTGGAATTTTGGGTCCCAGGGTAAGCACACACTGTTGCCATCCTGTTTCTCTTAACACTGCAGTTCTCAGCACTGGCTGCCCTAGGAAATTACGGGGGGAGCTTTGCAGATATGGAAACCATGGCCCACCCTGGGTCTCTTGCATCAGAGCCTTGGGGGAGGAGACCTGGGCATCCGTATTTCTGGAAAGCTTCTCCTGGCTCACCTGCACACACTTGGTAAAGAGCCACTCTCATCCACCCCGGGGCTGGATTTCACCGAAGACTACGCAAACTGCTCTTTTAAAGCCCACCCAACCTTCTGGACCACATATCCAGCTCTTTGTGCAGGGCTCATGCACAGGGAACATGTTCTCCTAGAATCACATTCCACACGGGCGACCGCTAATCCTGACGGTGTCTCACCCCCTGCTTCTGTGATGCCCAGCTGCGTGGTTGGTTGTTCTGCCCACCACCCACGATAGCACTCATGGCCTGCCTCCTTTGTCATGTCTGCCTCCTCCTCTCACCTCTGAACAGGGACGGCCCCCAAATCTGCCCACAGCCCTTTCCTTTGCCTCTTCCACTCACTTCCTGCCAACGTCACCTACGCTGGGGGTGTCCGTGTTCTGGGCGCACACGACTCCCAAATCTATGACCCAGCCCTGTTGTCTCTCTCTAGCATCATCTCATATTTTCAGTTGCCTTCTGGATGTTTCCTCTGAGGTATTCCACCAATATTATACAGTAAGTCTGAAGACAAGCTCTATGTTCTGATTGCTACTTTTGTCCACAGCAATCAGATCTATCAACGCATCCTGCTTTCTTTTGCTTCTGCTTTGTTTGTTCCCAGTTCGGACTCAGGCCCCAGTTTCTCAGCAGGACCCAGCACACAGTCTCCTCAGGGGTCCCCGGCACCCTCCTCACCCTCTCCACAGACGCAGACCCACCTTCTCTGCCTATCACTGCTGTGCTGCCAGCCCCAGTAGAACTTTCAGTGGCTTCCCTGTTTTCCAGCCAACAGGTCAAAACCTTACCCTGGCATCTAGGGCCTCCCTCCCCTCAGCTCAGCCTCTATGTCCCCTGATACTCGGGTTAACCTGGACATGCTTTCAGTGTCCCCACATATTCCCATGGACCTGCCCAGATGGTGCCAGAGGACCAAAGCCATACAGCAGCCTGTGGACGCCCCTCAAGCAGGTGTCTTGCCCTAGAGGTCTCTCCATCTCCTTCCTCTACAGTAGACCTGGATCTTCTCTCCTCCTCTGTCTGGTTTTCTGTTAGTCCCTGCCTTATTCTGATATCACCCCCTAGGCGGGGCCTGACCCTTCCTCCTGCACTTCTCTGCTTGCCCTGAGCCCTCAGGCAACGGTCTGAACTGTTTTCCATTTCCTTAGGCCTCCAGGAGCCTAAGCTCATCATTCCACACCTCTAAGCCTCAGGGCTTCCTGAGAGTCCCCTAGAATTTCCTACTTCCGTATCTGTTCAAGCAATTCTTCCAACTGGAAACGGATCAGCCCCCCTCAGCCTTCATCCTGTCCTCTTATTGACAGCCAAGCTGTCCCTCACAGCACCACAAGTGGGCCCTCTTTGAGAAGACTCTCCTGATTTTTCCTTCCCTAATGGTCATATCCTCTTTAGGCTCCTCAGTGCATCTGGAGATCTCATATTCCATCTCTGATTAGTTAGCTGTGTGTCTGTCTCCTCTTTCCTTCTATAAACTCCTTGGGGCTCATCTTTGATCTCCTACCACCCAGGAGAACATCTAGCTCATCACAGGTCATCAGTAAGTACCTGTTGAACAAAAATGAATGAAAGCTTTATGCAGCTTCCCCCCAAACACTGTTCCTTGGAACCCAAGGAACTTCATAAGGTAATAATTAGTGTTCCATGACTAACTGAGTTTGGCCCAGAAATTTCCATGTGGAGAACCATAATGCTCATAAACCTGTAAAGGCTCTGATAAGTCCTGTGGTCAGGGAGCTTGTTTAATGATGATTTACTTAGCAGATTAGCAAATAGATTTCATCACAGGACTTAAAAAAAAAAAAAGCTTCAGAACCCAGTTAAAGAAATACTTTAAATCCTCTCAGACTCTTAGATTCTCTGGACAGAAGGGAAATCCTGTATCAGAGTCTAGTGTCTTGCAGTAGGCAAGTGTGGTTGCCTACCCTCTCCTTAGAAAAAGTGTTTTGCTCAGTGATGCAAATCGACACGTGATCTCTAATTCCCCTTCTTTTTTTCCTGTGGCCTAGTGGATGAAGACGCCCTTCACAGACTGTTCACCCTCATGGGAACGGACGCAAGAGGGGTGATGTGCAGGGGGCTAGAGACGGAGGGCCAAGGTGATGCCTATGAGGAGAACTCACCCCTGTGGCCTTCTGCTTAGTGTAGGCGTACTTGTCCCGAGTCAGTCTTTCAAAACGGTAGGTGGGCGCAAACGTGATTTCTTCCTCCTCTGAAAAACCAAACAAAATGCTGGTTTCCGCTTTGACTCCCCAAGCTTCACATGGGCGACATTTCTGTCTTCTTCAGGCACAGTCCTTCCCCTCTCCACGGAGGATATTCAGGGAAAAAAGGAGACAGCAATGGCTGGAGGGGGTCCAGGAGCAGAGGGACACACAGTTCTTACCAAAATGCAGGAAGACCTTCTGCTCCTTCCTCTCCATGAGTAGCTGGTCGTGGGACAGGAGGTCTGCATACTGCTGCTGCTTGATCTTCTGGACGATGGTTTCCGCCTCCTGGAGCAAGGACACGGCCAGGCCCCCAGTGAGAACCCCCTACCCCTGCCGACATTCAAGAGGCCCATTACCACCTGCTGGCCCATCGCCTGGGACCCAGAGCCCCAGAGGCTGCACCAGACCCCGGTCCCAGGGCTGCCTGGCTGGGGCATCTTAGCACTCAACTGTTTTATAAGGAAAACCCTGCAAAAGTCATCAAACATCAAACTTGTACCTGATAGTACAAGTTTTGGCTGGTCTAGATTTGCAGAGGAACCTTTTACTTTTGCTCTGACCTCTAGTATTCTTCTTATGAACACTCCACGAGCAGGTAGCTATTTCTATTATTCTCTGTGGGAACTGAGGCAGCTTGCTGTGAGGCCAGGGAAGGATCTCAAATCCCAGCCCCCTGAATCCGTGGGCATCGGCAGGGAGGTGTCGGTGCCCTGGACCCTGCGGTCTCCCCTCTGCTCTGGTAAACACCCTTGGCAGACCTCCTGCTGAGGGAACAGCCACCATAGCCCCACAGACCGTGAAAGGTTGGGATTTGTGGGGTCCCTGTCCAGCTCTCTCCCATATACTGCAGGGAGCCTCTAGTGAGGGAGGAAGTGGTGGGGAGGCAGGAGGGGCACAAATGGCCCTAAGCTCTTCCTCGGTCTCTGCATAGCAGCTGAGGCAGCAGGAGTGAGTGGCAGGCTGCTCGGGGAAACAGGAAGAAAGGGGAATGAGGTCTGGGTTCCAGCCCAACTGTCCATGATCGGCAATTGACCCCAGGCCATTCCTTAGCCTGTCTGTGTCCCAGGGTTCTTGCCCCTCGGTTTCTGCCGTCCTCCCCACACAGGACGCAGAGTGAAGGTTCTACACACCGGTTAGGGATGTACAACCTGTACAACTGCACAGCTCTGCTCCCAGGCCTGGCCACCCTCCCTTCCTGGGAACCCTCTGCTCTCCCTGAGAGAGGAAGGCCATGTCTGTCACATGGGCCTTCGGACTGCTGCTCAGCGGACCATGCCTGGGCACCTAACAATAGCAATGTTTTTCTTAGCTGCCCAGGGACCCGCCATCAAGACAGAAAATTGGGCCAGTCTCCTCAAGTATGTGGGGACCAAGTGTGAACAGAGGTTAACTCTAAAGGCAGGGGCTCTGGGACGCCTGGGTGGCTCAGTTGGTTGAGCGGCTGCCTTCGGCTCAGGTCATGATCCCAGCGTCCTGGTATCGAGTCTCACATCGGGCTCCTTGCTCGGCAGGGAGCCTGCTTCTCCCTCTGCCTCTGCCTGTCATTCTGTCTGCCTGTGCTTGCTCTCTCTCCCTCTCTCTGACAAATAAATAAAATATTAAAAAAATTAAAAAAAAAAAAAAAATAAAGGCAGGGGCTCAACAACAGAGCGGCATCAGGTCCCAGAGGGGGCACAGTGGCCTCGGCCCGGCTCAGTTTGGCCCCCCCCCCCATGTCCCCATGTCCCGAGCTAACTTGAGGGAGCCTCTGTCCCGTGCAGCCCTTGTCCTGGGGGGGCAGCCCCTTACCCAGGTGGGCAGCTCCACGCGGTAGTTCAGGTCCCCGAGCCAGAAGAGGTGGGTGAAGCGGTGAGTGATGTTGAAAGGGCTCAGCTTCTTGTCCCCCAGAGCCAGAAACCGGAGAATGCTCATGTAGTTCTGATTTCGCCTGTTTCAATGAAGAAGTAGCCACCTAGCATGGGGTGGCTGGTTCCCTACTTTGCCACCATGGTGGGAAGGCGAAGGGAGCCGGCGGCGGGGAGAGGGGGTGGCGGAGATGTAACTCTGGGCCCATGGTGCAAAGGGACTTTCAGGTGGAAATGAGAGCACAGGAAAGGGGCCCCCAGAGCTTCCATTCAGCAGGGAACTGGCATCACGGTTATTCTAGAAAGAGGTCTTTGTGACCAGGCCCAAGGGGCTTTTATCTGTAAGGGTGCCTGGAAGAGGTCTTTCCATTTAGAAATCATCTAGCAGATCGATGACATAAGAAAGCGTGTGTCCTGTCCTCCCAACAAGATTCACCCACATGAGCAGTGGCTCTTGTGCCATAGGTGCCGGTAAAGCTGGGGCTGCACGTGGCTGTGGCATTTGGGGAGGTGAGGTATCTCTGGGCAGACGAACCTATTACATGTTCTTGGGCAGGGAGCTCCATTACCTGAGTTTCTTCTCACTTCCGGAAGTCAAGTGGCTGTTAACAAATCCCAAGGAGGTTCCGTTGAACATAAACGACACCCCCACGGCTCCCTTGTTCCCTAAAGGGAGAGGGGAAGCAAGAAGTGAGCACAAAAGGCAACTTTGGCCAGGGGCAGGAAATCAAGGTGGAGCACGGTTATTCCTTAAGAGGAGATCGAGAGAAGCGCAACAGCTTCATCTGGAGCGAGACTCAGCAGTGGTAGGGACTTGGGGTGGGGGACATTCCTCCAGGACCAGAAGAAAATGGGGTAAATGGCCTGCATCCTTGGGAGTCCTCTGTGGGGGAAGGATGGAGGCTGCTGGTCTAAGTCATCCTGTTGTCCCCCTCCTGGGGTCTCATCAGTTACCCCACAGGCCAAGCAGGCAGGACCACCGAAAGCAGCCAGAAGCCTGGGGAAGATTTAGACATGGGAGCCCAGGGCTGGGTGGGCTAATGTCCCCCCAGCTAACCAGGCTCCTGGTGGGACCAAAATCCCCACTGAGACCACCTTTCAGATTCTGAGTTTCAACCTATTCTAGATTAGTGGTTCTCCAAGTGTGTTCCCCACACATTCCCAGCCACAGCAGCACCTGGGAATGGTTGGGAGGGCAAGTTCTCAGGCCCTACCCTGGACCTGCCGAATCCGAAATTCTGGAGGCGGGGCCCAGGAATGTGGGTGAAACAAGCCCTCTAGGTCAGGGGTAGGCAAACGCTGGCCCGATGCCAGGTGAAGATGATTTTTACATTTTTAAATAGCTGGGGGGAAAAAATCAAAAGAAGGTTTTGTGACACATTACAACGGTATGAAATTCAAATAGGAGCCCATCAATAACATTTTATTGGATCACAGCAACGCCCACAGAGTTAAGTAGTTGCAAGAGAGGCTGCACGACCTGTAGAGCCTGAACTATTTCCTGGCTGGCCTTCTAGAGACAAAATTTGGCAAGCCCTGCTCGAGGACATTCTGACACACACAGAAGTCTGAAAGCCTGCTCTGGTCAACAGCTTGAGCATATGCACTGGGCACTTGAAATGTGGCCGGTCCAAACAGAGGAGGGCTCTAAGCATACAGATGCACCCGAGTTATGTCTCAGTTAGAAAAACAGAACATAAGGGGAGCCTGGGTGGATCAGTGGGTTAAGGCCTCTGCCTTCGGCTCAGGTCATGATCCCAGGGTCCTGGGATCGAGCCCCACATCAGGCTAAA
Organism: Mustela nivalis; assembly: GCF_964662115.1. Taxonomy (NCBI): domain Eukaryota; kingdom Metazoa; phylum Chordata; class Mammalia; order Carnivora; family Mustelidae; genus Mustela; species Mustela nivalis. The sequence goes on from NC_139030.1 coordinate 74,259,222, forward strand.
AAAACAAAAAACAAAAACAGAACATAAAATGGTTAATAATTTTTATATTGAACACCTACTGAAACTGTAATCTTGAATAAATGATGTTTGATTAAATGTTAGGAAAGGACCTCAAAGATCATCCATTCGGTCATCCACCCTCCCTCCTCGGGACTGGGGCCCCTAGCAATGATGGGTAGTCCTGCTCCCCTGTCCTGGGACAGGGGGAGGGAGCCTCACCTTCTGGCTTTCTCTCCATCCTGCAATATGACCTCAGTTTAAATCCCTGCCCACCACTTGGCCACTGGGCCTGGGACAAGTTAAGGAACATCACTGATGCCTCCAGCATCTTGTCTGTGAGTGGGACCAACAATGGTCCTTGCTCTCCCACCCCCACAGGGCATTTCTAGTAAATGGGATAATCTCACAGAGCATTTAGCTCTCAGTGGTGCACAGGTATGTTCTCAAGGTCTTGGCTCTTCTAGGGATGATGTCCACCAGCATGAGCCAACCAGTGTTCACTGGGCTCTGTCCCATGTTAACCATGGCTGGGAGCCATTTGGAGGGAGAAGAGGGGAAGACGGCAGCCCCAGGTTGGGGGAAGGGAGGAGCAGGTACATGGGATGTGAGCGGGCTGCTGTCTGCATAGTTCACTTCTTCAGTGCCTAGCACCGTGCGGGGGCGTGGGGTGGGGGGAGATGATACATGGTCAGCTTGGTCACAATGTCATGAGAATGAGAGCTGGGGGAGCAGCCAGAGGTGAGGTCTGGCTGTGGGGTGGTTTTGTCTTGTACTGGGAGGTCTGAGTACCTTTCATGCTGTTGGAAAGGGGCTGGGGGCAGGCAGGCGGGCAGCCCAGGCAGGCAGCAGCAAGGACAGACAGAGGTTCCTGGGCAGCAGAAGGGTGTGGGCTTTGACAGGGCAGCTCCCGAGACAGGAAGGAAGGGGGCAAGTGGGTGTGGATGCGGGCAGTTTGTGGTTTGTCAGCAGAAAAGCCGAGAGAGTTCTTCACGTTTGACTGCAGCAATTCTTCTGTTTCCTGTTGTCTTGGGGACTCTGTCCTGTCCCTGACTCCAGCCACCAGAAACCACTGGCCTCGCTGTCAACCCCACCCATGGCCTGCGTGGTGCACCTGCCCACACACACTCAAGCGTCACATATGCGCTCACAGACTCGCACACACGTTCACAGACAGACCTGCACATGTACTCACACACTCACATATATGCTCACAGACACCTGCACATGCACTCAAACTCATATATATGCTCAGACCTGCACACATACTCACACACTTATATGCTCAGACACTCGCACACACACTCAGACTCACACACGTGCTCACAGACCTGCACACGCACTCACACTCACGTGCCCTTAGGCCTGCACACACACACACAGACCCACACACGTGCTCAGACAGACCTGAATACACACTCACACAGATGCACATGTACTCGGACTCAAACACAGACTCTCATGTACACTCAGACGCAGAGACACATGAGCCCTCACGCCCAGACAGGCTTACAGAGACCTCCATGTACACAGACACACATACTTGGATTTGCATATGCAGACTCACACACACACACTCACAGAGTCACACATACAGACACACAAGCATTTCCACCCACACCTACACAGGCTCACACTCAAGGCACTCCAGCCGTCCTCTGCTCTGAGTTCAATTCTCGCGGGTGCCATGATGGGTCCCCCAGCTCCCCGCTAATGCCAGGATTTCCACCTCCATCCTGAGTCGCTCTCTTTCTATACCAGGGTTCCCACGAGCCAGATGGAGCCCCCACCTGTGTCTGTAAGCAAAGCTTTCTGGAATACAGCCACTCGCATTCCTGTTCATGCTCTCTGAAGTTCCTTTTGTGTTGTGGCACGTAGCCCACAAGCCTAGAATATTTACTCTGTGGCCCTTTACAGAGTGTCAACTCCTGTCCTAGGTCCTTGATTCTCCTGGTGGAGGCCTGTGGGCCAGCAGTGCTGGTGTGGACCCTGGGTGGGTTGAGGCTGGGGGAGCCCAACATCTGGGTCACCCAGGACTGAGGGGAGCCCAGGAAGTGAAACCCAGTGACGTTGCAGTGCACAGGAGTGTAGCCCCCTCCCTGCTCACCCAGTGTGTTGGCGATGCCCGTCTTCACGTTGTCAGTGCAGATGTGACTGATACGGTTCTCATGCTCTGGCTTGGCCAGCACCACAATTCGGATATTCCAGAGGGTGTGGATGGCAATCTGGTGGGGATGACAACACAGTCACCCCTGGCCAGGGCACAGTGCCTGACCACAGGGCAAGAGATCCCCCCGCCAACTCTGACTCCCAAGATGGAGGACCCCATTTGTAATCCCTAAACTTCAGGGGAGCTTCTAAGGATACCCCGCAGATGAAACAAAGTATCTTAAAGATGAGAGCCAGGACAGGCCACATTTCAATGAAGTAAGGGTGATCTACAAGCAGAGGCATGGACAGTGATTTTCAGCAAAGCCCATAGACCCCCAATCAATTTCAGAAGCCCCAGGCATTCCCCTCCAGCCCTGGAAGGTAGAGATGGTGGTGCTGGGGAATGACCACAGAGCACCCCGGGCCTCTCTGTTAGGTGAGAGCTCACAGGCTGAGCCCACCCTTGCCCCTGAGATGCTCCTGGCCAGCCTCATAGAGCCCACTGCCCCGGGGTCCCACCCAGCGCCCTGGCCAGCTGCTCACTGTTTTAAAAGTCATGCTGGTGATTTCCTGCAGGGAGTGTTTGAGTATCTCCAGCCACTCCTTCTCTCCCAGGGGGTCCTCCTGGGTGCCGATCACATAGATGTCATGGGGGATGTAATCCGCGGAGTCATCCCGTGTCTTTCCCTGCCCCTTGGAGAGAAACCAGGACGTGATCTTCTTGGGAGGGGGGGCGTTACCTTCAACAGCAAAACCCAACACCAAGTGAGTCAAAGGTACATCAGGAGAATTCAAAACACAGGTCGGGGTAAAGCGTGTGGGGCAAGAGGGCCACCCCATCACAGAAAATCATTTGGGCCACCCCATGAAATGCCAGAGATGGGAGAATTAGGTACTATTATTCCCAGGATGTCAGGAAGGGTCAGAGCACAGTTAAGTTTCTCTTTAAAGAGAACATGAAGTTTCAGAGACTTGAAATACCCAAAGACTCCACACAGTGACTTGAACTAGCTATGTGAGACCATGAGATGTCAAACACCATCCTAGCCTTTGCGGCTGACTGAGTGACCAAGACCCTCCTCCAGGAGTTTATAGCTTGTTGGCAAGGACGCCCCAGCAGGCGGACAGGTTTGGGAGACAACAGGGCTTCCTTGCAAAACAGAGAGATCTCAGCCGCAAACTGAGAGCCGAAGAGACAGGAAGAGCGTGGACACCTCCTCCATTCTCATTTCGAAAAATGAGTCAAAGCAGCTTAATGAAGATAGAGTGAAGGATTTACTTCTCCTCGGAACACCCCTTCAAGGTTGAGTAAACCTCTCCCCCAGAGAGAAAACCTGACGGTGGCCGCTCTGCTAGCTCTGCTCCCCACTATGGTTCACAGTGGGAGCCAACGCCCTAGGGGCTGGTGGTCTCTGCTTGGGGAGACCCTCCCAGCCACCCAGACCACGCCTTCCATGCTGTCTTCTGTGTGAAGGGCGCCCCCTCCAGGGTGGACTTCACTAGGTCCAGCCAACTCTAAGACCCCCATACTCACAGTGGGAAAAACAAGGGCAGTGAACCCCCGGGGCATGAACCCTGAGAGTGACAGTTGATAAAATCAGGTGGCCACCAAGAAACACGAGAGGACAGAACAGGATACAGGACCCCAAGAACACCTGGGCATGAGTGCCTGGGGAGGGCTGGTGGCTTGTGGAATCGGGCTCAGGTGCTCTGGTTGACTCTCCACAAGTAGCAAATTATGTTCTCACTTCCAGACCACTCCTTGCCCCCCCTTGAAGGGCTGTGCTCACCCTCTGCCTTGCTGCCGGCTGGCTATCTGCTCTGTGAGAGGGTGGGTGGGCCTGACTCTGCTCTGGACAATGTGAGGTCAGAGGGACACCCAGTTATAATTAAGTTTCGGATAAACAACACACAACTATTAGAAAAGGTATGTCCCGTGCTGTATCTGTTGAACTAAAATTCAAATGAACTAGACATCCTGTATCTACTTATTTTTTTCTAGTTGAATACTTTCATGAAATAATTATTTAGTATAATTTATATGTAGTGTGATATATCTGGTATGTAAATATATATAAGTATATAAGTATACGGTATATGGTTGGTCCAATATATATTTGGTGTATATTTAGTACTTATTTCTAGCTGAATTGTTACACTATTTGCAAAATTTATATTCAGTACATTTATTAGCATAATACAAATCAGTATATAAATACATGTAGTATACATTTAGCATTATCATTTTTAGCTAGATACCAATCCTCAAAAAACTTTGCTGTTTACATGAAATTCAAATGTAATTGGGCATCATCTCTCTTTCTCTCTCAATACATCTGGCAACCCCACCCAAGGAGGGAGTTCTTTCTTCCAGGCCTGAGGTTCCTTGGAGACCTGCCTAAGGCTGGAAGGTACCCAAGAGCCTCTTCACCTATATATCCAGACTGTACCTAGAACTTTCCAGTTTAGACAGGCAAAGTAACCCAGCCCAGTTGCTACTGGGGTATGAGAATCCCAGAGCTTACTTCTCTTAATCATTGTCTCAGCAAAAGTATAGAATTCCCTAGAAAGGAGGCTGGGTAGATAGATTGGGAAGGGGGTGTTGGGAGGAAGACAGACGCCCTCACCCACCCATTTGCAGATGTTGGAGGCAGCAAAGCAGAACCCAAGAGGTAGTGGTGGGAGGGAGTGAGGGGTGGGGCACATATGGACCTACCCATGTTCCAGGTGCCAATGAAGATGGTGATCATGTCTGGTTCCGGCTGCTCCGAATGTTTATTCTTCATCTGCTGGAGAAGCTGGCAGAAGCCTTCTCTCTTCTAGGGATTGAAGGGCAGACAGACTCAGAAAGGCCTCTGCCTCCCTGCACATTACACTCTCAAAGGGCTTGGTCAGCTTCAAGAAAACTGAGAGCAGCGCAAATCAGTACGAACTTGCAGGAGCGCAATCTGGAAAGAGGGTCCGAAGTCTTAAGGAAGTGGCTTCTTTTTGACCTTGCCACTCCTCTGCAAGGATCTGAGCCTAAGAACCACCAGAAACCACACAAAGGCCCAACCATTTTCATGGGGACTGTCGCATGCACTTTAATACCGAAAAAACTAGAAACAACCTTAATGTCCAGTCCTAGGAAGCAAGTTAATAATCATAGCACGGGTCAACCACGTGCCACAATATTGTAGGATTCACAAGTTTTGATTCAGAAATACCTTCTCAACAAGGACAGATGCCCAAACTATATTGTTAGGAGCAGAAAGCCAGTTGACAAAACAGTATAAATAGTATTATTGCTTTTTTATTAAAAACACAAACAAGGGGTGCACCTGGGTGGTTCAGTCGGTTAAGCGTCTGACTTTGGCTCAGGTCATGATCTTAGGGTCCCGGGATTCAGCCCCATGTTGGGCGCCCTGCTCAGCAGTCTGCTTCTTCCTCTCCCTCTACCCCTCCCATCCACTCATGCTCCCCCCGCAACTAAATAAAATCTTGAAAGAAAAAAAAAAACACCCACTTTTTGCTTATTTGTATTTGTTACTTTTTCACCAATGAGAATAGATTACTTATTTAACTAAAGAACATTTAGATCAAAGAAACCAAAAAGAAGAGAATACAGGGGGGTGCCTGGGTGGCTCAGGGGGGTTAAGCCTCTGCCTTCGGCTCAGGTCATGATCTCAGGGTCCTGGGATCGAGCCCTGTATCAGGTTCTCTGCTCAGTGGGGAGCCTGCTTCCCCCCTCCCCCTGCCTTCCTCTCTACTTGTGCACTCTCTCTCTGTCAAATAAATAAAAAATAAAATCTTAAAATTAAAAAAAAAAAGGAAGAAGAGAATACATGAAGGCTGTTAGTCTCCTGAATGGTCTTCACCGGGTTGTCCTGGCTACCTGGGCACATGGGGCGGGGGGGATGGGAGGGCTGAAGCAGAGCAGTCCCCTCTGAGATGACAGTCAAGGGCAGGCTGACCAAACAAGCACCCACACATTTTAGGTTGTACCATATGAAATTAACAGTTTCGCATCTACGGAGATGGCAATTTCATACGCTTCAACCTAAAAACTGCAAACCTCAGTTAATCAATCCCCTCTGAAGAAACCTGCTCACAAAGATGTTACAATGACTGTCACTACTGACACCTGGATGGCTCAAAATTCAGTGCCTCAGTTTATTGCCATGTCTCAATCTTTCTGAGCTGGTAGCAATGGGCAGAATTGGGTTTTGGATCTATGTCCATGTACCCAGAATGATGTCTGGCCAGAGGTTCCTTCTCTCTACCTCCCCCACCACCTGTCTGGCCCCAGCATCTTTGTTTTTCCCAGGCCCTTCTCTGTCATTCCTCCGAGTCCTGCCCACCCCCACCCCGGCCAGTTCTGGGCACCGCCTGGCCTCCCGCTGGCCTCCCAACAGCTTCCATTCCCCCACCCCTGCCACATCATCCATGGTACAGGTGAAAGAAGGAAGGTTCTAGCACTTGATGGGGGCTGTCCCTGTAAGTCTGAGCTGGGAGCCCTTGTCCCTCAGCCTTGCCATGGAGCTATGCCTGGCCAGCTAACACCTGATGTAATGAGAGCCCCTTGTGCACTTCCTGGTGTGAGCCATTTATTAAAGGATAAAGAGTAAGGCCAAGATGGAGGGTCTCGGGCCCTGATTGGCATGTCAGGGGGCAGTGATCAGATCACAGAGAACACAGCCTCTGGCTATACAGAGACTCAGTGCAATGTCCAAAGACCCCGAGTATTTCCATTGGCCCACACCACCTCCTGCTCTAAGAGCCACTCCTGCAAAGTGGGGCAAAAGGTAGCCATGGAAGGAGTGTTGGCTGGTATTCAGATTTAAATCTGAGGTGCCCCAGAGGGCTTGTGTCCAGCCCAGAGAGGCTAAAAAGTCTTCCAGTGGGGATCAGGGTTAGGTAAGACACAAGTGATAAAGGATGGACCTTCTCGGGCGCAGACAATGTGGCAGAGGCGGCGGAGGACGGAACTGCAGCTGTTCAAATCCCCACTGACCCAGAACGTGTCCCCTAACTTCCCCGAGACTGGTTTTCCCAGGTGGGAAATGGATGGTGAGAATCGAGCAAGACAATGCTACAAATTTCTAGGCACAAGCAAGCCTCCAAAGACATGTGTCCTTCACTCCTCTCCTGACCCATTTAAGTAGTTTTCCTCACTTACTTTGGAGTCAGCAAAAACATATTCTTTCCGCAGGGTCTTCTCCTTCTCTGTTTCCACCAAAATCACCAACTTGTTCAGGAACTTCTGAGACTTGATGAGCTGTAGGACTTAAGAGCAATGAAAGTTCATTTACTCATTCATTGACTTATCACCCGATATGTAGTCTATGCTATATTCTGGCACCTGATCATCAACAATCCTGGCTTCCCACCCCCAGAAGAAGACCCAATTTGTGCCTAGTATCCTAGATCCCTTTGTTCCTGGCTGTATTGCCAGAGAAGGGCTCATGCTTGGGAACGGTCGTGCCGGAACAAGCAAGAGGTAGCCTGGCAGAGCAGTGTGAATTTCATCTTCCTTACTTTCTTTCTCTTCTCCTCCCCCTACCTCCATTCCTTCCTTCTTTAGCTTTGCTTTTAGTTCATATCTAAATAGTTCATGTCTAAATCAAAATTGTTTACTTCTATCAACAATCAAGACTCGGGCTGTTCTACAAGATTTTTTTTTTTTTTTTTACAAACAATAGTATCGCCCCAGTTCCACCTCTCTCCAATGTCCTTCTACCTACAGGTAATTACATTTAACTCCTATGTCCCCTCTCATCATCCTCTCCTCCTACCAAAATATAATTTCAATCCCTCGATCACCTTCCAATAATAATATCATCATTTTGGTCAGGTAAGTATTCAGTGTGCTATGGTTATGGTAATGCTACTGACAGATAAGCCTGGATTGCTTCTCTTGTCCTACACAATTTTCATTTTTTTCCTGGAGTTAATAATTGCCATGCTTTTACATTGTTCCTAACTATCTTGGCTCGTAACTCTTTTCTGTGTAATCAAGCACTTTCATCAGTTTTACCATCCAGAGCCTCTGGGTCCTCTCTTCTCTGGACTGGTGATCTTTAGGTTTCATGCACAGCCATTACCTTAAGGCCTTCCCTCTTCTTCATTCAGGAGTTCACCTCTCTCGTACTGGATCCAATTTCTCAGATATCAGGTCTTCTTTCTTGTTTAATGCCCACATTTTGGTAAAGCAACATCTCTAATAGTTTTCCAAGCAAGGGAAATAGATACCAAATTCTGGAGGCCTTGCAGGCCTGAAAACCTACCCATACACCTCACTGACAGTTTGAAATAATTTTCCTCAGGACCCTTCCTTAGGAAAACTTGCCCCATCTCTACTTTTTGGCATTGTCGCTGAGAAATTCAATGTCATTTTGATCTACCTGTCTGCATAAGAGTTAACCTGGAAAGCCTGTTTGTCATCCTTGGAAAAGCCTCTGGGAATTTGGATTTGGGGAGGGTCCCCAGCATCTCCTGAACTGATAAGAGCAGCTCAATATCCCTAAACTGTCTATATCAACAGTGTGGTTTATGTTGAACACCTGCTTTCCTCCTGGAAGTCTGGAATTTCAGTATGTGCCATGCAGAGGGTGCCTCTGTGACCAGTCCCCATGAAGAACGCTGGGTGCCAACACTCTAATGAGCTTCCCTGGTAGACAACATTTCCCATGTGCGGTCACAACTCACTGGGGGAGCAATTAGGCATGCCCCGTGTGACTGCAGTGGGAGAGGTCTCCTGGAAGCCTGTGCTTGATTTCTCCAGGAATTCCTCCCATGGGCTTTTTCTTTTTGCTGGTTTTGCTTTGCATCCTTTCACTGTAATACATCATCGCTGCATGACTTCATGCCAAGTCCTGGGAGTTCTTGGTGAATCGCTGAAATAGTCTTGGGGAGCCCTGACACAGTCTGTAATCTAACTTTGGAAGATCTTAGGATCTTTTCTTTGACTCCAGTGTGGTAAGACTTTCCAGTGCTGTGTGTGCCTCACAGTGGAACAATTTTCTTCCGTTGTGCTGGGCACTTTGTGGGCCAGTTTCAACTTGGAAACTGGTGTTTGGTTCTGAGTTTCTCTCATTGTTTCCATTTTCTCTTACTGCCTTATTTTGGTATTGGATGCCTTAGACTGGTCTAATTTTAAATAATCTCTTCTCTCCTCTTTTCCCTCTCTTTATCCTTTTATTGTACCATCTGGAGCCCTTCCTCAACTTTATCTGGTCTCCCTTCCCTTCTGTTTTTATTTTTAAAAAATTTCTGCTGTAATGTTTTAATTTCCCCTTCCCCACCTTCTTCTTCCCCTTTCTTCCTTCCTCCTTCTTCATTTTTATTTTGTTCTCTGAATGCTCCTTTTAAAATAGCATTCTGTTCTTGTTTCATGGTCCAGTTTCTTTTAACCTGCATAATTTGCTCCCTCCAATTTTTTTTTTTTTGTCTGTTTCTTTTTTTGCCTTGAGCCTCACTACCCCTCCCAGGCTTCCCTTCAATGTCCGGTGATCCTTGGCTGTGTTCCAACGGTGACAGTGGGGGTCTGTCAAGTGAGGCTTCTGCCGATGGGTGGTCTCATGGGCTGACTCACAGCGAACCCCATGTTGGTCACATGCTCCAGAGAAGACTTTTCCAACCTTCCGCCTGCAGGGTGTAGGCCTGGCTGGCAGCATCCTGGCTGGGCGGTGATGAAGGTTATGGTAGGAACCTTCAGAAGTAACCGCTATTTAGTCCTGTTTCCAGTGGGTTCCTCTGTCCTTACCAGGCCTGGTGTCCCCCCAGCCCTTTACCTTCTCCAGAAAACTAACATCCTTGAGTCTAATGAGTGAGGGGAAGCAGAGGGCAGGCTGTGAGGAGTGAGAAAGATCTGGTGGGTCTCTTTTAAAACAGATTTTCATCCAATCCTGATGTTTATAATCTCACCTTCGCCACCTCTAGGGGCCCCTGACAGTATCAATTCCGGTACCCTTTGTGGGTTCTGTGGTATGAGTCAGGTGTCTCAATTTTTCCTACTACATGCTTAACATTGAGCCTTTTGGGTTCCTTTAAGTTGGTTATCATTATCCATCTGCTTTTCAGCACTTAGAATTTTGCTGCCATCTCACTCTCTTGGTTCCTGTGAGTTTTGCTTTTAGGAGGGGAACTGACAAGCGTGTATGTTCAACCGCCATCTTGACTGGAAATCTTACCCAAGGGAAATTGCAGGCGTCCTCTGTGCTCAGTAATCCCATCAGCCTTGTCAGCAGCAGTAAATTACCCATGGTGTGATTCCTACTGCTGCCAACCGGGATGCCCTGAGACTCTCCCCAGTCTGCTACTATGAGGCCATGTATCCTTCCTTCTGAACTTCTGTTTTTTCCTTGACCCCCATTTTTAGGATTGTGAGGCTGCTTCCAAGATGTGATATTGTGCTTGGTGAGGATTAGTATTCTATCAGGGCTGGTTAGGAGCCCACTGGCCCCCACACTGTCCTCACCAAGCCCAGGACAGGTGCCCAGTCTCTACATCATCCGTGCTTCGGCCACTCGAGGCTCACTCACATGACAAGCCTGCCCCCATCTCGGAACCTCTGCCCAAGGATTTTTCTGTGGTTTTTGTGTGGCTAGCATCTTCCTGACAGGCAGATGCCGGCTCCAATGGCAGTCTTCCATCACTGTCCTAACATCCTCTCTACATTCCCAGCCTCAAGCTCCTCACTCCCTGACACTTTCCTGGCTCACGTTATCTGTGTACTTGGTTACTTTCTCCTTACTCTTACTTGCATGGAACCTCCCCCAGAGCCAGGACCCCTCCCTGCTCATTGGTCTTTGCATCCCCAGGGCCTGGCATGTAGTGACCGCTCAGTGAGCGAATACATTATGATTTCCTGATACAGCCACTGGCTTTTCCTCCGCATAGAAGACCTCAATGCCAAGCTATTCAAGAACATGGGGACAGGAGCAGGGAAAGGAACTCCCAACACCTGCCATCAAAGATCTCCTCCAGATGATCAGCACTTACAATAACCATGATTGGAAACTGATTATGCCAGGATGGGCTAACGGCAGGCTTTATGCCACCAGTGCTCATGAGTCTCTCAGGAATCCATCTGATGGATGTGGACACAGAGGCTCTGAAGAGTCAATAATTTAAGGTCACACCATGATCAAGCTGTGAAGGCAGTGGTAAATCCAGTTTACCCAGAGCCCCTCGCTGCACAAGCACACTGCCTCCAAGGTTGGCTATAAAGAGGGCACCGTGCTCAGTTGGTTAGGTGACTGCCTTTGGCTCAGGTCGTGATCCTGGAGTCCTGAGATCAAGTCCTGCTCAGTGGGGGTCTGCTTCTCCCTCTGACCCTCTCCCTTCTCATGTTCTCTCTCTCATTCTCTCAAATAAATAAATAAAATCTTAAAAAAAAAAAAAAAAGAGGGCACCCAAACACATGGCCACTTGGACTGTATCTCTGCATTGGCCTTGAATTCCTTTGTTCATTCATTCATTCATGGATTCATTCAGTATATACTGACTGGTCACATACTATGCCCAAGTGCTGTTCTGGACTCTGGGGACTGATTTAGCAGATAACAAAAAAGATCCACTTCCTGGCCTCTGTGGAGGCCCCATGTATTTGGTGGGGGGAGCTGGGGATTTATGAGCAACACTGCAAGTGCCTTAGTCCATCAGCAGTCCTTGAGTATGCACCTGCTGAATAACAGGTCCCGTGCTAGGTCTACAGATTGCAGAGCATGTGAGATCAAAACCCGGCCCTTGTGAGGAAGGGGACTTGGGGACAAGTAATCGTGTTCTGATGTGACAGAGGCCATGGCAGAGGGTGAGCTGGGCTCTACAGCCTGGAGGGAGGACAGGAAGCAGGTGGGTGTCGCCCGCAGAGTCTGGGTTGGCAGGATCTGGGCATCCACGCTTCTCTTTTTAAGGGCTCGTGAACCCCCACTGTACAGTGTATCTCAACTCGAGCTGGGGTCTCTCAGGGCACCTCTTCTCCAGCTTGGCTCTTTCACCCATCCCTGATTTGATGGCAAATTTCACACCGTCCAGAATTCCACAAAGGAATATATTCACCCTCCAGGCGGTCAACCCATCATCATTGCTGTCCATTCCATAGAACATCTCCAACTTTTACTTTGGCATTCAGGGCCCTGTCCACATCTGGGACCCCATGCCCTGCTGCTCCTCCCTTTGGGCCACAAGGGACATGGGATTTCCCTAACAAATCTGCTCCAGCACAGGCCATTCTCAGTCCCAGGGTCCTCCCCTAGTTTATGCTTGGTGAACTCCTATTCACCCTTCAAAGCCCTAGACAGAGCCATCTGTGGTGTGAAGCCTCCCTACACACCCCCCACAACAGAGCTAATCAATCCTCCTTCCAGGCCAACCTCCCATCTGACACACAGTCTAATACATGCTCACAGGTCAACTCTCCCTTCTATGACACTACATCTCTGAGGGGCTCTAACTTAGGGTTGGTCCATGGAAAATACTCCAAAGAGAAAATGTCCATTGAATTAAATTGGCAAGGGTTCACAGTGCTTCCCAGTACCTGGGAGGGATTTCCTGCAGTTCAGAAACCTTGAGCTGGTTAGAGCAGTCAGGCTCTCTGGCACTCTCTCTCCTCATCCTTGGCTTTGGTTTCCTCTTCTACCCCTTTCAGCTGTAACTCATTCTGTGTGTGATGCGTGAGAGGAAAGCATGGCTCTAAGTGGATCACTCTCAACACACCATCTCTTGGCCCAACGTGGCAGTGGATGAGGGAGCCGTCTCAACACTGACCTCAACTATGCATCAACAGGACAGCTGGTCACTCTCCAGGGTCTACGGACTTCATTCCCTGGTCCCTCCTCGCTGCTCTGTGCTGCCTTACCGTGGAAGGATCATTACAGCGATGATGGTGTTTAATTGAGCACCTACTACCTACTGTGAAGTTTATCTATTTAAGACTCAGGGCTGCCATGACAAGAGTCATCAAGATCCTTTTGACAAGAGTACACTGAGCATCAGAGACATCTGGGCTCTAGACCAGGGTCACAAGCGGCCAAGCTGGGATATGAGGCTAGACTCTTAACTTCCTCCCTGAGCTATCTACGCTCTTCCCCTCCCTGAATGGAGCTGGTCCCCAGACTCCCTCTCTACCTGCTGCCCTGAGAGCATCCCTCGGACTCTGGGGCCACTGCCCAGATGGGACTTGGCAGCAAGAGGCTGCAAGATGGGCCAGGCCCCTGAGGGGTAGACCTCCAGTCCCTGGCCTCTGCCTGGACACTCTGCCAGGGTTCAGTGCTGCGGCAGGACATAGAGGGGGTGCTCTCATATGCACTAGGTCCTCCACCTCTCACAACGAGCCTAGGAGAAATCCATTATGATGATGATATGATTCCCATTTCACAGATGAAGAAAATGAGGCCCAGAGAGCTTAAGTAACCAGGCCAACATGATCTTGCCAGCCAGTGGCAGAGCCTATGTCTGAACTGGGCAGCCCAGCTGCGAGGGCTACCTGCACGCTTATCCCTGTCCTGTGAGGCCCCAAGCTGGCACTGAGTATCTGGTCTCCCTTCCCGCCCCTCTGGAGGTCCAGCCATACTGGACATTATTTGTAGGGCTCGGCTGTCAAGCCAGTAGCTGCCATCTGAATAGACAGCCCAGGTCCGGCGTTCCTGACGGGGTGAGTCTGGGGCACGTGAATCTGGGGACTGTGGGTGTCTCCTAGTGGGGAGGCGTGTAGTCACAGAGAACAGCCCCCCAGGGCCACGCCTTTAAGCTCACTTCCCCAGGGTCTGGTGGAAGGAGGCGAAACGTATGGGAAGGCCTCGAGAAGGAGTGGTGTGTGAGGTGGGGCTGAGAGCTGGCTCGGGGTTCCACAGACAGGGTGAGGGGAGGTGGTGAGAGCCTAGCGCAGGGGGGGATGTTGCTGGCAGGACTCCTCCTCCGGCTGTTCTGTGACGAGCCGGTCCACGAGGAGCAGCACAGCAGGATGCGAGCACCATGGTGGCAGGGGTCTTACTCTTGTTGTGGGGGTAGAACTTGTCCTCAGAACCGTCCTTGCCCTTCTTCATTATCAGCTTCCCAGACTCAACATCGACTTTGAGCTGCAGTTTCTGAGGGATCCCCAGAGACTCCGACTTGACCTGCAAGAAGAGCGGGGTGGGGAGATGTGGTCATCCTCGCTGTGCGCGGGCTCCGGGGTCCAGCCCGGGAGTCCCCTGCCTGTGTGGCTGGGCGGCCCCTGGCCAGTCCAGCCCTGGCATCCCAGGTGGTGCCATCGGACTTCAACCTCTGAGCATCCCTCACCCCAGAGCCCAAGTCCACGTTTCTATAGGCAGCCCCCCGAGAACCACGAAACTGTGCAAAAGACCCCGGCTATACCTAGTACACCCATCGCCTGTTCTGCCAACGGGTTTGGAGCAGGGAGCAGGTGAACTACTGGAGAATAAGTCAGTCTCACCTCCATGTGACAACACTCATTCATCTGATGTGCCGTCGACTTCCCAGAAAGGATGTTGGTAACAGATTTGAGCTCCTAGGCATTGTTACAACTAACCACTGAACGTTTACTGATAATAATTAGGAAAAAGACAATTGTCTAGCAGGCACACTCAGAAGCTGAAGACATAAATATAGAATTATCATCAGGGCCAGAAAGGCCTTTGGGTGGGGGGCATCTTGTCCTGTGTTTCTGAATGTGGGACCAGGGCTAGGCTGCCTACCTACACCAGGATCTCTGTGGATTATTAAGAAAAACAAATTTCTGGGCCTGAGCTAGGAGGTTCTAACTCAGTCACTCTCAGGGAATTCATGGGAATTATATATTTTTCCGACTTCTCCCTTGAGGCACTACTTTGCAGCTAGTTTCAGTGTGGGGGGCGGTGAGGGGGTGCTGTCTGATGTCACTCACTGCACCCATTTGGAGAAGGACACAGTGTGCAGCATCTTGGGCTGAGAAGGCCTTCTCTGGGGAGCCTCTCCTGAAGGTTGCACAGACCTGTCTGGGTGCCCATTCTCCACCGGTGGCTCTGCCAGCCACTACCCTCAGTGTTGGGCTCCTTGCCCTTGGATAGCTGAGCCAAGATCTGTCCTTCCACAGGGACAAGAATGGTCCCCAGCCTCCAACTGTGGAACACAAGGACACAGCCACTTACCTCAAAGGTGACTGGAGGGATGAGGGAACGCCGGTGGGGAGACTCGGCTCCTTCGTGGAGCAAGGCCTTGACCTGTGGATGTAAACACACAGGGCCCTTCAGGCAGGGAGGGGCAGGGAAGGCAGATTCCTTTGGAGGACAGGGTCAAAGGGAGCCTACAGCCTGTACCCTTGGGCATTGTCTAAGTAAAGAGAGGGCCAAAAAGAAGCCAAGAGAAGCTGCAGGATCCCTCAGTACCTTATCTTCAATGGAGGACAGTAGACTTGTCAGTTGGCTGAGCTTGGCTACCATGTTGACTGGACTGGCCTCACCAGGCACCTGAGGAAAAGGACAAGTAAGGACAGCAGTCACAGAGTGTCAGCCACGGACAGGCGCTCCGCTGGGCCCTTTCCACACTCCAGCTCATTTCGCCCTCTCCGTACTATGATAATTCCCCTTTGCAGACAAGGAAATCAGAGCTACCTATAATCACCTCAAGATTATAATGGCCAAAAAGCAAACCTTCATTTCATCTCCCCTCTTAAACCTGCTTCTCCAACTGCTGCATACCTCATCCACTCAGGTGCTTAAACAAAATTCTAGGATTGGCCTTGATCATGACCTTTGCTCCCCCTTACCTCAATTCCAGTGCTGCTTCTCCTCTACTTCTAAAATACAGCCGTCTCACTGCTGGAACCCACCACTGGGAGAAAATTATCCATGCTCCTTGCCCTGCCCTCTAAGACTCTGTATGATAACCCGTCATCCCCAGCCACTCCCATCCTCACCTTTGACCTGCCTGTGGCCTTGACCTTATACTCCCAGAGGAGTTCCCAGAGACACGGAGGTCACCTGGGGAGACCACACTAGCAAAAGTAGCCATGAGGGCATCTCTGTCAAACCATCCTGCTTTGTTTCTTATCAGTCACCTTGGTCATGCATTTGTTCATTGCGCCTTCCCTGCTGGAACATGAGCCCTGTGAGAACTGGGACTGTGAGGATGGTGTTCAGTGCTGTGATCTGGGTGCTCGGAACAGCGCCTGGCCAAGAAGGTGCTCGGTCAAGTTCAACCCACACAGGAGTCCCAGAGAGCCGAAGTTACTCATCTGAGGACACATTGCTAGTGAAAGGCAGAGCAGGACTTGAATCCGTGACTGTCTGGAGACCCGGTCCACAGTCTCAAGCATCTACTCCCAGAACCAATGTTTACAAAGCATCTACTCTGTGACAGGTGAGTGGTCACACATGTGGAATTAAGGACACCATCCCTGCCTTTCAGAAGTTGGAGGATAAAATCAGACATGTGTATGGAACAGAATGAGGGTTATCACCAACCCTGTGAAGTCCCTTTATCCCAGCCCTTGCTTAGAAAATCAGCCAGGCTACGCTTGCTTCTGACCTCAAATTTCCACGCCTTCCCCCACCACTTGAAAGTACTACAGGTACCAGCCCCACCGGCTACCATGACCACCCCCAACCACCACCCATCACCCCTTGAAACTGTCCTAGCTTCATCAACACTTCAAACACATCAGATTTGCCAACACTTTCTCCGATTATTTTGGTTTTGCCCTGCTGCTCAACAAAGCTCACAATCAGCCTGTGCTTATTATCATCGCTTATCATCCATGAGTGAAAAGCCTCGAGGTATGGAAAGGAAGGAGATATGGAACGGAGGGAGAGACATGGGTTGGGGGGGTGGGGGGTGGAACAGACTGGCTGGTCAGCCGTGGGGCAATTCAGGATTCCTTTGCTTTGGGTGTTTTTTCTCATAAAGAATTGAAGAGATCATAGATTCAGCCGCTTCTTTTCCCTCTCAGACACTTGGATTAGTGACCCACTTGCCACCTGGGGCAGTCACCCTACAGTTCGAGGCTGGTATCTTGCCCTCTCTTCTGAGTCTGTGTCTTATTATTAACCAAGTGTAAATGAAGTTATTGACAAACAGAGAGCCTGTTCTTGAAACAAAAGTTATTAACATGATGGTGAAGCTTTGCCTGCCGGTCTGTCTCCCGGTGGGAAGAACATACAGAACAGGATGTGTTCTTCCATGACGCCAAGCACGTTTTAAATGCATCCACTCATCTAATCCTCGTGGGAACATTCTTCTAATCCTTGCTTTTCGGAGGGGAAACTGAGTCAGAGTGGTGCGTCAACGTGTCCAATGTCACACAGCTACTGGAGACCTGAGACGTGAATGTAAATGTAGCCCCGGGTTCTCAGCTGATGGCAATTTTGCCCACCAAAGGGCATTTGACAATGTCTGGAGACATTTCGGGTTGTCACAGCTGAGGGGATGCTAGTGGCATCAAGCCAGTAGAGACAAGGAGGTGTTAACATGCTACGACGCACAGGATAGTCCCCCACCACCAAGAATAATCTGGCCCCAAATGTTACTCAGGTCAAGGCTGAGGACATAATTCACAGCTTAGCCTAGAAGTGAGCGAACTGGCCTGAATGTATGATACCTGGGAGTTCCCATAACCGGTCCAGTTATTTTACTTCGGTTTTTAGTCGCCCTTTGAAAGGGAGGATGTGGGTTCCAAGGTTAACGACTCTTTCTCACATGGGGCAGAGCCATGTCTCCCAGCCCTTGAGGTCCGCAGTCATGGTTGATAATGTTGCATTTGCCCCTCCCATCCGTTCTCAAATTCTACACGGGGGCCCGGGGCCCCAGCCGGTATTGCCAACCAGAGGGGAAGGGCCACATGTCAGTGGAGTAGGGCAGTCAGTTGCCTCATACAAGCGATTTCAGTCACTCTTTCACAGAACCCTGCAGTGGCAGACACGCTCTGCCCATTCCACAGATGCGGAAAACAAGCACCAGTGGGGGGGTGGGGCCATTACTGCACTCAGCTGTTTCTCATCTTGAGGACAGTGTTCCTTCCTCGACCTCAGGCAGCCTTCCCACTTCCTCCTCTACCTGTGAATTTCCGAAGGCATCGAGAATGACCTCTCTGCGTTTTTTTTTTTTTTTTTTATGAGTCAGGGTCTCGTAAGGGAGAGTGGGAACGAGAACCCTTTCTCTCGGTCCATGTCTGATACCACCTTGTCCCTGCTCGGTCTTGTCACTGAAAGTAAACACCAGATGGCGGGTTGGCTTAACTCTCTGGGGGCCTCACCCTCTTCTGATCTGTTTCAAAGATGTGGGTGTGTGGTCTTCTGTTCAAACTATTTAAATGTTAGTGTCTGGCAGGGCCCCTGATTTGCTTAGATTTGCTTTTACTTTCCCAGAAATTAACGTCTCATCGTTCACTTCAAGGAAAGCAAAATTACCTTCCCAATTTCTGGGTGAATTTTTAAGTTCACAATAGCACATAGACCTTTTCTCAGTTAAAAAATCTCTAGCAAACAGTCCGGTCAAGGCTGAAGTCCCCCTCGGCCTAGCCTCTTCTCCCTCATCCTATCCCTCCACGTGGTGACCAGAGGAGCCCTTTGGGTTCCAATCTTTCTGGTCCGATGTCCACACATGTATCATTTATGGACTATTCTGCCATTTGCTTTTTTCTGCCCCCCAGTATGCCTTGGGGAATCTGTCCACATCAGTGTGCCCACCTTAGAACAGAATTCTGGGGCATACTTTAACCAATTCCACATTTGGGTGGTTTCCAAGGTTTTTTGTGTTTTTAGAGACAAAGCCACAATAAACATCTCTGCCCAGTAGACAGCTGTCTACATATAGAACTGCTTGCTTGAAGGATGTGTGCGCTTAACATTGCCACTGCAGGTGGACAAATGGCTTCTCAGAAAATCCCCCTTTTTAAATTCACTCCCAGCCACAGAGCAGAGTGGTGACCCTATGTGAGTCCCTGACCCCAGAACCCCGAGTCATAAGGTTGAACTTCTTTTCATGTATATATATTGGTCATTCCTATCCCTCTTCAGTAACACAGCCTTTCTTTATAACCTCTCCACATTTTAAAACTTGGGTTTTTCCTTCATTATTTGGAGGAGGTTTTGTTTTTGTTAACATCTAAATCCTTTGTCCCTTATATCTGTTGCATGTACTCTCTCTGGAGATATGGCTTTTGCTTTTTTTTTTTTTTAACCTCTCCTGGTGACAACCTCTGGATGCACACAGCTTTGCTCAGTGGATGACTTGGCCTTGGCCCCTGCCAGACTGTGAGCCTTTTGGGGGAGGGGCAGGGAGCACTTTCGCCCTGCTCTTTTTGGGGCAAGAGGCAGGATCAAGCATTTAGGCACCTCACATTCTCCTTTCCCAATAGTTTCCCAGGAGCAGTGATTTTTTAAAAAGGCCCTTCCCGGCTTCCCTATTTAGCACCTACTAGTTTCTGCTGATGGGTGCGTAATTTGAATTTTTTTTCCTTAAATCAAAATCAGGCAGCGGGGAAATGCCTTATCGGAGGAACAGAGTTTTGAGACTCCCAGCCCCCCTCCCCATGTTCTGGTGGTCTAGCCAACTCCGGGCAGGAGAGCACAGCAGAGGTGGGGGCTCCCTTCTGAGCCCTCGAGACTCCTGCTACCTTATCCCCCACCCCTCGCCCCCACCCCGGGTTTATCAGTCTCGTCTTTTCAACCCCGAAGCCTTTACCTGAGGCCGTGGACGGAGGCCTGGGGAGAGCTGCTGGTCAAACAACCTTTGCAGAGACTCCAAGGAGGGGAGGGTCCGGAGGACTTCGCTGGGAGCAGGGGACAAGGTGAAGGTCAAGGATTAGTCAGGACCCAGATGAGGCATCACAGGCTTTAGCTGGAGGCACGGTCACACCCAATCTGGCAAAGGCAGAGATCCTTCCCAGAAGGACAAGCCCAGGCAAAGATCCCAGGCCTGCCAGTGCTGGCCCACCCCCACCCCAGCCCCCCACTTCTTCCCATCCCCCACCCTGGGCCGAACTGAAGTCGTGATGCGTAGACCTGATTTACCTCTGGTTAGCCAGACTCGGAGCCTGCAAGTAATTGGAATCTAGAGTCACGAAACTACTTTGAAATCACTGAGTAAGCCATGGTTCCCGACCTTCGGTGTTTATAAGAATCGCAAACACTTCGGAGTGTTAAAAATGCAAATTTCTGGGCCCCAACCAGATTTGGTCTGGAATCTGCATTTTAAATGTGTGCCCCAGGGGCTTCCTGTGCCGGTGTTCTGAGCATTCTGGTTCAAATCCCCTGCTCACTACTGAGGTGGACACCTGGAGAGATTTTTCAATGTCTAATTCATCCACGACTCCTACACCAGAGCTACCCATTCTTCGTTCCCTTCATATTGGTTTATGCTAGGCAGCAGACAATTTTGAGTTCTATTTCTCACTTAGGATTTCACCCAAAACTTCATGTATTTACCTGCTTAACATTCTGTTGGTTTCCAAATATTCAACTGAGAAAATGTGCCAAAATGAATTGCTAGATACCTGGGTTATTTTGAGATCTTGTTGATTACAAATAAAGACTGCTCTGAACAGATTGTCCCTACAGCTTTTCTTATTTTCAATTACAATTTTATGATGAGTGATGGTGTCCAATCACGGGCCTCAGGTACTGTCTGTCTGAGCCTACTTATTTGAGGTAATGTCTGACTTCTTTCTGTGATCTTCTCCTTTCTCTTTTAGTGGGTGTAACAGTGCATTTCAGTATTGATACATTGACAGAATGTCTTTAATTTATTGTCTTTAAACATTTTTCTACATGGTTGGTTTCTACTATATTTCTCTTTGTATACACTGCTTGTGTCCTTTGTCACTGTCCTGTTGGAAATTTTGTTAGAATTTTTAGACATTGGTATAAACTCAGCACACCGCTTTGCTTTATATTTAATCTAGATGTTGTAAGGATTTTTTCCCCCCATTCTGTTATTGTCATCCTAGGCAGGCTGGATCTCATTGTACAATACCTGGTACCTAGGGGTGCCTGGGTGGCTCAGTGGGTTAAAATACCTGGTACCTTTTTATTGTTCAATTTTTCATCTTTTCCTTGGTAATTCTTTGCTTACCTTTGTTAAGGATGTATCATCAGCAATTATTTGCTCATTTTACGTTGGTTTCTCACTTGCTTTTTTAGAGTTATATATGGCTTTTTCTTGTTGATATTATACATTCATTCTTAATTTCTCATCTAGAATTTTTTTATATATATGTAGTGGAATTAAGTTCATCTCTCTCTGTCTTGCTATTCAATCCCACTCAACAGTGCTCACTCTTTTTTCCATCATTCCTTGGGTTAGTCCATTGCATAAGCTCTTCTTGAGTATGGAAGAATTTGTTTTTAGGCTCTATATCATTCATTTAACCAAAAATCCAGAGCTCCCAGCATGCACCAGGCATGTCACAGATTTCAGATTTAGGATGTCTCACAGCTTGGGGGCTGGGGGGATGGTGTTACAGCCTTCCGACTTTGAAGGAGGTCACACAAGGCTTTCCTTTGGGGACCAAGGATGGGGGGCAGGGAGCTGACTTGCGGGGGGGGGGGGCAAACTGGGTTTTGGGTTTCCCCACCCCTTCCGCCAGAGCTCCAGCATCCGTGCACAGTGACACTCCCTTTAAACTATCATTGTCAGAAAAGAATTCTGGGTTAAAAACAAAAAACCAAAATTCCAAGGCACTAATTCAGAATATACTTTAACATCAAATAGATCTCCCTCACTGTTTTCCTTTTTCAAAATGTTATCTTAAAAACACAAATAGACATACAGAAGCTGAATCCTTAGGGCTTTCTAACAGTGACGCTGGTTTTCTTTGTATTTTTAAGCTTTGTAAACGTTTGAGAAAACTGACTGGCTCCCAGATGTGTCTGGGGGTGTTGGTTAGGGTCAGAATGACAAGTGACACATTGTGACTTCAGCTGGAAGGCTTCAGAAGAACTGGCCTTGTCATACAGAAAGGATTTGTCGGTGGACGTGGAAACCATGAGCAGGGTTCCTGGAAAACCTGTCCAGTATCAGGTCATCAGCTCAAAGGAAGCCAGGGGACCAAGACTGAGAAGGCTGTGGTCCTGGGGTAGGTCACACCCCAGAGACAGCTCATTAGGGGCTCAGACCCACTGTCCCAGCCTTCTCAGAGTGAGCATCCCGTCTCTGCCCTATTCTCAGCAAGTTGGCTCATTTCCCCAAGCTTCCCATTTCAGTATCCAGCCAGAACATCCAGCACGCCCCAACCCAGAACTCCAGACTCAGAAGGACTGCTCTGACTAGATGTGGTTTTCTTAACTTTTGCCTTCTCTAGTCTTTGCTTCCTTTTCTCATCTTTCTTTGGCAAAAAATTTCCACACAGTGTGAAATGAGGTGACAAAGGGCATCTCTTTTTCTTTTGTTCAAATGTTTAATGGAGTGACTGTATTATTTCCCTACCAGGTGTAACTGGTTTTACATTGACATCTACTACATTAGTAAGAAGGTACCCTTCTATCCTTTTTTTTTTTTTTTTCCAGGTTTTTTTAAAATTAGAAATTACTTTTTTGGGGAGGCCCATGGATGACTCGGTCAGTTAAGCATCTGACTCTTGATCTTGATCTTGACTCAAGTCATGATCTCAGGGTGTGGGATAGAGCCCCCCCCCCCCCAGGCTCTGTGCTCAGTGGGGAGTCTGCTGGAGATTCTCCCTCTCCCTCTTCCCCTCCCTCCCTTCTCTAAAAAAACAAAAATGACTTCTTTTTTCTTTTTAAATCACATATCTGTTAGGATGCCTATGCAAATGATTCTTTCATCTTTTTAAAAAAATATTTTATTTATTTATTTGACAGAGAGAGAGAGAGAGAGAGCTCACAAGTAGGCAGAGAGGCGGGAAGAGAGAGAGAGGTGGAAGCAGGCTCCCTGCTGAGCAGAGAGCCCATGCGGGGTTCGATCTCAGAACCCTGAGATCAAGACCTGAGCCAAAGGCAGAGGCTTTAACCCACTGAGCCAAACAGGTGCCTCAATTCTTTCATCTTTTAATCTACTAAATTATGGTGTTTTCTTTACATTGACTCTTCTTTGAAGTGAGTTCTTAGATAAAGCCTCTATTTTTCTTTCTTTTTTAAGAATGCTCCATGCCCAAGGTGGAGCCCAACATGAGGCTTTAACTCGCGACCCTGAGATCAAGCCCTGAGCTAAGATGAAGAGTCAGACACTTATGGGGGGTGCCTAGGTGGTTCAGTGGGTTAAAGACTCTGCCTTTGGCTCAGGTCATGATCTCAGGGTCCCGGGACCGAGCTCCGCATCGGGCTCTCTGCTCAGCAGGTAGCCTGCTTCTCCCCCCACTCTCTGCCTGCCTCTCTGCCTACTTGTGATCTCTGTCTGTCAAATAAATAAATAAATAATCTTAAAACAAAACAAAACAAAAGAGTCGGGCACTTATGGAACCATGGGGTGGTTAAGTGGGTTAAGGTCACAATCTTGCAGTCGTGGGAGCAAGCCCTGAACAGGGTTCCCTGCTCAACAGGAAGACTCTTTCCCCTTCTCCCACTCCTCCTGCCTGTGTCTGTCAAATAAATAAATAAAATATTAAAAATAAGTAAACTAAAATTGTAATTGACTTTTTTCCTATTTCTGGTTTTATTTTTACCATCCCAACCCTCCCTCCCCAGCTCTTTTCCTTGCCAGTTGTTGTTATTGTTTATTTGCTCAACAGAGATTTCTTAAAGACTGTTCTGTTCACTGCAGTATCTCCAGCCCCTGGAACAGCAGGGGGCGGCATGAATCCAGCGCACCATCTTGGTGCGTGAACACGGAATAAACAAAATGTTTCGGATACTGTGCTGGATGTGGGAACTATTAAGGCAATGAGGACACAGCCCATGATACCTTCAAGAGATTCACAGTCTGGATTTAGGTTGTGTGTTTGACTCATTATTGTCCTCCCTTTTCCATACTGGAGCATCTCAGGCTATGGCTTTTCCTCCAAACCATGCTTTGGCTGCATTACAAAGTTCTGACGACAGAGGTTTGTTTACTCTGTGCACCCCCGCCCTCCCAACCTACCCATGTAGGCTTTCCTTGTGTCAGTTCCTCCTTTAATTCAGCTGCTATTCAGGAGGCGATCTAAAAGCATCCAGGTGGTCGGGTGGTTGTGGCTAGTGTTCTTATTTGTTTCTATTTTCGTCACATCTTGTTCTGGGCACATAGAAATGAACACTTTCACTTTGGGTGTATTCATATCCAGCTGCACAGGAACCTGCTGGTTTCTTCTTTTGAAAATCACCAGCACTCTAAGAGTTCAGGGGAAAAAAATTCTTGGATCCTCATTCAAGTTAACCCCTGTGACTAGAACACTTCCACAATTTTTTTTTTTTTTTAAATCTGCAAATACTCGATGTACACCTGAGTGACACCCAGGTTCAGTTAATCCGAGGTTCTTGTCTTCTCCTTGGAGATACCTCCTTTGGAATTTATATCATCAGGCCGTGGGAATAACATTAAGTATTGTAATTTTTGAAAGAAATGGTGCTGTTTGTAATTACTTACTTTCTGAAGTCATCTTCCCTTGTGTTTTAGAAACTTTATCGGAAGAGATTTAGATGGTGCTATTTGGTTATTCTGCTAATTGGATCTTTATAAGGCTTCTCAGTACCTAGATTTAGGTCCTTTACAAGTCCAGGGAACTGTTTTCTTATCTATATTTCCCAACAATTATGCATCATTTTTTTCCTTCTTTCTTGAGAGCCCACCTGCCAAATCTTAGTTGAAGCTCTATGCCCTCTTTCCAAAAACTATCCATTTTTTTTTAGTGATACGCATTCTTCACCTGTGCTTAGTTAGCTCTCCGGTGTCTTCTATAGATACCTCTCTGACATTCTGCTCTGTTTTGTGATTTAATTTTCAGATTTGATTTGAAAGCTGTGGTTTGGTTTTTATGGGCTCCAATGAAGTAGTTATAATGCCAGTGAAGTATTTTTGTTTTGAGTTTATTCACCTATTAAAATCTTAACCAAGGGGCACCTGGTGGCTCAGTCGGTTAACCATCTGACTTTTGGCTTCAGCTCAGGTCATGATCTCAGGAGTCATGAAATCGAGCCCTGCACTGCCTCTGTGCTGGGTGAGGAGCCTGTCTGGGATTCTCTCTCTCCCTCGGCTCCCCATCCCTGTTGCATGCCAGAGCGCTGTCAGGAAAAAAATAATCTTAATCCCACTCTCATTAATAGACAAAGTATTCTCTTCCACACTCGGATATTTTACTTTAGAATTCCACCTGGGATTCCTCTCATTTCTCTATTTCAAGGGTTACCAAATACTTCCAGACTCTGGGAACCTTGTTCTCTCTTTTTTTTTCCTCTGGAAAATTCTCTGTCTGGTTCTAGAAAATATAACTCAGGTCCCAAATCTTGGTTAAGCCTTTGTGCTGCAGACATTCAGACACACATAACTGGCGTGACATTTGACAGGGGAGGCTCTTGAACTGTTTCTCACTCCTCAGTTCTCTGTGACCTTCCCAACTGGGGACATTCTTGTTGGACCAGGTGGTCTGAGTGGATGGACCCAGTAACCTCTTCCAGCTCCTTCTCCTGCACCCCACGTCAAAACGTCCAGCCTGGACCCCATCTCCTTTCTCTTTCCCTCTGTGGTGACCTCACCCCACTTGTCTCTCAGCTTAAAGTGCGAACTGCAGGCTGATGAGTCCCAAATGGAGACCCAGGCTTGAGGTCTTGGGGGCTCAAAAGTTCTAGCATAACTTCGCGGTTGGTGGTTCAGTTGCTGGGTTGCTTCAGAGCTCAGACAAAGACCTCCCCCAGCTCCACGCCTTCCCCCTTGACCTCTTGTTTTTTAGTAACTG
This sequence comes from Mustela nivalis, assembly GCF_964662115.1. NCBI lineage: Eukaryota > Metazoa > Chordata > Mammalia > Carnivora > Mustelidae > Mustela > Mustela nivalis. The sequence goes on from NC_139030.1 coordinate 74,285,149, forward strand.
GCATCATCACCCACTCGGCTGCTTTCACCAAAACCCAGGGTTCACCCTTCATTCCTCTTCCCCAGACCCTATATCCACACAGGCAGTGAGTATGGCCACTCTACCACCCACACATATGCCAGGTCACACCACACTCAGTGCCTGCATGTCCACACGCCCTTGGGTCATCACATTTAACTAAGATCTATCAGCCACTCTCCTGTGTCAGGCATTGTCCTCCACCCCGGGACTCAGCAGGAAGCAGAACAGACATAGATCCCTGCCTTCCCTGCTCACGAGCTGCCCACATGTCACAAGTCCCAATTTTGGAACTGCTCTCCCTGCATTGGATCAGCCTCCTGAAATCCATGCTCCACTGCCAGCTTGGATCATGGCACGATTGTCTAAAATCTCTAGAGTCTCATGAGGTATACATGTGGTGGCTCCTGCTTGACATTGCCAGATAAAACATGGGACACCTAGCTGAATTTGAATTTCAGATAAAGATGGATCATCTACTAGTATAAGTATATCCCAGCTGCACATGGGATATACTTATCCTAAAAAAAAAAAACCTTTTTGTGATTTATCTAAAACTCAGACTGAACTAAAATTCATCCTGGGTCTGGCCCACTCTATGCCTGCCTCTCCTCAGCCTCTGCTCCTAACACTTTCCTTCCCTTAGTATGCTCCAGCCACACAGACTTTCTCTTCTTTGCAGGCTGGCCTCATTCCTGCTTCAGGACCTTTCTTCTTGACATCTGTCTGCTACAGTGCTAGATGGCTAGCTCCCCCTTATCCCCAGGGTCCCAGCTCCAACACCACCTCAGAGAGGCCTCCTTAACCCACAGAGACACTGGGAACCTCCCACCCAATGTCTCTGTCACTTGAGCCTGTTTCATTTTGTCATAATGTTTATTAAAATTATCTTTATTTACAGACAATCTGCTGTGGTGCCCTTCACTAAGACATCTGCTCCAACAAGGTCTAAAAGAACAGAAATCTTGTGCATTGTGTTCACGACTATATCCTAGTACCCAGCACAGAGTTCAGAGGAGGCATACCTATTTGTTAAGTAAATAACTGAAGGAATGAGTGAATGAACTGAACCCCTGTTCCAAACAAAGTAGTTTGAAAACAACAAGTTCATGGTTAGGGATTAGGAGACAGAACTGCCTCTATGTCAGATTTTCTAAAATTCCAGTCCCTAGTTAACCAAGTCTCCAAGCCTGGCTATGCTTTTGCCTATAAGGGTGAGGACAGACGGGTGTGCAGGGGACATTACAGTGTCCCTAATTCTAGCTAGAAGTTAACTCTCCCATAAATAGAGATGTGGAAGAGCAGTAAGACAAAGGAAGCTTTTCCCAGGAGCACAGAGAAGTAGGCCACTGGGGAAGCTGCTGTGTCCATAAAATAAGGTGTCCCGATCCAGTAGCACAAGTGGGGGACTGCAGAAGTACCTTGTGAGTGGGGGAGGCCAGTGGAAAGACCAGGAGGGATATTTCCTCCCAAACAAGGAAGCAGCAAAAACAGGACGTCCATCAGAACACAAATAGCTCGTTCTGTCTTCATGAAACTGTTTCTCTTAAAAAGAAAGTGCCATGTGTGTGTGTTTTCCCTCGTGATACATGATTTATAACAACAGCATCAAATGGGAAAATAGCTCTCCAAGGAAATCTCTAAAAATGATGGCTCCAGGTCCAATTGGCTGAGACCGTGTGAGCTGAAAGCCAATTCATTGAAATGAGACCTGACTGGCCAATTCGATGAGTGCTCCATTTACCAAGGAAATTATCTGTTACCAAACATACGGATTGCGCTTTTGAAGGAGGAAAGTTCAATTGGATTACTGATGATGAAAGATTTGTTTTTGGATATTAACTAAGCCAAGATGGATATGGCTGCAGAGAAACTGACAAGAGAGTTCTGAGGCTGCTGTACATTTATAATAAAACACAACACTTTATATAGTCTGAGAGAGTCTCACCCACAGAAAATGCTATTTTTCCAACCAAAATGTTGACCCTTCATTTATGATGGGATTTTTTCGGCTCCTTTGGATTTCTCTCAGATGCCTTTTGAATGGGGTTTTCTATTTTCAAGCATTTTTTTTTTTTTAATACCCTTTATTATTTATTTATTTTTTTAAGATTTTATTTATTTGAGAAAGAGAGAGCACAGCGAGAAAGAGAAAGAGAGAAACACAGTGAGAGAGGGAACACAAACAAGCCAAGTTAGAAAGGGAGAGGCAGACTCCCCACTGAGCAGGTCGCCTGATGCTGGGCTCAATCTCAGGACCCTGAGATCATGACCTAAGCCAAAGGCAGACACTTAACCAACTAAGCCACACAGGCGCCCATTTTTCAAGCATTTACAATAGCCTTCTGTCAGTTCTTCAGATAGCACTGCAGCCTTAATTTTGCCCTTTTCACAATTAAAATGTAAATAAACTTTAAGTTAATTTTAGCTTTCAATAAGGTAAAATGAAAAATTCTAAAAATCTGAAAGACATCGGAATTTCTACCAATTGGTCATTCAGTGAATTCAGCGTCAGAAAAGGAAAGTTTTGGTGCATTAGCTCGCTCTACCAAACTGCCATCACGGGCATCAGCCTCCCCGGCAGAACGTCGGCTGCCTTCAATTTATTTCCTCTTGGAGTGCTCATGGACTTGTCCAATGTGCCAGCTGCAGCAAGAAGGCAGACTTACTGCTGGATCTTGAGCAAGTGTAAAAGGGCCAGCCGTGTCCTCCTACTCACCCCCTCCTACAGCAACTGGCCTCAAATTAACTTTAGTTTAAAAAAAAAAGAAGAAGAAGAAGAAAAGAAAGCCACAGTTCGAATACCATGAAAACAAAACCTTGCAACAACCACAAAGATTTCTAAGCTCTGCCAACTGCCCAATTATTCTGAGGACATCAGAGGCATCTGGAGAGCTAGGCAGAGGGCAGGGGTCACTCTAATGAGCTGCTTCTCTCGCTGAGGCCTGTCCCCCCAACCCTCCACATCCCTGGGAGCCACCTGACCCACAGAGCCATTACCCATAAAGCTCCTTGCACAGGAGCGTGGTCAGTTTCTTCAGATGAGGGAGGCTGCTGGAGCCCGTCTTCACAAAGTCAGAATCCAGGGCAAGCTGAGTGCTTAAATAATCTTGGATGGCTTTAAGATGCTCTTCTGGAAGTCTGAAAATAAAAGAAAGAGAAACATGCCTCTTCTGTGCCTTTGGCCACAAACACCAAAGTGAAAGAAGAAATTTCATGGTCAGCGTCTCCGGCTGAGACACTGTCCTTCAGGAGAACATGGGCATGCTCCCGGATGGCGCCCCTGGTCTCACCGAGGGCTAGAGAATCAGTCCAAGCAAGGTTAAATAAAGGATGGGGGAGGGAGAATGCCTCTTCACCCACCCATAAAGTCTTTTTCCCAAGCCCATACTTAGAAGGAAGAGATACTGGCTAGAAATGCTTATCCTTTTTTTTTCTTTTCTTTTTTTAAGATTTTGTTTATTTTTTAGAAGATTTTATTTACTTATTCATTTGACAGACAGAGATCACAAGTAGGCAGAGAGGCAGGTAGAGAGAGGCGGGAAACAGGCTCCTTGCTGAGCAGGGATCCCGATGTGGGGCTTGATCCCAGGACCCTGGGATCACGACCTGAGCCGAAGGCAGAGGCTTTAACCCACTGAGCCACCCAGGTGCCCCTAAAAATGCTTATCCTTTATGAAGGAGACAAAGCAACTTAAGAAACTGTCAGCAGACTTGTTTCCCTACCTCATTTACTTCTAAAGACAGCATCTAGGGGCTGAGGGATGCTTAGTGAAGAGATGGCAAATGGCTCTAGGTCACATACCAACTCCAAAGTCATGGCCGAAGGCCACCTGGAGCTCTGTGCTGAGGACATTCTGAGCTGTCCTGGGGTCCACGGGGAAGTCTGTGTGGTGAGTGATGGGCTGGGAATATGGTAGTGGGCCCAGGTGCCCTGCCCTTGCTCTCAGGGCTCTGGCTCAGCCCCTTTGGTTCCTGGGTGGGCGAGGCACACACGGGCAGGGCAAGCTCACTGCGCACAGTGGCCCCTGGGGAGGCAGAGCCCAAGCTGGATGGCACCAGGGCTGTCTCGGAGGTCTGATGGTCCCTCTACATTCTCTTGCCATTTTTTTGTTCCAGGTAACTGTGAGTGAGTCTTTGTTCCTGTAGTGACTGCAGTCACAGTCACAGCAACTATTTCCTGGGCATAACCCTACACTTACTCTGCTAAGCACCTCATGCCCATTTCCCCTTTAATCCCCAAACTAACCGTTAGGACACAGCTGTTATGATCCTTCTTATTTCACAGACGAGCAAACTGAGCCAGAAGGTTGTAGATCTACCTGGGTAAAAAAACTATTACAAGCTTTAAAAGTCTTTGCTCTAGCCTTGACATTTAATCAAGTTGGAGCTGGAGGACACAGGTTTTTTCCCCCAGAGGATCTTTGAAAGAATGAAAAGCTCCTGCTCTCCGGACTGGAAGGGCCATTGACCATTTTGACTTCTTTAGATTGAAAACAGTTTACATGCCCATCACCTTCCTAACACTGAACGTTAATCTACATTCATTCCGGGTCTTGATGTTCTAAAAATCCAGTTTCTGCCCAAGTCTATTTCTGAAAAGGACAGAGTCGCTCCCATGGTATTAACATACGTATTTTAACAGTTCTAAAGACTATTGATTCTTAACTCTGACACCACAAGTGCTTGCTGCAGGAAGCTGTCTTTGTTAAGACGTTCATTGTAGGAGAGCGGTGACATAAAGATGTAAACTCTGTTCATCAGAGAAGCTTGATTTCCTCCAGCAGTCTTGCTGTAACTATTAACTACGACCTAACTGATTAGATGTAATCAACTTGCACAAAAGACCGGGCAGGTTATTTTACAATTAAGAAGAATAATCTAGGGGCCCCTGGGTGGCTCAGTCAGTTAAGCATTTGCCTTCAGCTCAGATCATGATCCCAGGGTCCTGGGATGGACAAACCCCTGCTCCCCTCACCCTGCCATCCCCCAAGCTTCCTGCTCAGTGGGGAGTCTGCTTCTCCCTCTGCCCCTCCCCCACTTGTGCAAGTGCATGCACATTCTCTCTTTCTCTTGCTTGCTCACTCTCTCTCTTCAAACCCAAGGCAGAATCTGGGCTTGTCAGGACCCAGAGGAGCACTGAGGACAAGCACTGTGTCGCTGCTACCCTTATCCCCGTCACCATGCTCCATTTACTTATGCCAAGCTCTGGCCAGAGGTTTTAGGAGGTTTCCACTGCCGTATATGAGATGAGGAGCCCGAATAGGGAGAGCACTCAAGCCCCCACCTGCCCCTGCCCCTCTCATGAGGCTGCACAGAGGCTTGGCTGCCGCCCCAGAGAACCCCTGTCCCTAGAGAGGAGGGATGGTGGGGAGGCAGAAGGAGGGGTCAGATGGGGCCCTAACTGAGCATCCTTGCTTATTTCCTTTGCTCGTGCTCTAGAGCACCTACCCCTGGAGAGAGGTGGAAACTCAAGGGAACTCAACAATGGGAAGAGTTGAATAAGGGTTTGTTATTTACATATGTCTATAGGGTAATCATGGCAACACACCCATGTCTTCAAAACATTGGCTGCTTAGCTATTTGATAAATAACCCAAGTATTGCAAGGAGTGTGCATAGAAAAGGACCTGGTGGGCCTAGAGAAGAATCAAAGGATATTCAAAGCAGAATTATAAAAACACCAGGTATCTTAGCAACCAGCTGGCTTGTGTATACTTTCAGGCATTTCCTTTGTATTTTGCCAAACTGGATGGTAGGAGAGAAGCCCTAAACTGGAGATGTTGCATTAACCACTCCCCCAACCCATTAGGATATTCTCGGTGTGTGTGTGTGTGTGTGTGTGTGGTGGGGGGGGGGGTTACTTTTTCTCACAAAGAAAAAACAACTTAAAAAACTTTGTAAATTTTTAATGCACGGAAGTCACTGCATACTAACTTATTAAGTCATGCAACACACATCGGGAGGGCCTACTCTGCCAGGCGACGTGCTCCTGCTCACGGAGCTCCCTTCCGGTTGCAGCCATCCCCCTGCTCCATCTCGTTTTCAGCGCCTGTGGTGTGCAAGACAACTAACACCCCTTCCGGGTGACAGTCCCATGTGCCCCTCTCAGGCCTGCTCAGAGAGAAACAGGAGTACACAGCAAGAAGCTGCCAGACCGCTGGGCATGGACCAGCAGGAGCCAGGGTGGGCCTACCTACGGGAGGAGATCCGGAGAGCTCGGGATCAGAGCGAGGAAAACCTAAAGTAGCAGAATGACCGCATCTCCCATGAAAAAAGGAGCGTGTTGCGGTGTAGACCATAGTCTATACTACACACGGAAATACTTCTCTGGCCTATTTCTGGTGACAAGGAAGGTGGCTCCCCTGGCAGAGATCCCAGAGCAGGACAGGGCTGAGTGGCAGGTACAGGCTACAGTGTAGGTCCCTCTTGGCCTCGGTTCATCTGCCTCAGGAGACCCCATGGCAGTAGAGCAATCTGTAATGGGGAAGGATGACACATGGAGTTCTCAGCAAGCCCCAGGAAGGGGATCCCAGAAGAGGCCCCTAATCACAGAGGCAAGGCCACATCTCTGCAGCCAAGAACTCTAGGTCATGCCAGAAACCAGCTCCTGCCAGGCAGAGCAGCTGAGCCAAGCACCCTATGCCCAGGCAGCAGAGGGGTGACCCGGGGCTCCTCAGAGCTAACGTTTGTTGCCCGGGAGCAGGTGGGCAGGTGCTCCAGAACAAGCTGTCCTAGCAAGGAGGTGGCATGCTTGGGAGCGAGCACAGAGGGAGCTGCCCAGGGGTCGTGGCACTGAAGGTCGGCCTTGGAGAGGCCCGCCAGGTGGGAACTCACCCACTGGTGTCCATGCTCTGCAGCCGCTGGAACAGTGTTTCTGAAAGGCTTGGCTTGCTGACCTCGGTGGCTCTCATATTCTCGCTGGAGAGAGGGACGTCTTTGGTCTCACACGGCCCAGCAAATAAAGGGATGTTCCTTGGTGGCAGCTCGGGTGGAGACAGGACACCTTCTACCCAAGGGAAGAGCAATGATGCCATTTGGTCCAAGCACTAGCTTCTCTCAGTAACCCCCACCTACCGAGGGTTCCCTGGTGGAGAGACCCCTCCCCAACCTGCAAGGTCCATCCAGGCCACTGTGCCCAGTCACAGACCCTGTCTGTGCCTGCGCTGTCCCTCACGTCTGCTCTCCTTGACCAGATGGGAAGCCGGCTGAAGGCAGGAACCTCATCTTAGTGGTCTTTGGCCCTGGGGTTTTGTTTGTCCCATGGAGGGGCTCAGAAAACACAGGCCAGCTGGGCTGTTGGCCTTGGACAGGTGGAGTCAGTGGCCCCAGAAGGATGTCCAGCTTTCAGGTTGATGCAGAGGCCCTGGAGGAGGCAGAGGCCCAGTTCCTGAGATGGGGGAGCAAGGGTGGGGAGCAGGCAGGCCGCAACCACGCTGTCCCCTCTCTCCCACCCTGGCCTCCCTTTCCTCTGCTTTCCCTCCATCCTCTGCTGCTCCTTCTCTCCCCGCCAGACCCTAGGAGACAAATAAAGGAAAATGAGGGGCCCCCCTTCACGCAGAGAACTGAAATAGAAAACAAACAACTTGAATTCGGCCCTGGAGAAGGGACTCCTGCCCGCTTGCCTTCAGACTTCTGTCCTGCACACATGACCAGTGGGCAAGGGTGCTGAGCCTCTTGGGTCCACGACCTCCTGCCCCAGCCTCTTGATACCCCAAATGGCCATGCCAGGGCCCCCACCACAGGGCCGCCTGGGGACGTCCTCTTTAGAGGACAAGCTCTTCACATCTTCCCCTGGCCTGAGGTTCTTGGGATAGTGTGAGTGTGTTTTGAGCGCTGTGGGGGCCAGCAGTGCCTTGAGAAGACATGAGCCAAATCAGACCCCTTGAACCAAGGGGCAGGGTGGGGGGTGACAGTCACACTGGTCGAATTAAAGCCGACAGCAGCACCTCCTTTGGGGAAGTGGAGCCAGTAGTCACAAGACTGGGCTTCTCTTCCCAGCCCTTAGGGAAAGTTCGGGGCTTTCTCCAGATGCCTTCCAGAAAGGCAGCATAGCCAGGCCAGCAGGGGGTGAGGGAGGGGAGAGCATCTCTGCAGGACAGCTTCTCGGTACCAAGACCAAGGCTTGGGCACTTGGGGACAGCTGGGGGACAGGTGGCCACAGCACAGAGCTAGTGAGCGACCCAGGCCCCCACCGCCACACATCAGCTCTGGCTGTTTCGGAGCAGGGATGAGAAGAGGCAGGGGCTGCCTAGGTCCCTCTCAGCCTCCACGGAGCTGTGGTCCTTTTGAAACCCTCTGCCTGGCCCTCATGTCTTCCACACAGAAGCCGGGCCCTCAGCGTTCGCTCTCTGCCCAAGCAGCCGCTGGGCTTCACATCCACTCAGAAGGGGTCTCTGGGAAGGTGGGAGGAAGGTACACCGGGCTGGAGTGGCCCGCTAGGAAGGGAAGGGCAGGCACCAGCCCACGAGGCCCTCGGCGTGTCTGGGGGTGACCCTGGGGTGGGGGACCTAACTGTTTCCAGGCCCTGGGATTTAGGAGGAGCCCTGACCAGGTGAGGGGCTCAGTTACATATCTCAGGGTTTCTGTTAGGAAGGGAACTTCTGAAGGGAGAAGGCCACCATCAAGGTGGGGGGTCTGGCTATCGTACTCTCCTCTGCTGGCCTCTTGTTTAGTTGCTCTGTGGCCCCCACTGTTTTAAGGAGAGGCTTGACCCTCACATCCTTTCTAGGGGGCTCTCTTCCCCTTCCAGTTAGGTACAAGCATTTCCTCCTTCATTCTCTTTACAGTGAAATGCAGCTAATGACTTTGGTGAGGACATAGCCGCATTTATTGAGCGCTTCTTGTGTGTGAGGCTCTGGGCTCTACATTCGGTGCCTCCCGGGACGAAATCTTGAGAGGTAAGTATTGTGTTTAGTGTCTCTTTAAGAGAAGTCTGTGATTCAGAGGAGTGAAGCAATTTACCTAAGGTCACACAGCTAAGAAGCTGGGGGACAGGAAGTCCAACCCAGGTCTGTCTGATCCCAGAGCCAGCTTTCTTGGCCACCATGTCACCCTCTCTCCCTCTGATAATCAGACCCACTTAATCTACAAGCACTTGTGCTGAAACACCGCAGGACGCCCCTCCTCCACCCCATGCCCCCCTCCCGCCTTCCCTTCCATCTCTTCCTACCCGTCTCCTCCTCTGGCTCATCGCCGGCTTCCTCCTCCTCCAGGGGCACGGGGTACTGCAGGTGGGTCACCAGTCCCATGTTTTCTTTCTTGTAGAACTCGATGAGCTGGTCCAGCTTGGTGAAGAACCTCATGGGGACCCCTTCGGATGCCTGAGGACAGAACCCCAGACTGAAGTACATTTCAACTAGCTGGGACATCACCTAAACACAGAGGCCATCTGCAGCAGAGACCAAGGCTGAGGGAGTGACCTCGATCCAGAAAAAGCCCTGGGCTCCTACGCAGTGTCTGTCCACCACACCCACACCCTCCCGTCCTGTAACCAGCAGCCCAAGGCCAGTCTGCAAAAGGCACATACAGTTTTAAAGATTCTTTCCTTTTTTTTTAAACTCTTATTTTATTTTTACTTAAAGATTTTTATTTGTTTATTTGAGATAGAGCAAGAAGAGCATGCAAGCACAGGCAGGGGGAGCAGTAGAGGGAGAGAGAGAGTCTGATGCTGGGCTTGATGCTAGGACCCTGAGATCATGACCTGAGCAGAAGGCAGAGGCTTTAACCCACTGAGCCACCCAGGGAACACCCTCTTTTTTTTTTTTTTTTTTTTTAAGATTTTACTTATTTACTTGAGAGAGAGAGAGCACACAAGCAGTGGGGAGGGGTAGAGGGAGAGCGAAAAGCAGATACCCTGCTGAGCAGGGAGCCCAATGTGATGTGGGACTCCATCCCAGGGCCCTGAGCTGAGCTGAAGGCAGACACTTCAGACACCTAACTGACTAAGCCACCCAGGCTCCCCTCCAGCAAGAAATTCAAGGTGGGTCCTGGCAGCCAGCCCCACCTCACTGAAGCTCCACCCACTGAGGCCCCGCCCCACGGAGGCCCCGCCCACACCAAGGGGGTATCAAACTGCAGGGCAGGATGGGAGAACAGGAGGGACGAGACTCCCCTCACAGATGATGTACCCTCCAGCTCCTAACCCAACATGCCCCAGAGCCCTGTCCAGTACCTTGCCTGCTTCTCCTTGTGTTCCCTGTCTCAAGGAATGGTACCATCATCTCCCTACTGGCCTTCGCAGAAACCCAGGAACATCTTGGATCCCTTTGGAGGGACCCATCTGGCAGTGTGGCAGGTGTTCTGCCTCACAGAAGAGGATGAGTGGGGTGGCAGCCTGGGTGGAGGGGAAGTTGTAGCTGGGCTCCAGGGAGGAGCAGTGAGCCTGGGGCAGCTAGATAGGAGAAAAGGATCAGGCTGTTGGTGGGTACAGGGATGGGACAAAAGGACCCCCCCTTCTGGGGAGGGCTTCCCTGGCCTCCGAGGCCAGCGGTGCTGGTCCTCCCACTAAATGCCTGATTCACCTGTATTATCATCACAGCCATCTCATCAATGGCAGTTGTACAATTTTATTTTTTCTTGTTTTTTTTTTTTAAGGGATATCTACACCCCACTTAGGGCTCGAACTCACAATACCAAGATCAAGAATCTCGTGCTCCTCCCACTAAGCCAGCTAGGTGTCCCGGCGGTCATGTAATTTTAAAACGAGTTGAGAAGGTGCCATCATTGGAGCTGGAAGCCAGAAGTCCAACTGCTCCCCTGGGGGTTGCCAGGTGCCTTCTCGCTGAAGGGGCTGGGACGATCACATGTGGGAAAGAAGGCCAACAGGCAAAGAGGATGGGGGTTGGACAGTCCACCAGGTTGGTGAACATACAGGGTCTGGGCTTAGTGTGGCTGCACCATCCTGACGTGCTCACTTTCAAGTCAGACACCTGTTGCTCCAGTGTGGTTAGGACTGATGTGAGAGGCTGGGATAGTGCCTTGGTCTGGGGGTCTTCAGGGCTCCAGGTAAGTGGGACTGGGACAGCAAAAGAGGCAGGATGACCCAGGCTGGGACAGACCCAGACATGTGCGAAAGGACCAGGACTCAGACCTGTCCCTGAGCCCCTGTTCCTGGTGGTTAACCCCAAGTTGTAGTGAGGATGCATTTGCCTTCGGAGAGTCCACGTGACTTTCACCTTGACACAAGGCTTTCCACTTGGCCTGTCTCTCCAAGTGTGTCTGTGCGTGCATACGCACAGCACACATGTAAATCTATACATGAGGCTACATATGTGTGTTTAACTCTGTGGTTTAAGCTATTAGGTAAATGTATAGAGTTCAACAACTTTTAAAAAAAAATTCTTTCCAATAAATTCCTTATTGTCACAAAGCCCCATGTTAAGCAATCTCTTTCAAGTATTATTGAACCAGAAATATTCGAGCAACAGCAGCCAGGCCTTTTAAAAAGTAACCAGAATAGGTTCAAACCCAAAAGTGAGGAGAATAACAAAAATAATTTGACATGACCCAAGATCGATGAATTCAATTCCTTTAAAGTAGCTGTGATAAGTATCATCTTGTCAACGAATTTACAGCTCATGGATGACAAGCCATTAGGCATATGGGAAAAGGATATGAAACCATCGAAGAAAGTCAAAGTGAAACAGCTCATGTGTGAGTCTGAAAGAGGGTTCCCAGCCGGGAATGTGTGTTTGAGGCAGCCCATCGGATGTGGGAATTTAAGATACATCAAAACTAAGACCCACGTTATTACATGTGACCTGAAAAGCTAAAACAGTTAGCTGAAAAGCTAAAACAGAAAAACTAAAACAGCTAAAACAGGACATGCCATTTGGTGTGGACACCTTTTATTTCAGAGATGTTGAATGCGAAAAAAGCAGCATCCTGGACTTGATGAAATACGTGGTGTCTTAAACTTGCAGAGGAACAGGACCCTTGACCATGAATCTAATCCCTACAGATCCAGCAAGCTGGGAGGTGGGTTGGGGGGGACCTGGGAGCCAGCAGCAGGTGGCGGGCACTGTTGGTGAGACAAAGCTGCTGGACCCTGTTTGTGCTTGAACTGTTCACAGAGGCCAGGGAATCAGGGCCTGGACAACAAAGGTTGCTTCTAGGGTCCCCAGGTCCCAGGAAGGTAGATGGTGAGGGTTGAGTCCAAACCTCAAGAACGATGGGGCAGCCTGTCTTGGGGGAACAGGTGGGCAAGCCAGTGCCATGGCCAGCTACTGAACGGTGCTGCCTGGGGAGGAGTGCCTTCCTGCACCTCCCCCACTGCTCACGAGAGGGATGCACCCAGGAAATGATGGGTTACTCTCCAGAAGGCAGGGTCTACATGTGTAGGTCCCACCTGGAGTGAAGACTCACTGTACACAGGGGGCTCAACAGGCAGCATGTACAGACGCAAAGGAAATGGGGAAGGCAGGGTACCAATCAGACAAACTTAGGGTCTCTTTGACCCTAACTTTGAGGAGCTCTTCTCATCAGTATTTGCTCTTGAAACTAAGATTTGAAGGGGTTTGCAGAGATGTCTATAAGAGCTTATGTTCAAAGCACATTCTAGAATAGAAACAGGAAGAGAAAAAGGTCAGGGTGCCCAGGGTTATATAAGTTCTTGCGGTGGCCCAGGCTTGGGGTAGAGTGAGGGGGTGGAGGGGGTAAAGGAGTGAGAGGCTGATGGGGTAAGCAGTGTTTGGACGGGCAGGGAGAGGTCCCACTTGGCCAGGAGAGAAAGGAGAAGCCCAGCAGTGGTGTTCTCATTCCTAAGCTAGACCAAGAAAGGCTCTCTGTTAAGGTGGGGTGGCCAAAGGGGCAGGGTGCAGGGCCAGCAAGGGTGCAGGGCTGCTCAAAGAGCAGCCACACTTGGGGGAGACCTCACAAACCCGGCCAAGTCAATACCAGGAGTAGGGTTTGGGTGTCGGGGCTTCCAAGGAAATGGGGCCTTGACTGTGGCCAGCAGGAACCCCGAGGTCCTTTGGCGTAGGTGTCTGGTCAAGCCCATGTCCACATTACTATGCACCCTGTGGCCAGGGGCCAGCTCTGCTTAGTGCTTTATCCCCGAACGGGGCTGCAGGGCCTGACAGTTGGAGGGTCTCAGCAAGAGTGGCTGGATGGACTTGTGGGGAGTCAGGATGGGAGTCGGGGGAGATGGTCAGAGAGGACCCTATATAGGTCTGGGACGGGTGATGCAAAGAAACAGTGAGGATGGGTGCTGGCAGCCGGGGACCACCCTTGCCATGACCCTGGACCCCAGGCCTCATGGTCCCTTTTCAACAACTTCCAAATGCAAAATGTTGACAAGAAGATTGGTGTATGTATCAGTCCGGTCCTGGCAGGAACCAGATGTCATGTTACACCAGGGGATCTGGGGATCACGTCATGGACAGGGTGTAGGGATACCAGTGAGAGGGGAACAGCGTTCCAGAGCCAGCAGCAGCAGAGAGTTACCAGCCTGGGAGCAGCACAGCGGAAGGGCAGATCCCGGAACCCCAGGAGGGCTGTCTGGCAGGAGCTGGGGCCTTCTGTGGCTGCTGGGAGGGGGAACTGGCCACGCTTCCGGGGAAGGGGGGCTGCCCTTCATCCTTAACTGTTGGGGCCTCCAGACTTTGTTCCTCATTCCGTGGCCACTGCCTTCCTGAAGAGATTTATCAAGTCATTTTGAAACAGAGAAACCCTGCAGCCCCATGTCACACTTGCACCGTGAACGTGAGCCCACGCGCTTAGAGACCCTCCCCATGGTAGGGCCTGCGGACAGCTGGATTTCTGCTCTGCAGCTACTCTCCGACCATCAGGAATGAGCTCCTTCTCTCTTTAGTGGATACCTAGAGCACATCATAGACCGCTCGATTTTAAAAAAGCAAGAAGCAGCATTTCCTCTGTTAAGTCTGCCTGTCGACTTAATGATACGTGGGCCCAGAACAATCAGCCTTTTGGGATTTGTGGAATCGACATGAAATTAGGTTCGTCACCAAAAGTCATACAGAAAAAACATGGTAGGGCTTAGTTCATATTGTGAAACAAGAGACCTTTCTCTTTTCCTGTCTCCATCCAGATCTCCAGGTGTATGGAAAGATTAGGGCGCTTTCCAGCACTAGCATTTCCACAAAACCGTTCCCCACCACTCCCAGGGGTGCCTGCCTTCCCACAAGTTTCCAAGTCCAAGAAGGAAAGGGATCCTGCTTGGCTTTGCCTCATACAGTCCTTGAAGCCCCTTCAAGGGCAGTGGCTTGCTCCACTCTGGGAGACGGGGACAGTGCATACAACAGGCCTCACATCAGAAGAATTGAAGGAAGGGCCCTTTCACTCTATCGTGTGGCACCGCGTTCACCCAGGTACAGAACTCCTGGGGAAGGTCAGAGTGAGGGAAGATGGCTGGCCCCAGTCCCAGCCCCAGGGCTCTGGAAGATACCACCACCAAGGTCTTTACAACAAAGGGAAGCTGAGCGTCTGGTCTATTAGAGGCTCAGGGTTGTGCGCTCTGAGAAATGGGGTGTTTCCAGAAATAGCTGTGACTTTCAGACACCCTGCAGAGGAAGGGCGAGCAGGGCAAGGAGGCCAGAGCACTGGACAGACTCAACTTTCCCAGGGGGCTACTCTAACTTCAGCACTGTCTGGGATCTAAATGGGGAACTGAAAGAGGTCTAGGCACAGGAGGTCAGCAGGGGTGAGGAGGGTGGCGAGGGAGAGCTGAGCGGGAGCTGAGCGGGTTAGGCAGGAAGCTGCTGCTGTAAGACACCCTGTCCTCAAGCTTCTGCCAGCCTGTGTTTGAAATGAACAAGTGGACATTTTACAAATGATGAAAAAGTATTAAGCAGTGGAAAACAAAAACAAAAACTAAACCATGCTCATTATTCCACTGTGGCAAAGCATTTCAAGTAAATTCGATGAGGAAGTCACTAGAAGGTCTGAAGCAGGGTGAACATGGCATTTGGGGGCCATGAAGAAATGGCCAGGAGGGCCTTAGGGTGGCCGGTGTCACTGTTTCGATTTTCCTGGGGAGGGTGGAGGAGTATCTGAGAGCTTAGAAGTGGGGGTGGGGACAGAGAGAGATTCAGCCCAGGCCTCTGAGCCCCCCAGACCCAGGACTCCCATGTAACCACTGAGGCACCGTGTTGATAGAATGGGGTCAGGGCTGATATCCAGTTCCCAGGCTCTGTGTTCTAGAACCTTTACCTCCCAGCCCCAGAGGCTTGGGAGCTCCTGAGGTCCAGCACTGAAGCCCCCTGTCCTGTCCTCTGCACACTGCTGAGGGGACCCACCTCCTTCCGGCCCTGCCTCGGCCCTCCCCTCTCCCTGCCAGCCCCTGAAATGCTTTCCTTGGCTCCCCTTCTGCCCTCGGGTGGTTCTCAATCCTTTCCACATTCTCCCTCCAAAACCTCTTTCTAAGGACTGCAGACCTCAACTTGGACAAAGAAGGGAGAATGGGAGAGGCCAGCTCATGGATCTCCTTGGGCCTCTGGGGACTTGCAGAGTTGGGATTTTGCTCTAAAGGTGACTTGGAGTCATTGAAGGCAATTCAAAGTGCATATGCGTGTGAGGCGCGCGTGCGCGCGTGTGTGTGTGTGACTTAATCAGACATGTATTTTTGGAAATATCATTTTGGCTGTGTGCAGGTCAGGACAGAAGTGGGGGTTGCTGGCAACCCGACTCTGCACTGGGGAGGTGCAGTGGAGGGAGAGGGACCAGAGCTGGACTGAACAGCCAGGGAGGGGCCAGGGAGGACACCCCCAGATCTTTGGTTTTAGCGACTTGGTTAATGAGAGAAACAGTAGGGACAGGCTGGTTTGGAAAGTGCTTTGGAGGCCAGCTTGAGATCTAGAAATCTTTCTTCAACTATATGGCCTAGGAGGGACCCCAGGATGTATCTGCATAAGAGCCCATTGGTCTGCCCGTTCTTCCCTGCCCTTCTCCTCTTCTCTTCAAAACCTGTTTATTGGTTCGCTTCCTTTCCCTGCTCATCCTCTGAAGGTCATGGGGCTCTGGGGGCAGGGGCCAAGGAGGTGATCAGCAGGCAGAAGATGCAGGTGGGAACTTGGAAAGAGGCCTAACCCAGGGGCCCAGGGGCAGCAGAGCGGGAGACTGGCTAGATCCAGGAAAATGTGCAAATGCAGAGAAATAAGGAGAAACGGGAGCCAGGCTTCATCCTGGGAATGCAGTCAGGCTAGAATGAACTGTCCATAGTGTCCTATTGGATGGGGACAGATCAGAGGGCACTCGAGGTACATTCACCAGGTAAATATGGATGCATGTGTGAGCGTGCATGTCTGTTCCCCACACGTGTCCTTTCTCTGTCCACTGACAGGAGCCTGGGAGCCAAAACAGATGCCCGGGTTGCCACAAGCACACTCAGAGCTCGGGTCTTGGTTGCTAAAATCCACTTAGCTAAAAAGACCCAGGTTCCTGGGAGAGAAGGCTGATTCCGAGATCTGGCAGGAAAGGGATCTGGTCGGCCTAGAGCATCCATTGGCCGGGGAAGAAAGGAAATGCTCAGAAAATGATGGCGATTATGTGAGCACCATTTGAGCACCAAGATGAATAATAACAATAATTATAATTCACAGAGTAAAGGAGCAGCTGATGAGTCCATCCTGATGTGAACACATGAGAAGGGAACGCTCTCCCTCACAGGAGAACACCGGCTGACAACAACCGTCAAAGGGATGATGGACGTTGTCGCTGGCCGCCCAGCGTCACAGCAACGAGGGACTCAGGCGAGTGTGGACAGATGCTAAAGATGCGGACACCAGCGGGAGCAATGTGGAGAAGTGGGGTGACTATGCATCTCAAAATGTCCCCCCACAAAACGGTCATTTTTAAGGCAAAGATAGGAACTATGCAACCTCGTATTAACTTACCCTTATCTACACGGTGGCTACACAGAAACATTTTTTTGAGTTATCCCCAATAATTAAAACGTTTCAAAAATTAGTTTATGCAACCTAGCCCATTTAATTAAAACACACACAGACACACAAGCATACACACTCCAAGGAGAGAGGCTTCCAAGGCATCTTGCCTAAGAGTGTCAGGTTTTTTAACAAGTGATATAGAAACGTTCCTGCTCTAGAGACGCCTGGGCGGCTCAGTCAGTTAAGCAACTGCCTTCAGCTCGGGTCATGATCACAGGGTCCTGGGATCAAGTTCTGCATCAAGCTCCTTGCTCAGTGGGGAGCCGGCTTCTCCCTCTGCCTGCTGTTTCCTCTGCTTGTGCTCTCTTGTTCTCTCTGATAAATAAATAAACTTAAAAAAAAAAAAAAAAAGCTCCTGGTCTCTATGCTTCTGTTGGTTTCTGTACAAAGATGACATCTTGGAAACATCTTTGATGCTCAGATAACTGTTAATGATACTAACGGACCAAGAATAGAAAGACAACCACAGAGGGTCACGCGGCACAAGAGGATGGAGGAGGCAGGGGCGGGGAAGATTGGCTCCAAGTGGTGAGGACACAGCTCCCCACGGTGTGCTCTGTGCCAGGGGCAGGGGAGGGGTCCCTCTGAGGAGGGGACTTCTGGAACCTCTCTGGCGTGATGCCCCACTCCTCAAATGGAAGACACTGAACTGGGCCAGGTACAGTAGGTGGGTGCTACTGCTCCATTTTACAGCTGAGAAAACAGAGTCTCAGGTGGTGAGCGACACGGTCGGAAGAGCAGCACCCACGGGAAAGCTCGAGGATGGGAGGTGGTGGGTGGGGGCCCACGGACTTTCTAGCTAGACAGGAGGGAGGACACCAGACACAGGGAGCTGCCAGCTCAGGGTGGAACCAGGTGGTTAGCGATTCTCCGTCTCGGGCAGGCTTCAGCCTCCAGCGGCTCGGTGGGTGGGTGGGATGGGTGGTGTGAAACCCGGCGCGAGGGAGGAGCTCGAATCTTGAATCCCGAATCCCAGTGGCAGCAGGCCTGCCCTCCCAGCTGCAGTAGGCGGGGATGGGGGTGGGGAGGCTGGCCTCTCTTATCTGTGGCCACAGTCCTGTCTCTACTAGCCTGCCCCCAGCAGGGTCCACCAAATCACATGTTTGAGGGTGCAGGAGGCATGAAAGCCAACACTAGGCTTGTTCAGGGTCTCACATGTGTAGAAGGCAATAATGTGGCAGCTACAAGAGGAGGCATGAAGCTCCAAGAAAGAAAAGTGGGGATTGCCAAGCCTGCCCCAGCCCCATACACACCAGCTGTAGCCAGCGGGACGTCAGTGCTACCAGCTCACGTGCTCATGCCATGCCTCACCCCCAGCTCCCCGGCAAGCACCAGGCTGCCCACTGGGCCAGGTCAGCCTGAAACGGGTTGTGGAGTGGGGGGCAGTGTTCTGTTTTACTCCCCGCCGGCAGGCTGGGATCTCCCATCTACCTTGTTCTAACCAGTCCCCACTTCTTGAAGCTGGGTTCTTTGGCTTTTCTCTTGCCTTGTTTTGGGCAGACTTCCCAGAACAACTTGGCATGGATTCTGCTCACCGCCAGTCTGCACTTACTTCTAAATCCCTGATGCTCAGAGCCAACATCTCTGTTTCTCAACCCATGCCCCTTCCCTGGGCTTGTACCCCTCCACCCGTCCAGTTCCCGGTCCTGCCCCTCGGGCTCCTCCTGCCTCCTGCAGGGGAAAACTCAGATGCCAGATTAACATCCCACCCCCCTACGCCCTCACCCCCACGCTTTATCACTTGTGAGCTGGGATCCCCACTGTGATCTGAGATCGTGAGGTCGCAAATCTCTGCCTTTCACTCTCAGCTATCTGTGCAGCGGGAGCACCGAGCCCTCCTCACAGACTTAAACGGCTTAGAGAGTGCTTTGAACCTCTCACATCAAAGCAACTGCAGGCTAGAGGGCAGAGAAACTGACACCTCGAGCTGGTACTGAAATGACAGCTCTAGATGCGCCCTCTGAGGTCTCTCCTGGTGCCACCACCGCGGGAGCCAGGGTGCGGGCAGTGAGAGTGCTCCATCCGCCAGCTTGTGGTCTGGGTGTTCGGATCGTGGCATCCCCATCTGGGGACTGCAAGCCTGCAGTGAAGACCTTGGCACAGGATGGGTCCCTCGTCGGCAGTCACAGCCAACAGCTAGACACACGGCACCACACCCAGCATCTCAGTGAGGTTGTCAGGGAAAGCTTTCCCGCTTTATCTGAGAGCTCACATAAATAGAAGCCTGGGCTTCAGACTTGGGGGTGGGGTGGGAAGGAGGACTGGTTCCCTGCTCTCGGGTTCATAGCAACACCCTCATCACGGCACCCCACAACATCTTGCCCTAGCATGTGAAGAATTTACTTCTTTGCCCACTGACGTTGGGTTTGGCCACACAACTTGCTTTGGCCAATGTGGGCCAGTTCTAAGTGCCAGTTCAAAGTGCCAGTTCTAAGCTCAGGGCTTAATGGACAATGTGAGGTTCTGCTCGCCCCCCTGGGTCCTTCAATCTGCCATGAGCTTTGCTGCTGAAGGCTTGAACCTGCAACCTCACCTGATTCTGCTAGAGCCCTAGAGGTGCCTCCCTCTACAGAGATTCAGGAGGTGGGGGAGAGCTCTACATTCCCATGCCCACCAGAGGGGCCAACATGTGCCTGGAGTGTGTGTGCAAAAGCCCAACTCTTCGTCTCCATGCGGGAAAAACCATGAGATATAACTCATGCTCCAGAGCTCCTCGGAGGATCAGGCTGGGTCTGAGACTTCACCTGGCCCGCACCTCTGCTTGGCTGGCCCATCTCTGGCCTGCATCTCCCAGCCCCGTACAGGTTTCTCCTGCGAGCTTTTCTTGAGCAAGTTGCTGGTACTCAAGGTCCAGGTCTGCTTCTGGAAGATCTTGATCTGTGATGCTCAACTGCCCTAAACTGGTCCTCATTCATCTTGAGCCTTCCCTCAACAGCTGATCCAAGAATTCTCCCTCAAGCCCTCTACCCAAGTCCCTTACCAATAGCAAAGAATTTGGACCTCTTCCCCCGCCATCCCCCACTTAATGGAGGAGCTGATCAGACTGGAAGCCCTTTGCTTCCTCTTCCATAAACACGGCCACCCATGAGGACCACCACACCTGTCTCTGCTTCCTCCCTCCTCTCTTCCCTCGGGCTCAGCACACTCTCAGTGCATACATAAGCTGCTCCACTTTCTGCACAGACAAGTCCAAAACCCACTCAGGCAATTGGGCCTCTGGTCCTGTGCGCCCCTGAGCCAGCTAGACATAATGCCCTAACAAGACTGAGCATACTCAGAAACTCAGCATTCTGGTGACAAAATGCATTGCGTATTATCTGAGCGCTGAGAATGCAGGCAGGAAGGGACAATATGTTCCGAGCACCCAAACAACTTTCCTTGAGTTTCTGTTCGTCTTCCCATTTTACAGAGGAAGAAACTGAGGCTCAAAAGGGCCAAATGCCTTGCCCTCTAAGTGGCACCACAGGATCTGAGCCATGTCTCGGGTCGCTTACATGAGGTTCTAGGCTCTTGGACTCTGAAAGGGGACTGTCCTCCGATTTTTCTGCCTTTGTGTTCTGGGACCTTTGGTAGGAGGCAAGTCTGTTTTGAACTCCATCCAAAAGACCTTATTTGCTAGTGGATATTATATATCTATAAGCCCTTTCTCCCTCTACTCCTCCTTCAACATCTGTATTATATAAAGAATCAAGGAGACCATGTTGCTGTTCTGGAGAACATCAGACATAATTCAGGCAAAGTATATGTGTGCTGTCTATGAGCCAGCATTTTCACACTCGCACATATGCCCTCAGGCTCACACGGGGCCACCTATTCACATGGCCATCACAGCTTCGAGGTGGCGGCGATCTGGATGTGCCCATCACTGGGAGAGTGGAGAGGCAAAGTGCAGTCAAGGTACACATGGGGTGTCCCACAGCAACCAGAAGCAAAGACTTCATGTGTAAGATACAACACGGAAGGATATTAAAAAGATCCTTTGGTGAAGAAAGGAGAAAGTACATAGAGAGCTATGATATCATTTTGACAAATTGAAATTGAACAAGAATAACAATGTACATTTGGTAAGAACACATTCAAATAAAAAGACACCCACCCAGGGGTTGTCCTATTCGAGGAAGGGTATGCGAGTGCATAAAGGACAAGAAGGGACCAAAGCAGTGAGTAAGACGATACTGTATAGTGAGAATGCACTGCGGTTTTGATCATGGAGCCTGATAGCAAAAGATGGGTTCTTCCCTGTGTTGTGGCCTTTCTGATTTGACCTGAATTAATTACCCAAATCCCCTGCGTTGCAGTTTTTCTCTTGGTCAAGTGGAGAGGAAGAAGTGGCAAGGGGAAGTAACTGTTAGTTAGAAAGCAAAGGGGCCAGGGGTACCTGGGTGGCTCAGTGGGTTAAAGCCTCTACCTTTGGCTCAGGTCATGATCCCAGGGTCCTGGGATCGAGCCCTGCATCAAGCTCTCTGCTCCTCAGGGAGCCTGCTTCCTCCTCTCTCTCTCTGCCTGCCTTTCTGCCTACTTGTGATCTCTGTCAAATAAATAAATAAATAAAATCTTAAAAAAAAAAAAAAAAAAAAAAAAGCAAAGGGGCCTGTAAGTAAAAAGCACAAAATCTGGATCCTGATGCAAGTGAAGCAGACAGGATGGGAGACACTAGGGAGAGGTGGGGACTGTGGCACATTGGAAAAATGTCCTTTTGAAGGGATCAGCTTCACTTATATCCAATTCTATCCCATGGGGTAACACAGGCTTAAAGTTGCCAGCACTTCAGAATATTCAAGGGAAGGTAAAAATCCAGACTCTTGGATGAAATCTCAGATTTTTTAGTGCTTGCAACTCATTTTAAAAACACCCTGCATCAGTTACAAATTCAAATCTTAGCTCCACCACCAAATAGTTGTATGGCCTAGGATATGGCATTTAACTTTCCAATCTAAGCCAATTTCCTTGGCCATAAATGAAGATTCTAAGATCTCTTCGGCCACGCATTGAAATGAGCCAAGCCCAGGGCATGCATGGCTCTGTCAGTAAGAGCCCTTATCATCACGGAAAACCTGCTGTGTTGAATACGCTAATATATTATCAGCTCCTATTTTCCAGGTGGGTAAACTGAAGCTCAGAGGAGTAGAAAATTAAGTAGAACAGTCAGGTAGGGAAAAAAAAAAATCTTCCCCAAATGTGATTTGAAAAAAAGGAATGGGTAAAACTGATAAATAAGGTTTTGGGGATTAAAAGAGCTCTACGTAAAGCAGAAGTGCTTAGTAATCTGGCTGACCTCTTTCAAGTCACAGGAGTCTCTAATAAGGACGTCCACTGGCACAGACAGGTGCTCAGACCTCACGGGGCAGTAACAGGTGCGTATTGGTAACACACAGGCCAGGGCTGTGCGGCTGCTGCTGTCTCATGACAGCTGTGCTAACTCATCCTGGCTCAAAACCCAGTTCTTCCGGAGCCCCAGGAGCTGGTTATTCAATGTGACCACTGTGGTGGGAGTCCTGGTGAGAGGTATTTACACCACAGGAATTGGCAAACACTGCAAACCAGGGCGTTGCTTTCTCCCCTGGAGAACTCAGCATCAAATGTTTGCCACTACATGGGGTGCAGCAACACTTACAACTTTGGCAAAATCCTCCCTTTCATTCTGAGAGGCTTCATGTACATGCTTGCCCTTCCCACCACACCGCGAGATGCAACGAAGAATGAGCCCTCTGGTGCCCCCTTTCTGGGGATGAGAGGCTTAGTGCAGTAGATAGTAGGGGACTGGGGGTTCGGGATAAACACCCTGCTCTGTAGAGGAACTGAAAGTCACCGTTTGCAGGCTCCTGCTGCTCTAAGGAACTGACGGAAGCACCCTTACACCATGGCCTGAAGCCCCAGACAAAAAAGGGGAATGCAGCCATACCTGTTTCAACAGAATCTGAGCCTTCCCCAGGGGAGGAAGTGCACTCTGTGTGGGGACTTGACCATGGGAGGGCAGAGCAGAGGGGACAGCCAGATGCCTGTGGGCAGGTCAGGTGGGCTGTGATTTTCACAGTGGGTCAGGTGGCTTCTTCTGTCATTGACACTTTAGTGAGCTTTGTGTCCATTCCAGGCAAGCTTCTAGATCAGATGACTAACAGCATGATTGTAAGATGTACCAAAGCAAGCGGCGATCCTGGGAACTAGCAGGAGTTCATCGGGAAAAGACCAAGTCAAGTGAACCTGGTTTTCCTATTTTATGTACACAGAAGGCCTATATATGGTTGCTAGCCTAATGAATTAGTTCACTGGCATCTGATAGCGATCACAGCTCTGCTGCCTGCGGAGGCTAGCCGGGTGGTGTAAGCAAGTGGAACGGGCTGGGACTGAGGCAGGAGGAAGAGATGGGGACTTCGTCCCATCAAAGGGAAGTACCACACCTTCCGAAAGGGGGATGCTTACCCTGGGGTGATGCAGGTCTAAGCTGATCACGTCTTTAAATTTTTCAAGGGAGGGGCGCCTGGGTGGCTCAGTGGGTTAAAGCCTCTGCCTTTGGCTTGGGTCATGATCCCGGGGTCCTGGGATCGAGCCCCGCATCAGCCTCTCTGCTCAGCAGGGAGCCTGCTTCCTCCTCTCTCTCTGCCTGCCTCTCTGCCTACTTGTGATCTCTGTCTGTCAAATAAATAAATAAAATCTTTAAAAAAAATTTTTTTTTCAAGGGACACTAAGAAATTCAGAATGCTTTATAAAGTCTAGGAATTTCTAAAAATGCTCTTAGCTGGTTCGTAATTTTTTTTAAAGATTTTATTTATTCATTTGACAGAGAGAGATTACAAGTAGATGGAGAGGCAGGCAGAGAGAGAGAGAGAGAGAGGGAAGCAGGCTCTCTGCTGAGCAGAGAGCCCAATGCAGGACTCGATCCCAGGACCCTGAGATCATGACCTGAGCCGAAGGCAGCAGCTTAACCCACTGAGCCATCCAGGCGCCCCTGGTTCATAATTTTTAAAAGCATAATATCATCCAAAAAGAACACAAAATCCAACACGGGGTGGGGTTGTGTACCAGTTTGTGATCTTTGCTATAGTATATATAGTTTCAATAAAGCATTTTCTCATATTCATCCATGATTTTTTTTGGTTGAGATCTGCACGGAGGAAAATGGGCAAGGAGGAGAGTAGGCCACCGATGGTCAACCTGGATATGGCCTCTGGTGCTGCTGGGCTCTCCCTCTCATTTACACCAGTGATTCAAATTAGGATGCAGGAGGTGATCTCACCCATGTGTGGCTACCTCTAAGCTAGCAGGAGTCTGGCTCAATTATGCTGGGTGCTGGACGCAAGCAGGTGGAAGCGGAGGTCTGTGAGGTGGGACAGTGGGTGAGTCAGGTGGAAGGCCCAGTGGGCACTGGCCACCTGGTTTTACCCAACTGCCCGTCTACTCTGCCACTCCAGGTTTGGCCTTGTTTGGTAGATACCCTTCTCCCGGCATTCCTACTGCATTCCTTGTCTTTGATTTGCATGCTCAGAAATCAGAAGCAAGACAACAGCAACCACCATGGCCCCGCCATGGACATCCCTGCGGCTCCCCGCCAGCAGGGGACACCTGAAATGGCTCCCATCCCCCGCAATCGGTCCTCTCAAAAAGAAAAGACGCATTTACATTACTTGCAGACAAGATGGTGTACTCCAATCATGTGGCCTTTCTAAAGACCAAAGAATACATTAAAGAAACAATGAAAACGCACAAGATAATTCAGAAACAGAGATGAGAACAGTCCCCAAGCACCATGACTTTCCCAGACATCACCAGAGCCTAACCAGAAAACGCCCTGGAAAAGACAGATTCTTTCTGCCAAGGTAACTAAACTCCATCACATGTAAGAATGTAAGATATAAGAACCATACTGAGAAAATATAAAAGACAGCATAAAACAGACATCAAAGGAAATCTAAGAGATGCCTGGGTGGCTCAGTCGGTTAAGCATCTGTCTTCAGCTCAGGTCATGATCCTGGGTTCTTGGGATCGAGTCCCACTTCTGGCTCCTTGCTCAGCCTTGCCTGCCACTCCCCCTGCTTGTGCATATGCTAACAAATATAGAAATAAAATCTTAAAAAAATATATATATATTTTAGTATATATAGTATATAGTGTATATATATATATATATATTTTGCTATAATATATATATATATTATAGCAAACAAAAGGGATGCTATGCTCCCAAATGGAAGGACCTGATAGGGCAAGGTTGTAACTTCTTTTCTAATGAATCCATATATTCAGTGTAATTACATACAAGATTATTTTTAAAGATTTTATTTATTATTTGACAGACAGAGCTCACAGGTAGTCAAAGAGGCAGGCAGAGAGAGAGAAAAAGGGAAGCAGGCTCCCTGCTGAGCAGAGAGCCTAATGCAGGGCTCAATCCCAAGACCCTGGGATCATGACCTGAGCCAAAGGCAGAGGCTTTAACCCACTGAGCCACCCAGGCGCCCCACCTCCAACAGATTTTTTAAAAGAACTTGCAAGCTGATTACAAAATGTGCCTGGGAAAGAAAATGCATGAAAACCCCCAAGGAATGAAGAGACGAGTGAGCAATGGAACTTAGTCCATCAGATGGGAACACACACGACAAAGCCAGGTAGTAAGGATTTAGTGTGAATTTAGTGTGTGATAAGGTGGTTGTTGTAAAGGATGTTTTAACATATGGTGTGGCTTTCCATTGGGAGGACAGGCGTATAGTTCCTATTTTATAACAAATGTAAAACATAAAGAGATAAAAAGCTTATCATGAAAGTGTTAGGAAAAAAATAACATCTTTCCTGAATAAATAATATTGAGAATAATTCATAAAACTCAGAATCCATAAATGAAAATATTTGACTACATAAACACTGTTAAAATTCCACATGACAAATGAACCATAAACAAAGCTTTTTTTTTTTTTAATTTTATTTATTTATTTGAGAGAGAGACAGTGAGAGAGAGCATGAGCGAGGAGAAGGTCAGAGAGTGAAGCAGACTCCCCATGGAGCTGGGAGCCTGATGTGGGAGACTCTGGGATCATGACCTGAGCCGAAGGCAGTCATCCAACCAACTGAGCCACCCAGGCGTCCCAACAAAGCTTTAAAACATGACAGGTCAGGAGAAAATATTTACATCATAACTAACTAATCCCCCCAAATTAACATGCAAAACATATAAAGAGCTTTTTTTTTTTTTAAACCAGAAAGATTTTTTTTTTTAAAGAGAAAAAACTGGCAAAGACTGTAAATAGGCAAGTTACAGGAAAAGAAATACAAAAGGCCAGTGAACATAGGAAAAAATGTTTATCATGAAGGCAATGTAAAATAAAATACCGAGATTGCATGTTTTGCCCACTGCGTGGTGAAAATTCGAGACCCTGACGATGTCTAGTATTGAGAGGATGTGGGGACGTGGTTGGTGGGCCCCAAGTGACATCGGGAGGGAGGGCCACTTGGAAGGGGTTTTTGGATGAAGAGGCTGTATGTAGGATGAGAACATGTGTTCCTTCACCCTACTAAGACCGTTTTGAATAGAACTTGCTGCATGTGTCACGGAGGCCTGCATGAGCCCGCTGATTTCGGTGTTGGTTTTTTGTGCTAAGGCAGACACCTTAGGCTCAGGTCATGATCCCCGGGTCCTGCTCCATGGGGAGCCTGCTTTTCCCTTTCCTCCCCGCTGGTGTTCTCTGTTTCTTTCTTTTTCTCTCTCAAATAAAGATAAAAAATCTTAAGAAGAAGAAGAAGAAGAAGAAGAAGAAGGAGAAGGAGAAGAAGAAGAAGAAGAAGAAGAAGAAGAAGAAGAAGAAGAAGAAGAAGAAGAAGAGAAGAAGAAGAAGAAGAAGAAGAAGAAGAAGAAGAAGAAGAAGAAGAAGAAGAAGAAGAAGAAGAAGAAGAAGAAGAGGAGAAAAGAAAAAGACAGGAAAATAAGAAAGAAAGGGAACGGGGGCAAGAGAACAGGAACAACTTTTTACACAGGTCTGGACGCCCACGGAAAGGGACATAAGGAACTAAAGGTAATTAAAAAAAAACAAAAACAAAAAACAAAACCAACAACTAACTTTAAAATTATTATTCTATGTGTCTGGGGTTTTCTATTGGAATGGATCACAATGTCTGGAAACGCCACAGAGATAGTGGTCACACAATACTGTGAACCTATGGGATGTCCCAGAATTGCTCATTTGCAAACGGTTCATTTTGTGTTACACACAACCCGCCATGGCTCCCCGCTGCCCGCAGAACAGTCTCCGAAATCCCCAGCCCATGGTCTAGCCCTTCCTTAGTCAGGTCTCAGACTTCCTTTCCCCAGGCTCTGCGGGGACTCCTGGGAGGGACCCACAGCTACCGCATTTCTGAGCCCCAGATTTTCTGAGACGATCCCATTTCCCATCACAATAATTTTAAAATAAAGGCAAGAAGTGAAATATTTAAGAGGAAAATAATTATTATGGAAGTGACATCTCAGCCATGGTTAAAACAATGAAAAACATTCAGACTAGCTTCAACCCAAGTACTTGTCCACGTGTGGCCAGTGGCCACCTCATCCCCAGAGCTAGAGAATCTCTTGGGCTCTACCAACCGGGGCACCAGCACACCACCTATTTCTAGAGCCCAGGAAGTAGCACAGGGCAAACAGGGTAGAGGCAGAAGAAACACCTGTGAGACCATTCTTTGGCCAAAGGGGGTGTGGTCCGAAGCCTTCTCAGGATGGGTAGCAGTAGGGAGATCTGGATGATGGCATGAGGACTCCAAGCCACGATGCTACTATTAACATTATCATTCCTCTCTGCTCCCAGGCAACATTTCCAATAAAATTCATTTTTCACATGAAAAAAATTGAGCTATAACTGATATAACATCATATTACCTTCCTGGGTACAACATAATGACTTGAGTTAGACAGGTATATATTGCAAAACAATCACCACGACGTGTCTGGTTAACCTCATCAACACGCAGTTACTAAGTATTTTTTCTTTTATCAGAGCTTTTTGCCATCTACCCACTCTTTGAGCAACTTTCAAATATATAATGCCCAATCATTAATTACAGCTAGCGTGTTGTACATTACACGCCCAGGACTTACTGATTTTCTAAGTGGATGTCTGTACCTTCCGACCACTTTCACTTTTAAAGAGTACCACAGCGCGCTGAAAATCGTGCCGTTTGTCCTAAGTTGACTGGACTTGATGCCGCCTGTTGTCAAATTTTTGCAAACCTCTCCCCCGGATATCAGAGTCGACTTTCAAAAGAATGCTTTCGTGAGTGCTCCAAGGACTTCCCACAAAGTCTTTAAGACTATTTTTGAACTGGCAAGTACGGGACGGGTTCTAAAGTTAAATTTTAGAGAAACCTATTTACATGGACAGTTTCCCCAGAAGCAAGGCTGTGTTCGGTGGCTGGGGATTTTATCTCTGCTGAGTATTTTCGGTTTGAACTTCCTCACCCCCACTTACTATTTTGCTAAGAGAAAAAGCAGAGATAATAAATATTGACCTGCAAGAAACCCTCTTAAGGAAAAAAAAAAAAAAAAAGAGAGAGAGAGAGAGGAAAAGAAAAGAAAGAAAAGAAGTTAGCCAGATGAGTAAGGGAGGGAGTGGGCATGGCTGGGCTGTGTGAACTGTGGGGCCTCACGTTTGCTGCTCTCAGATGGAGAGGCTGCTTATTTTCTCATCTCTCTCAAGCCCTGTGATTTATCTTTCTCCTCCTTCCTTGGTGACCATTTGCACCATTGGGGTGGAAGCGTGTTCACGCCTCCCAACAGGTATACATCCTTTAGGTGGGAAGCTTGGGGTTGGGCTGAGGGATGTGGAGGGCCAGAGTGGGCGTGGGGACCCAGGGGGAGGGTGGTGAGATAAGCATGTGCTCTGTATCCTGGCTCCTTCCGGCTCAGACGGAAGGGAGGGAGATGGTGGGGGGCAGGGGGTTGCTCCTGGGAGCCCCTAAGTCCTTCTCCACCTCCAGGATTCAGCAGTTGCCTCCAGAATCACCATTTCCTTCTGCTACATGCAAAGAAGGAAGCCCATCTTCTCCTTCTCTATGTCCATTTCCCCTTTTTCTCTCGCCCCAAGCAAAGGTTCTGTATTTAACAAAGCTGCACACTCGGAACTCCTCGCCATGAAGAATGTCACCATGTGGTTTGTGATGCTCTTTGGAGATAGACGGTGTCCGTAATCGTGCAAGCTTATCCATACCAAAAACCTGTACCAATCATTATCTTTTTTTTTTTTAATTTTTAATTTTTTATAAACATATTTTTATCCCCAGGGGTACAGGTCTGTGAATCACCAGGTTTACACACTTCACAGCACTCACCAAAGCACATACCCTCCCCAATGTCCATAATCCCACCCTCTTCTCCCAACCCCCCTCCCCCCAGCAACCCTCAGTTTGTTTTGTGAGATTAAGAGTCACTTATGGTTTGTCTCCCTCCCAATTCCATCTTGTTTCATTGATTCTTCTTCTACCCACTTAAGCCCCCATGTAATCATTATCTTTCAAAGCCCTCATGGCTTCGCTGGATCAGGGGCATTTTCTACCTCCCCTTTGCTGGGAGCTTGGGAGGGATATTTTTATCTTTAATTACACAGTCCTGAGATGATCTTCTTTCTAGCTTGCTTCATTTCTCTTTGTGAAACTCTCGAGGTACTTGTTGGGAGACAGAAATGACAGCTGGCAGACAAGTTCCACATCCTCAGCCTGGAGAGGAGCTGCCTCGGGGAGGTGCAGCCTGGGGCAGCTCCCTGATTGACTCTGCTGCTTGCCCCCACACTCCCCTGCTGCCTTCCCTTAGCCCCAGACAGTTCCCTCGGCTTTTGCTGCAGAGGGCTGCTCCCCTCTCCTAAACCTTGGTCAATGTCATTGTCATAGAAGGCATTGTAAAATTTTAGAACACAAAGGCCTCTGGAGGTCTCCATTGCACTCCCCTCCTTGCAGAGATAAAGAAATGGAGGCCTTTCCTCCCCCACTCATATTACAAATTTACCCTGTCGTTCAACCATTTAGCAAATGTTTATTGAGAAGCTCCCATGGGCCAAGTGCTCTCCTAAGAGCTGCAGACACAGCCGTGAGCAAGAAGGACGAGGTCTTAGCTCCCCTGGGTTTCACATCCTCAGCCTCACAGTGGACACAGAGGACAAATGAGCAAGTTAATAAATAACAGATAGTCACAGTGGTGGGAAGAAACCCCTCCAAGAAGTCTACAGCCTGATCCCTGAATCCCAGAGGTATGTTTACGGCATGGTGGTTGGTGGGAGGAGGGAGGTTTAAGATGTAGAAGGAACTGGGCACCTGGGTGGCTCAGTGGGTTAAGCCTCTGCCTTCAGCTCAGGTCATGATCTCAGGGTCCTGGGATGAAGTCCCGCATCAGGCTCTCTGCTCAACGGGGAACCTGCTTCCCCCCTCTCTCTCTGCCTGCCTCTCTGCCTACTTGTGATCTCTCTGTGTCAAATAAATAAATAAAATATTTTTTAAAAAAAAGATGTAGAAGGAATTAAGGTCACCAATGTACTGACCTTGAAATAGGGATAGTGTTCTGAATGATTCAAGTGGGCCCAATCAAATCCTGAGGGTCCTCATAAGGGAAAGAAAAGAGTCAGAACCAGAGATGTGGAAAGGGGAGAAAACCATTCCTGGCTCTGAAGGTGGGAAAACGGGCTAGAAGCCAAAAGGCAAAGACTGATTTCCCTCCAAGTCTCCAGAAAGGACCACAGTCCTGCCAACCACCTTGATGTTAGCCCAGTGAGACCCATTTCAGACTACCAACCCCTCAAACCGTTAAGATAATACATTTGTGGGTTTTTTAAAAGATTTTATTTTAAACTAATCTCTACTAATCCCCAATGTGGGGCTCAAACTTGCAATGCTGAGATCAAGAGTCACATGCTCAACCAACTGAGCCAGCCAAGAGCCTCACATCTGGGTGATTTTTAAATCACTACATTTGCAGTAATTTATTACAGCAGCAAAAGAAAACTAATATATTGCTGACAGTGTTAAGAGCTATAAATAATGAATACAAATAATAAATAAAACAGGGTCATAGCAGAATGACTGTCAGGGCAGGGGATGGCTTTAGAGAGGAAGACCTGAGAGTAACTTTGGGGCAGTTAGCTACGTGATAATCTAGGGGTTAGAGTCCCAGGCAGAGGGCAGGGCAAGTGCAAAGATCCTGGGGCAGGGAGGAGTTTGGTGTTGGTAGGAGAGACTATCTCCTCGATGCCTTCTCACAAAGGGAGAGCTATTCTGTTGTCTGGTTTCCAGAGCAATCAACAGTTTTTCTTGGACTTCGGAGTAACCTTGAAATCCACTTGTTGTGAATGTCTGGTTTCCCTCTTTAAAGCCTGGGACTATGTCCTTGTGTCCTGTCCTTGTCCCAGTATGAGGTACTATGGCCTCTTTCCAGGATCTTAAGAGTGGATATTTACCAGAGATATTGGATTGTGGAAAACACAGTTCTTCATTTCAAAACTTCAGAACCTTTCCTCCCCAAGTCACGAAAGAGAGAAAATACGGTGGAGAGACGGGCAGGAGCTCTGATGGCCATCTGCCCCCTAGGGACTCTTCATTTGGACTGTCAAGAGCAGCTGTAATGAAGGGACTCTGAGAACTTCCTACCCTCTAAGGGTGAATCTCTTTGTAAAAATGATTAACGGTGGGGCACCTGGGTGGCTCAGGACCCAGGGATCATGACCTGAGCCGAAAGAAGCTGCTTCTTTTGGCTCAGGTCATGATCCCTGGATCCTGGGATCGAGCCCCACATCAGGCTTTCTGCTCAGCAGAGAGCCTGTTTCTTCTCCTCTCCCTCTGCCTACCTCTCTGCCTTCTTGTGCTCTCTATCTCCCTCTGCCTACCTCTCTGCCTTCTTGTGCTCTCTATCTCCCTCTGCCAAGTAAATAAATAAAATGTTAAAAAAATAAAACTTAAAAAAAAATGACTAATGAAGGAATTAGGATTTTTCTATCTCAAGCCAAGTCCAATTGTTAATGAATGGTTATGAATTCTCTGTCCTATGTCAGGCTCTAGAGGAGAGGCAGAAGCAAATGAGTCCTCGTTCGTGTTCCCAAGGCAGCCACAGCTCATGGGGTTGGAGAGGTAGGGGAGACAGACACAGAGCTAAGGGTCACCCACATGGGAAGGGCATGGTAGGGGGAAGAGGGGAAGTGCTAGGGGAGCACAGAAGAGGGAGTAATGATTTTTTGGAGGGATTGGTTGGGTCATTCATTTCCTCCCACATGAGGGGAGCTCCTTTTGCTATGGAAATACCTGAAACACCTCTACTTCTAGATTCTAGGTCAGGAGATAATCTTGACGATTGCTTGTCATCAGTCTCTAAACCAAATGTCTATCCCAAAAGGGCAAGGACACAGTACAAGGTTGACTAACTATTGTACCCCCAGTGCCCTAACCAAAATATGCTGAATGAACAAGGAGATGAACACATGGGGAATCTCTGAGCTAAGTCATTCTAGAATGACAAGTCATTAGGGACTATGGTCAGCAGATAGGGCTCTAGCGCTGACTGGACTTGGCTTGAGAGTAGGGTCATCCTGAGCTTCATTCGAGAAGGTTATAGATTCAAATGCCATACCACTCACAGCCGGTTCCATTGCGAGGGTCAACCTTAGGTGGCCAGGAAAGCCAAAGTCAGTAGCCAAACATGGCGGCAGCAGCAGGCTCAATCTGGCCTTCCAGGCAGATGCCCGGGTTGCAGAGCACCTTGGTGACTAAGAGCCAAGCCAAGGAGAGGTAGGGTGGCCTGGCCCTTAAGCCAGAGCACGGCAGATCAAATAACATCCCTATCCCACCGCTGACTAGTTGTATGAACCCAGCAAACAATGTTAGCCCCTTAGTTTCCTTGTATTTCGGATGGGAATAATGATAATGATACTCCTTTCTAGGATTCAGTTAAAGGACATAGATCAAGTGGCTGGCTCCAGGAAGGGCTTAAGAAATGGGGGCAATGGTGAGAAAGGACGAGAAGGTGGGGCCCAGGGGGAGTAAGGGGACCCTCCCTTGGATCCATCCCATATCCCCAAGGCTCTCTCTTCCTGCTGTCTCATGGGACCCTAGGCACCAGCCCCTGCCCTGACCCCCTCCTTCTGTCTTCCCACTTCTCCAAAGCTGTGCTGACATAAGCCCAATGAGCAGACACAGGACCATCACAGTTCTTGAATCAGTTCCCCATCCAGAGAGGACAGAGAAGCCCAGACTCTGCACCTCCTTCTCTTCTCTGCTCCTGGGCTGTAATCTGGCCAATCAGGATGCCTGGCCGCTCATTCTCCTTTCCCAGCCCCCTAGACTGTCTTGTCCCAATCCCAGGACTCCTGAGTCTGTTTTGTGCCTCCAAGTGTGCGGACTTTCGGCCTCTCCTGCACCTGGCACCCCCAACCCCTGGCAGGCCTCGGCTTCTGCCTGGGTGTTGCTGAGCTAACTGGCCTCCGCACTTCTCTCCCCTGTTCGATGTCATTGCAAAACGGTCATTTACTA
This sequence comes from Mustela nivalis, assembly GCF_964662115.1. NCBI lineage: Eukaryota > Metazoa > Chordata > Mammalia > Carnivora > Mustelidae > Mustela > Mustela nivalis. The sequence goes on from NC_139030.1 coordinate 74,318,546, forward strand.
AGCCACATGTATGTCCAGCACTGAGCCGTGTGCTCCACAGAAACCATCTCCTTCCATCCCAGAAACACGCCTACGAGAGAAGGACTGCCTTTACCCCAATATTTCAGAAGAGGAAACAGAGGGTCGTCAGAATAGGACCTGGAGGAAGCCGTTGCTGCAGGAAGTAGGAAAACACCAAGAGAAGTATCTCAGGTCCTCGCAAGCGTAAAGAAGGCAAGGCCTGTAAGAGCCAGGAGTGAAAACCCACGAGAAGACAACAGACAACAGGGCCAGTGAAAGAGCGAGACCAGCCAGGTCAGGCAGGCTTGGAGCAGCATGAAAAACTCAGCGGTGAAATTCAAATCCACGTGGGAGGGGGTGAGAGCAAAATGGAGACCGGGCAGCAGGGGACCCTGCCTGGAATGTGGAGGAAACTGGCCAAGGCATGACCAGCAAGCGTGAGGAGTCAACAAACAGATCAGGCACGTCCTGTGGAGACCCACTGGAGGGCAGCTAAGTGTGGCAAGAGAAAAACAAGTCACCACTGTCGCAGAAACGTGCAGCTTATGGGTGGCAGCAGACACCAGCCATTTGAGAAATAGTTACCAAGTGCCCCCCCCCATGCCAATAGGGACCATTCTAGGACAGACAATAAATAAATCAAGGAAAGCAGGCAGTTACAAGTGTCACAGGGAAGATATAGCAGGATATGGGGATGGGGGCAGGTAGACATTTTTATAGAGTCATCAGGGAAGGCCTCTGGGGGGAGGCATATTTTCTTAGAGGAAAGAATCCCTTCTGTTGGGTGACTTTAAGTGGCCTTTTGTATATGTGAAAGCTAGACCCAGAACATCACCTTGAAAGGCAATCCCAAGCAAAGAGGTTAAACCATCAATAGGAAGCAAGTAATGGAGGTGCCTTCCCAGGCAGAAATGGCTGGTGTTTGGACTTTCTGTGGTTACAATGGGACAAAGGGACACTGAACTCCAGGATGTCTGGCACAGGATGCAGCACAAGGCATGTTGTGGGGGGCGGCAGGGAAAGGGAGCCAGTGAGTCCAGCAACACGGCTCAGGTCACAGGTTCAGAGAAGGAAGAGTCAGAGACCACAGGGGTCTGATCACGGCTTGGGGGTGCTGGAGGCAGTGAAACTTGATGTTCAGTTTAAAGTTTTCATTCTCTGCTTTGAAATTCCCCTAGGACAACCCAAACCTCTGCATGTTGGGACACTTTGAGCTGCAGGTGACAGAAAACCCCAATTCAGTTACTTGAACAAAAACGAATGCTCTCACAAACAGGAAGACAAGAGGCACGGTGGCGATCACGTGGGCTGATTCTGTCCAGTTCATTCAGAGGCATCCTTGGGGACGCAGGTTCATGGCACCTGTCTGCTCTGCCCTCCGCATACCCGCCTCCCTCCCCAGCCGCCTCCCCTTTGGCTTGCGAGATGGGAGCAGTAGCCCCAGCTGCTCCACACTATAACAGCTTCCGAAGGTAGAAAAGGGACCATTTCATCCTTGTATCTCTTTCTAAGACAAACAAACTTTTCCCAGAAGCTCCGTGTGGGGGGAGCTTCCCTTCACATCTCCTTGGTTACAATTACATCCTAGTCTCGGGCCTGAGCCCACCCCCCACAGCTGGTGTGGGCCCCCTGTGAGCTCTGCTTTGGTAGCTAAGAGCAAATGGGTCCACTGGCGGCGGGCGGGGGGAAGGGTGTGTGTGTGTGTGTGTGTGTATGCTAGGAGCAAGGCAGACCAGCAGGCTTGAAGCAAGGACCGGCAGGGACAAAGTGCACAGGGACACAGGGACGGGGTGCGGAGGGGAGGGCAGAGAAAGCGGAGACGGTCATCTGGAGGTTCCATTGTCAAAGAAATAAAATAACGACAAATAAAAGAGCTGGATTAAAAATGTACTCCAGGACCAAACAGAAGAGCAGTCTGAGCCGAAGAAAGACCCACATTTGGAGACGGAACGGGCTGCACACATTTTCAGGAACTACCGACAAAAGGAAAATGACAAGAGTAGGAAAAAAACTCCCACCCGCTTCAAAGCAGGAAAGAAAACAAAACAAAACAAAACACAAAAACCTGGTTCCATATATGAGAACCAGCACCAGGCTGGCCTTGGGTTTTGTATTTGGGGCTGGTTGTAATAACGCGCATCTGAAGGCAGCAGAGCGATGCCTCTGGAGAATCTGGGGGCAACAACAACAACAAAAAACTTGGTCCTCAACAATTTTTATCTCCACCAAATTCCCTTTCGAAGGCAAAGGAAACTCGGGATGTTTGCCGCTGCCCGTGTTCAATAGCAGATACAAATAAAAAAATAAAATTAATTTTAAAAATATGCAGGCTTCTAGGGGCGCCTGGGTGGCTCAGTGGGTTAAGCCTCTGCCTTCGGCTCAGGTCATGATCTCGGTCCTGGGATCGAGCCCCGCATCAGGCTCTCTGCTCAGCAGGGAGCCTGCTTCCCTTCCTCTCTCTCTGCCTGCCTCTCCGCCTACTTGTGATCTCTCTGTCAAATAAATAAAATCTTAAAAACAAATAAAAAATAAAAAATATGCAGTCTTCTAGGTCATGGCCACTGGGGTGTGAAGGGACTGCTGGGTCCCCGCAGTCCCCGCCCAGCCCAGAGCCCTCCGCGTGGCCATGGCTGAGCCCGTCTTGCAGGGCGGGTGGCCCTGCATGTCTCCTGTCGCCTGCACCTTCGCGGCTCTATCCCGTTGTGCAATGTCAGGAAGTGTGTGTGAGAGCCACATCCTTTGCCCGGGCGGCTCCGACGGAATCTTTACTTCACTGGGTGACCACTCAGAACAATAACAGCTGCCACCCTCTTCCTGAACCTAATAACAATGGCTCAGCCCTTTACCCTCCAGGACCCTTATGACAACGACTTTTAGAAAGTTGTTTTGTTTTCTGTCTCCAAAAGCCACACTTGCCCTGGTGACACAGTCACGGCCACTGTCAGGGACCAGGAACTGAGTCAGAGCCTCTCGCCCAGGCTGCTGGAGCCTCTGGGCCTTTCCTCCAAATGGGGAAAAAAGACTGAAGGAGTCTGTGAGGCAGTTTCGAACTCCCTCTCCACCTCAACGTGCTGGGAAGCTTGTGTGTGTTCCTGTCTTAAACACTCAGTATCCTGGACGCACAGGAAGTTCATGGCGAGCCCTGACGTGATAGTCCGGGGCAGCTTTTATTTTCGGCTTTGTTCTTCTTGGTAGGAAGGATGTTAGAAAGAGAGCAAGGGTTGAGGGGTTGTAGGCATACAGCCAAAGGGCCCTATTTACGTGGGTTTGGGGGCAGTCCCTTCTGTGATGTGTCTGAAGGCTGCTGTTCTCGAGTCTCCTGCCGGAGTCCGCTCCTACCCTTCGCACTGATCGTTACCTTCCCAGGGAGGAGGGCCATTTTGAAAGGCCCAGAAGCCTAACAGACTCTGGAGGAGGGTCACTTCCCTTTCCAAGTCAGAAAAGGAGTTTACAAGAAATGCAACTCTGAGCATGGGAAACTCAGGCCGGAGGGGTAGAGCAGACCTGTCTGCCCCTAGCTGCCCACCCCCCGAGGACCAGAAGGTTCTCAGGATTGGGGGGCCAGAAAAGCTGTTGATCAACCAGTCCCATGATAATTCTGCAGGCTCCTGAGGTAACTGAGGCAGAGAAATCCACAGCCCAAGGGGCAGAGCTGAGAGAGACTGATGACCACAGCACCTGCCCTCTTCTCGCCACCCCTAGGCACTGCCTAGAACCTTCTAGAACATTGCTCCCACTATCACCCACCTCTACCCCTCCATTTTCTCTTGTTCCTCTTTCTCTTCTCATCCATTTCTCTTTCCTTCTTTCCTTTCTCTCCGTTGTCTTCCTCCCCTTCCCTCCATCTCTTTGTCTTCCATTTGTCCTTCCCTCCCTCACCTGAGCAGGAGGTAGGACTGACTTATGGGGGTCAGCAGAGGTGGTTGTTTTATTTGACATCTGTTTCCTCCCAGTGAAGAAAGACGGCAGAGGTGGAGGTGGTGGTGGTGGGTCCCCCCCTGCCAGTCACTCACCCGGGTGGGTGTTTTACACATCGTCGGCTTTCCTGCCTTTGTTCTAGGTACCTCACTGATCAACCGCAAGGGCCAGAGGCCACTTTTGAACAGAGGCCATTGACAACCATGGGAAGGAAAGGAGGCCTCTCTCCCCGAGAGGTGACACCTCCCTGCTTCTGTACCCTTCTCAGGGATCCAACACCCAGCCAGGTCTGGACACACTTTCTGGGGTGGAGACCTGGGGGTGAGCTCCGCCTTCTGCAGGCCTCAGCTACCTTCATACTCGCAGCAGGGGAGGGGAATGAAGCTACAGCCTTCCCTCCCCCTCTCTGAGTTCCCCAAAGTCTGAGAAACGTGGAGAGAGAGCAAGGCCCTGGAGGGTCAGGATCGCTCCTCTTCCTGACCCAAATGGAATGGTCATGCGCCATGACACACAGACCCACTGCCTGAGGTCCTTCTGTGATGATCGGAGGTGGGGTGGCTTTTTGGTTTTGTCCAAAAAGACAGAAGCCCCAGCGAGAAAAGCGGAGGGAACTCAAGTAAGAAAGAGAGTCAAGCCGCCGGTGCTTTCTTTGGACAAGTTTTTCAAGCCAGATTCTAATTTTAGGGGCCCCACACTGGTGGCAATAAGCAGACTCAGGTGTAAGGAATGAGTTATTTAGAAACTGTGGCTCGACTCAGAAAAGAGTATGAGGTTTTGCCTCGACATGAAAAGAGGAACCAGGGTTAAAAATAAGCAAGAGTGGGTCAGGACGGAGAGCCGGTCGGATCTCTTATTTCACCTCCTTGCACATGAGTCTCAGCATGCTACCCGGGAGCCTTCTACTTCTGTGATCTCAGGAAGGTGTCGTGTTTTTATGGGAAGGTGTATCCTTCGGAGGGGAAGCTTCCACAGACTGCCTGGGCCCCACAGATCCCTGCACCCTGGTTCCCTGCTGTGGGCCACCCAAGAGGCCACAGGCCCAGGCCTGGCCCAGCCCTCCGGTCCAGCAGGGCCCCAGCTTTTCTACGAAGACTGCCTGCCCATCACTCTGGTTGAGCATGGCCTCAGGTCACCAGCTCTGTCCTCCTGCTCTGACTGTGGGGGCGGGCAGCTGCTTGGGCACCTGGCTGACAAGCCAGCCTGTGGCCCCTGAGTGACCCGTGCAGAGAAAGCTGTTGGTGGCTGAGCCACCCAGATCCCCTCTGGGGACTGGTAACTGAGAAGGACACCTGTCTCGGGGAGAAGAACAGACGGGCAAAGGGGGGCTGAGGCATGGCGGGGCACACTTGGGGGGGCCTCTGGTCCCAGGCCAGGCCTTTTCCCTCACAGGCTGCCCACTCCTTACAGGGGTCAGTCAAAGCAAGGCTCCGCTCTTTGATACCCTGAAAGCCTGATGAGGCCCCAGATTCTGAAACCACCTCGGGACAGGGAGCAACTCCCGGGAACACACAGCCACGGTGACAAGGACGTAAGGGTGAGAGGGGGACATGCCAGGCTCAGTCAGGGCCTGTTTGCAGGCCGCGGGTATAGCCATGCGCACAAGAAGCCACAGAGTTATGTCTTTTCCAGCTCAAGGCCTAGTCATACTTGAAGTCGTCTTCACTTTGAAGGAATAGAAGAAACCACAAGGGGAAAAAAGATCAAAAGCATTGACCAACTTTTAACTTAAGAGAGTTGATACTCCTTTCAGCAAACCGCCTGTCAAAGGTGCCAACCTGGCCAGGAAAGCTCACAGCATCCTAGACTCACACAACACCGCGGAGGCTGTGGGGGCCCATGGCCCGCCCCACACAAGACTCCCCTCCGGGGAGACCACCGTGCCCATGACAAGCAGCTGCCAAGGACCTGAAAGGACCGTCTGATGCTCGGGGTGCCACCATTCATCCCTGGTGACAGGGCTGAGATATGTGGGTGCCCCAGACGCACAAGAAACATCCAAATGGATATTCTTCAGATCCTGGTGCAGACACCCACCGGGAAGGATGAAGCAGCCCAGAGGACTCAGCCTGACCTCTATCGGGTGGGGTGACACCAAATGAGCCCAAACTGGCATCTCCCAGAAGCCCCTGCCTCAAAGAGCCCCAGCTGCCCAGGTACGTAGCTTTGAAAGCCCCGGGGTTGGTTTAAGTACCCCCTTAGGGTCTCATTCTCTGACTTAGTGGCTCACTTGAAGCAATCCCTTTGGCCCCTGTCATCTTCCCAGAGGTGTTCTACTCCACAGGCCTTCACCTCCTTGAGGCATTTTCAATGACAAGTGTCCCCAACACCTTTCTGGTGTCCTGCCCTCAACGGCATCCTAGCTCTGGCCAAAATGTGTCGTTCCCTTCACATTTTGGAATCTGTGATCATGCCCCACCTCTCCTCCACTTGGACTTTCTTTTCAGCTAAACCCCACAGGCCCTGTGGCTGTCCTCCATGACATGGCATCCGAACCCTGGTCCATCCCTGCCCTTTGCTGGGCACATGGGTGCAACTTTTTTTGGTGCCTCTGACCACAGTCCGGAGAATGGAGCATGACTCCTCTGCCCCCACCCTGAGGACATCTCCTTTGTTCTGACACCACCCCCCACCCTTAATGCAGCCAGATAAAAATAGCTCCCTGGGCCTCCACACCACTCCGTCTTTATGCCTTGTGGTCACACAGAGCCCATGACGTTTGTCATGCAAACTCTGGGGGGTGGGGTGGGCTTTTCAGACTCAGCCTTGGAAAGACTTGCCGCAGCCAATTCTTTGTTAATGTTTAATAGCAAGTTTTACACACTTGGACTCTACACGGTGCCACCAGGTGCCACGAGCTTCAGTCAGCCTTTGGCAGAACAGGTGTCTACAAATGGAAAGCACTGTTTTGTGTTGACCCATTGGGCGATCATCTAGGCCCTCAGATAAAACTGGTCTGTTCTCCTAGAAGTTCCTCTCCTCTCTCTCCCTCCTGGACCACCGACCCTTACTCAGTTGAGCTCACTGCAGAAAATAAGCAACAAGCTACAATCCCTTTCCATTGTCTCCAGGCACCCTCCCCCAGTGGAGTGGGGTCTCCGCTTACCAACCAAGCCACCCCCACCCGCAGACTTCTGGGGAGAAAGAGGCTTAGCCAGGCCCTCATGTCCGTGTGTTTGGGGCACATCCTTTCTTTTCTGTCTTCTTCCTCTCTGTCCCTTTCTCTGCCAATACCAGCTCTACTCAGGGCCAGATGTCCAGCTTGACAAAGGGCTTACCTGGACAGTGAATTTATCATCTTCATTGGGCAGAATCCTGTACGTGTAAACACAATTCCGGTATCTGAAATAGACCAAAAGCTTCGTTAGAACCCATGTGAGGGAATTCATTTCTCTGGGAACTGAAAAGACAGGAATCCCTGACATGGCTCGAAGAAGCTAAGCATGACTCTGAACTTTGGAGCTGACCATTCCAAGGTGGAGATCAGCCGTGACATCAAGCAGCCCCAGTCTGAGGACCCTTCCCTCTGCCCCCTGCCCACCACTCAAGGAGTTCCAGGAAAAGCCATGTGGGGTCTTTTGGGCATGATTTACATGGGCACTTGACAGCTGTGTGGTTTGATTTAAAGGTATCTACCCTCAAGACATAACTTCAAGAGTATTTAGCCCCTCCAGGGTGTCTGGCACTTGATTCAACATTTGTATGTGTTCTTTTACTAGATTTTATTTTATTTTATTATTATTATTTTTCAATGTGGGGCTTGAACTCATGACCCTGAGATTAAGACCTGAGCTGAGATCAAGAGTCAGCTGCTTAACCAACTAAGCTACCCAGGCGTTCCTCTTTAACTAGCATTTAAAGTTATACACTAGTTTAGGGACACTTAGGTGGCTCAGTCGTTGAAGCATCTCTCTTCATCTTAAGTCATGATCCCAGGGTGCTGGGATGGAGCCCCACCTACTTGTGATCTCTCTCTCTCTCTGTCAAATAAATAAATAAATCTTTAAAAAAAAGAGAGAAAAGAAAAAGAAATGTCTCCTCCCCCTTCTGTTGAGCCCTGCTTCTTTGATTTACTACTCCTTTTTGTAACTCATCCCAGAACTCTTAAATGTACACTCAAACTTATATATATACATATCTTTTTTTTTTTAAGATTTTATTTATTTATTTGACAGACAGAGATCTCAAGTAGGCAGAGAGGTAGGCAGAGAGAGAGAGGAAGGGAAGCAGGCTCCCCGCTGAGCAGAGAGCCCGATGCGGGGCTCCATCCCAGCACCCTGAGACCATGACCTGAGCCGAAGGCAGAGGCCCAACCCACTGAGCCATCCAGGCGCCCCTATATTACATATCTTTTTAAGTGCACATAATATCACCATATATATGTTGTTCTGACATTTGCTTTTCCCACCAAAAAACATATTTTACAGGTCTCTCCAACTCACATCCCACCATGCAGTTATATGATCATTTATTTGACTGGCCCATGATGACGGCTGGGTAATTACTTTTAGCTTTTTACTCTCCTAAACGGTGTTGCAGTGAGCCTCTTAGCGCCTAAGTGAGCCTCTTAGCGCCTACACCTCGTGGGATGGCTGAAGTTACAGATGCAGCCTCCCCATCAGTGCGATGGGGACCCTAACAACCCCGGCCATCTGTCGCTGTGTCCACTGAGTGAGTTAACGTGGGAGGAGCATTTAGAATAGTGCCTGGAACACGCCGGACCCTGCACGTGCTGACATTTACTAGCGGCTGTGGGGAGATCACCACCAGGAGAAGAGCCGCACGAAAGACGTGGGCTTTGTGTTTTGAGGGAGACTGACGGGACTGATGATCACCGCCCTGCGAGGCTGTCTATGTCACTTTTCTCTCCCACTAACCGGATATGTCTGTTTCCCCACCCCCTGCCAGCAGGCTGCTATCAGACATGTTAATCTTTGCAAATCTGAGAGGTTAAAGAAAAATGAGTACTCACTTTAATCTGCCTTTCTTTATGAGAAAGGTTGACTGTGTTCCCATGTTTCACTATTCGTCTTTCTTTTTCTGAGAATTTCTTTTCATGTGTTTGGCTTACTCTATTTTTTTTTTTTTTAATCACCTTTTGCTTATTTATTTGTAAGACTTCGATACATGCCGCAATATATTTTGGAATTATTTATTGTTGACGGTGTTGGTGGATTTTTTTTTTTTTAAGGCTGTGTAGAGATTAAATGATTTTATGTGGTCAAGTTTTACAATCTTTTTTTGGCTTTTGAACCAATGGATGTTTCAAGAAAGTTTTGGAGAATATTTTGGGTAATTTTGCTTCCACCCGGCTCTTCATTTCTCGCAGGGAAGTTTCTTTTTCTGTCTTTGTCTCGTCTCTGAATGCTCATCACTGTGTACCCTGTCCTGTGTCCAGAGCCCGAGAGGAAGCCACTACTGGCTTATTTCAGAGTCAGCAAGGATGACTCTCTAGGGCACTGTCACCTCACCTCCTGGAGATGTCCCAGAAATGGTGAATCGCCCCAGACCCCCATCTCCCCCTTCCTCCCACCCCAGCCTCAGCCCCCTTTGCAGAGCCCTGGGGTAGCCCCACCCTGCCCGGCCCTTATCTTCCTCTTCCACTGCTTGTTCTCAAGACACTTCCGCTGGTAGATATGCAAATGAGACCAGGCCCAAAACAGTCTTTCTTGGCTGAGGGCAAAGAAGGGGAGCAGGCCCCAAACATCAGCCTTGCAACAAAAAGAAGAGGGTCACCAGGACAGGGGCAGAGACAGCTGCACACGACAGGAAGGCCCTTTAGTTAATCAAATGTGGCAGACAAGCCGTTCTGGCTTTTTCAGAGAGGTTCTAGGAACACTGAAATGTGAAGGGGTTCCAGTTCCATGTGACCCAGACAGATCAGAACTCAGAAGCGAGTACAATAGAAAGAGAGGACACTCTCCCTTAGACAGTGACATCTCAGCAGCCACCACACATGGGGCTGGACACACTGTCCCTGCAGCTGGGTCAGTTCACAGTCTGGGAGGGAAAATGTACCGCGTCACCACGCCCTGCACGCCCCGCCCACCGGAGATGGGCTGTTCCAGACTGCATGAGGGGGAAAAGGGGCTCTGCAGGCAGGTGAGGGGGCTCCCCAGCCCTCCCCCACCACTCCTCAGCAGCTGCACTTTACTCTGGTCCCAGACGCATAAACATGTACAAATACACACACATACAAACAGAGAACACGCATGTATACATGTACATACGGGTGTGTACACACAGATGCGTGACCTACATGTATACACACAGGCGCACAGTCTTACACGTGGCGTGTTTAGTGAAGGGTCCACGACAAAATCCTCTTTGACAGCAGCTGCCCTACAACGTAATCCAGACGGCGCACGCACTACGACAGTCTCGTACAGCCCTTCCCAGCTCTTTGTGGGGATTTAGCAACAATTTAGGGGGCTAACCCCTTAGGTCCTCAGTTGCTACTCCTTCCAGGGACTGGGTTGCCTTTCAGGGCAACCATGTCAGGAAGAGTGCCCCCTGGAGACCGAGGTACGTGGGACATTGTTCCACTCTCAGGTGAAGTGGGGCTGAGAACAAATTTCCCACGTGACTGATAACATGATAACAGGTGCCCACCCTGTCCTAAGTGGGAAGAGGCTTCCTCTGAGCAGCACATTACTAGAGCAATCCTAATATGGTTTGGGAAGGTCTACTCAAGCACAAGAGGGCAAGCCAATGGAAGCAGAAAGAAACACTGTGGCATTTTTATTCTCTTGGATACATATGACTATTTCTACATGACTACTCCGGGCCAAGTGAACACGGACAAGTGGGCCCAGAAACATCTTCTACCATGGTGAGACTCATGGGGGTTGGGGGTATGAGGGGACAGAGAAATCAAACTCTAAAATTCAAGAACCTGGGGCACCTGGGTGGCTCAGTGGGTTAAGCCTCTGTCTTTGGCTCAGGTCATGATCCCAGGGTCCTGGGATTGAGCCCCACATCGGGCTCTCTGCTCAGAAGGGAGCCTGCTTCCCCCTTTCTCTCTGCCTGCCTCTCTGCCTACTTGTGATCTCTCTCTGTCAAATAAATAAATAAAATCTTTTAAAAATTTTTGAAAAATAAAATTAAATAAAGTTCAAGAACCTCATTAGTGTCTCTGTCTCACTCTGTCAATCGGCTTAGTGTGCTCTATAATTGTTTTTAAACCTGTTTGTAATTCTTATAATATATCAGTTCTAATTTCTGGTGTTGTTTGTACATTTTTTTTTTTCTGGCTTAAATGTTGTAGACTTCTGGACAAGATGGGGTGGGGGAACAAGGGGTGGAAACCCTGCATTCAAAAAGCCACTTGGACTGATAAAGAGACAAGAGAAAATGTATGTCAGCCCTAGGAACCAAAGGTGTTCACTACTTACCACCAAAACCTCAAAGAATCCAGCCAAAGAGAGTCAGAAAATGGATGAATTATAAGAGGCCATTAGTTCAGAAGAAAGAAGGTGAGAGGAGGCCAGGTGGCCAAGTGAAAGGTGGAGGGGAGGCAGCCAGAGTGCTGTTGGGGGTCTGTTGAGTACCTTGCCCCAGCAGCTGGGAGTCCAGCACATTGTTCCTTGTATGAGACCCCTGGGAGGAAGCCCACCTATCTGTGAGCCACACCACCCCTCATCACTTACCTCCATCAGCTGGATCTCAGATTGGGGCTCCCACCCCCATCCCTGCTGGTCTTTTATGTCTCTAGGAAGAGGATTTGGGCAGAAACCCACTCTGTTCTCCAAAAGAATCTGTTCCAACTTTTCCCAACAGTTCTTTGTCAGAAAAGAAAAGTCGCCAGACTTACGAAAACATTGCACCACTCCAAAGAAGGGCATCATTTTCCTAAGGACTCAAAGGTGTTCCTTCCATGTTTCATAGAATCACTACACAAAGAATAAAAGACATTTTGGCGAAATCTGACTTGAGAACTCAGTCCACCATTGCATCTCCGGCCCAGGAAGATCGATGGTAAAGTCTGAGCAGCGTGAGACGAGGAAAAGCGATCAGATGGGAAAACCCAGGAGTTCACGAGTCAGCATGAAACACCACATCTGAGGCGATAAACAGCAGCTCATGTCCTGGAGAATGCTAACAAAGAAGAAAAACTCAAGAAAGTCGGTACAGCAAGAAAAGACAGGGAGGGAACAAGAGAAATAGAGACAGAGCTCTGTCCTCAAACATAAGTAGAGGTTTCTGAAAACAGAGATAATTTTTTAAATAAAAATAAAAAACAAAACAGGTACTGAATCTAAGAGCATATGACTTGAAAAGCTGAAAATTAAGTGGCCAACCCTTGGGCAAATTGAATAAAGGAAAGAAAAAAATGTTCACCTTCTTCCTACCCGCCATCTAGACTGGGTCCATCATTTTCCATCTGCCTTGTGTCTGGGAGATGGACCGTGTGGGCTGCCTCACACAGGTCTGGCACAGGCAAGTGAGAGGAACACCTGAGGGAGGCATTTGGTCCCCTGACCCCACCCTACCTCCAGCAGAAGGCCTGATGACAGCCTGTCCTCTGGCTCTTTAGGTATGAGAATGGGTTCCCCAGGTTGCTAGTTCCAGGCTGTGCTGCCTTCCCTGTCAAACCTCTGGATTAAGCCATCTCTTCCCTGCTAGGAGCCCAGCGAACACAAAGAGGAAACAAAATCAGAAAGAGAAAAAGAAGAAAGAACAGTAACAAAAGAGAAATCTGAAAATTACAGAAAACTATGTACAACTGTGTGTTAGAACACTCAAAAAGCTCAACAAATGGACTGTTCTCTGAAAAATAAAGATAACTTACTGAAAGTGAAACAAGAGATAGAAAACAAAAATCAATCAACACCAAAGAAGAAACTGAAGCAAATATTTGAAAATTATCTCTGGGGATGCCTGGCTGGCTCAGTCAGTGGACCATGCAACTCTTGATCTTGGGGTTGTGAGTTAGAGCCCCATGTTGGGTGTGGAGATTGCTTAAAAATTAAGTAAAAATAAATAAATAAAAATGGTCTCTGTAAGTGGCTCTGAGGAAAAGCACCTCTGCCAAACTTTTTTTAATATTTCAAAAAAATCAGATAATAATGATGTCACATAAATGTCTCCATGTTTTATCATTTCCATGGCTCTTAAACCTTTTTTTTTTTTTTAAGATTTTATTTATTTATTTGACAGAGATCACAAGTAGGCAAAGAGGAAGGCAGAGAGAGAGGGAGCAGGCTCCCTGCTGAGCAGAGAGCCCAATATGGGGCTCGATCCCAGGACCCTGCGATCATGACCTGAGCCGAAGACAGAGGCTTTGACCCACTGAGCCACCCAGGCGCCCCCATGGCTCTTAAACCTTAACTTGACCAAAATCATATAAATCAATATCACCTATGAGCATATATACAAAAATTCTAAATAAAATTCAGAATACCAAAAATATTAATATAATCAAGAACAGAACAGTTCATTTTAATTCTGCGAAAGAGGTTAATGTTAGGGAGTTTATAAATTTAAGCTATTATGCCAGTAAATGAAATAAGGGAAACAACATAATCATCTCAATAGATATTAAAAAGGCATCCCATCAAATTAAATACTTAGTCATTCAAAACTTTATAAAACTAGGAAAAGAGGGGTCCTCGTTTGACACGACAAAGAGTGAAAATTCACTTTTATCAAGAGCTAACTTCGTGTGGATATTATATCAAGTCCTTCCCAGGCAGTGTCATGTTTGACTCTCACAGAACCTCCTGAGGTACATCTCTTCTCTTCCCAATATCCTCCACTGCAATGTTTTAGAAATACTGGCCAATGTAGTAAACTATAAAACCTTAATCAGAGTTCTAAGTACCTGGAAAGTAGGCCACAAAATGATCACAATTTATATATAACATGATGGTCTCTCAAGAAAATCCAAGAGAAGCAAATGAAAAACAGTTTGAAATAATGAGGAGTAAGTAAAATGGCAGAATAAAAGTTAAATTTATAAAAACCTATAAATTCCCTGTATGTTATCAGTTACCACAAAAGGGTAACTGGAGAAGAAAAGGTTTCATTTACAAAAGTAACAAAACTATAAAGTAATCAGACGTAATCCTAATGAGAAATAGAAAGGATCTATAGAAAGAAAACTACAAGATTTTAAAGAAAGGAATGTGTACTTATCATTAAGACTAATACTAAAATATTCCTGGGATGTCTGGGTGGTGCAGTCAGTTAAGTGTCTGCCTTTGGCTGAGCTCATGATCCCAGGGTCCTGGGATCGAGTCCCAAATTGGGCTCCTTGCTCAGCAGGGAGCCTGCTTCTCCCTCTGCTGCTCTCCCTGCTTGTGCTCTCTCTGATACATAACTAAATAAATAAATGACTAATACTAAAATGTTCCTTTCCACAAGTTATATTATGGATTTCCTGCCATTGGAATTGAAGTCCCAACTGTATTTTTTCCAACTTGACAAAATTCCTAGCTGGTTCACCTGGAAGAAAACTCAAAAACAACAGATAAGAAAATCCTAAAATAAAATAACTTACAAAATTGCGGTGATGTATTTGGCATAAGAAAACCAGACATACGTGGAAAAGGGTAAACAGGCAAGAAAGATATATATAATACTTAATATACAGGAAAAGAAGACTCAGAAAAGGCATAAATCCATTTAGTCAAAGTTTCTGAGAAAGATGATTGGTTACTAAAAAAATACACATACACCTTTGTCTTACACCATTCATTGAATCACTGATTTAATTCCAGAGAGATTAAAGTGTTCAATGTAAAGACAAAAAGAAAAACAAAAACCAGAAATAAAATCCCCAAAAAGCCTATCATTCTTCCATCTGTTTTTGCCAAATACCTTGCATGGGATATACACATTTGTTCAATCCACCGGCCGCCACTACTACGTAGCCATTCTCAGCCCTGCTTTTCAGATGAGGAAACCAAGACCCCATAGAATTGCTGGAGGCTGGACAGGCACAATCATCCTTAGCCCGAGTCTATCAAGTTCCACAGACCCTGTCCTAACCCTCCCACCTCCCAATGGGGACAGAAACAAACAAACAAACAAAACAAAATAGCTGTGCATGGACACTTCACATTGAAAAGCAAAGGAGAAAAAAAATCACAAAGGAAAAAGACTGATAGACTTCATGAAAATTTACAATCTCTGAATGTCAAAGAAATCATAAAGTTTAAAGGCAAACCACAGTGCAAATATTTGCAACAAAAGTGATCTAAGGGACAGCTGGGTGGCTCCTTCGTTAAGCTTCTGCCTTCGGCTCAGGTCATGATCTCAGGGTCCTGGGATGGAGCCCCAAGTCCAGCTCCCTGTTCAGCCTGCTTCTCCCTCTCCCACTCCCCCTGCTTGTGTTCCCTCTTTGGTTGTCTCTCTCTCTGTCAAATAAATAAATAAAATCTTAAAAAAAAAAAGTGATCTAAGGTCTTCATGCAAACAGGTACCAGAAAAACCACAGCTTCATAAGAAAAATGGCAAACAGAATGCACAACTCATTCTCCAAAGACAAATTATGAAGGTCAACAGTCCTACCAAACAAGTTTCCTGGGACTGCCACCAAGAAATGCAAAGAAAAAGGAACAGAAATGAAACACTTTCACCTTGCAACTTAATAATGTTTTTTTAAATTTCTTTTCAGCGTAACAGTATTCATTGTTTTTGCACCACACCCAGTGCTCCATGCAATCTGTGCCCTCTCTAATACCCACCACCTGGTTCCCCCAACCTCCTCCCCCCCCCCGCCCCTTCAAAACCCTCAGATCGTTTTTAAGTGCAGATATTTTTAAGTGCAAATATTCAGTCCAGGAGACCGGAATGAGGTGAGCACCCCTCATACAGCCGGCCATAACACAAAATCGAACAAAATTTCTGGAAAGTGATTTGTCCTTCTGTATCAAGAGACTAAAAAACTTTTCAGCTCTTTGATCCGGTAATTCCACCGCTGGGAATCTGTAACCAGAAATGTCACATCTGCACTGAGCCCTTCATCACCATCATGTTTGTAACAACAAAACGCTGCTGGTAACTTAAATGTCTGACAATACAAGACTTGCTTCAGAAGTTACAGCACATCATGTAATAGAATTTTGGCACCTGTTAAATATGATATTTAGGGAAAAGAATTTTAACTAACCAGGAAAGGTTAGCATTGCTAAAAAACACAAACCAAAATGACATGGTTAGAGCTAAATATATAGTACAGAGATTTATCTCTCTCTGGGAGAAAGAGGAATGCAGAGAGAGAATATACACCCACGAATTAACAGTATTTATGTTGGTCTCTCGGCAATTGGGTAATTATTTTCCTCCTTTACACTTTGTGCCCTTCATATATTATATTTAATGGTGTATTTTTTAAAAAGATTTTATTTATTTATTTGACAGACAGAGATCACAAGTAGGCAGAGAGGCAGGCAGAGAGAGGAGGAAGCAGGCTCCCTGCTGAGCAGAGAGCCTGATGTGGGGCTCATCCCAGGACTCTGGGATCATGACGTGAACCAAAAGCAGAGGCTTTTGGAGCCACCCTGGCACCCCCTTAATGCTGTATTTTTTTTTTAAGTTACTTGAAAGGGACACGGCAGTGCTTATTAGCAGATCTAGTTCTACGTGGCCTCCGATGCCAGCAATGGCCTCACAAGTGGTCTCCTCTTCAGAGGCCAGGTGCCTGGCTGGTAAGTGAGGAGGCTAGAGCAGCGGACCATTTTGGAGCCAGCCCTACCTGAGGTTATTTTTAAAAAGTAGCTGAACCCAAATTGTTTGGGTGCTGGTACTTGTTAAAACTATATATATATATATTTTTTTCATTTTTATCTTATTTTTTTTTTTAAAGATTTTTGTTTATTTGACAGAGAGAGACACAGGGAGAGAGGGAACACAAGCAGGGGGAGTGGAGAGGGAGAAGCAGGCCTCCTGCTGAGCAGATGTGGGGCTCCATCCCAGGACCCTGGGATCATGACCTGAGCTAAAGGCAGATCTTTTTTTGTTTGTTTGTTTTGGTTTTTTTTGAAAGATTTATTTATTTATTTATTTGTCAGACAGAGATCACAAGTAGGCAGAGAGGCAGGCAGAGAGAGAAAGGGAAGCAGGCTCCCTGCTGAGCAGAGAGCCTGATACAGGGCTTGATCCCAGGACCCTGGGATCATGACCTGAGCCGAAGGCAGAGACTTTAACCCACTGAGCCACCCAGGTGCCCCTGAAGGCAGATCTTAACAACTGAGTCACCCAGGTGCCCCAAGATGAAGTTTTTCTACTTAATGGACAAAGGGGGTGTGACGTGAGCATGGGAGAAAGGAAAGATCTGGTCCCCAGAACTGTGGGCTTGTTCTCCCCACTTCCCTCCAGGACAAGGCCTGCTGCAGCTACCCACACTGATCTCCACCTTATCTACAAGCTGGGCTCCCTCTTCAGAGCCTTAGGACTTCTGTCCCCTCAGGATCTCCCTCCTAAATGGAAACTAGTTAATCACTCTTAAGATGGCCGCCATTCCTTCTTGACTTTCTCTTCAATCTACCTGGTGCTTCTTCCTGGCATCCGTGCCCCATACCCCTCTCTCCCTCAGGCTTCTGGGCACTCAACCCTGGCCCCAGCAGCCACTGGACACTCATGCACCATTCAACTGTTCTTCCTGCCTTATCTCTTCGAGCGCTTCCTCCAATGAGGCCCCACATGACAGCTCACTGTCTCCTGGAGGCTCTTACAGGCCTCCAGGAAGTTCTTGAACTGACACTCAGGCCCAAGCTCTCCT
Organism: Mustela nivalis; assembly: GCF_964662115.1. Lineage (NCBI taxonomy): Eukaryota > Metazoa > Chordata > Mammalia > Carnivora > Mustelidae > Mustela > Mustela nivalis. The sequence continues at coordinate 74,336,187 of NC_139030.1, forward strand.
CTTTCCTTCTGCTGCGGAATTTTCTTCACAGACGACCCATTCTCCCCTGCATCTGAGATGTCACTACTCACTCTATCACTTGTACGAAATAATAGCCAGTGGATGCTCATCACGTGCCTTGCCTTGGGTCACACACGTTGCCCACACTCTCCCATTTTACCCTCCCAATAATCCAATGACAACAACAGATAGACAGATAACCCTGTCTTTTTAAAAGGGCAGAGGACCCGAATACATATTTCTCCAAATAAGATAGAGAAATAGCCAAGCAACATGAAAAGAAACTCAACATCATTGGTCATTACGGAAACACAACTCAAAAGTCGCAACAAGAGGCCACTTCACACCCACCCTGGGATGGTTATTACCAAAAAGACAACGACAAAGCTGGGTAAAGATGTGGGAGCATCAGAACCCTCACACACAGCTGACGGGTACAGAAAACAGAGCCGCTTCTGTGAAAGCAGGGTGACAATCCCACAAAAAGCTAGAATTACCATAGGACCCAGCAATTCCTCCCGAGACCACCGAAAACACATGGTCTTTATGTTCACATAAAAACTTGCACACGAATGTTCACAGGAGCAATGTTCACAACAGCCCCCAAAATGGAAACAACCCACATGTCCATCAATTGATGCATGGACATGTACAGTGTGGTCTATCCACACAACAATTATTTAGCCATAAAAAGGAACACTCAGGATGCCTCACAGGTGAAATTAAACACATTGTGCTGGGTGAAAACAGCCGGACAGAGGTGGCCACGTATTATATATGATTCCATTTATAATCCAAGGACTGGGCATGTCACCAGCGACAATGCAGGGTGGGGACAGGGAGGTTAGTGTCTCATGAATAGAACTCACACCAGATATGGCCAACCACAGAGGGCCTCCCCCTTAGGACAGTGTCTCAGCGCAGGGATTTGGGCAAGAAAGGTGGGCTTCCCCTCACTTCATCACTGGGGCAAGCAGGAAGGCCTGGTCAGGGGCACCAGTGCCATTTCTCCACCATGCTTGGGCTCACACTTCAGGAGCGGGGACCACTCAACGAAGAAGCACCAGGGTCTGTGCTCATGTGAATGTAACCTGTCAGGTAGGCCAGCTTGCAAAACACACAAAAGCCAGAGCCTGTTTTGGTTCCAGAATGCTGGGTATGGGCCCAGAAAACCTGGAGACACTTGACTGGACCAGGCTCTTCTGAATCACTTCAAATAGAAGATGCCAGTGACCCATTCAACACACAGGCCTTCACAGGCACACCACTCCTGCCTGCCTTCAACCTGGAGAGAAGACTGAAAAGAGTAGCCCTTGGACAAGCTGTTACGTAAAGGGGATTTCAAGAGCCCGTGATCCTTTAGCTCTGGCTGCTGACAACTGTCTGGGCCAGCATTTGTCCTCACTTTCTGTCAACACCAAGTATGAAAACCAATAGTTCTTTGCATTGCACAAAAATAAGCAATGAGCAGTGCAAACCTGACTCAAATGTTGGAAGGGGATTGGAGGAAGGGGGTCATGCCATGCATTCTCACCACAGGATATGGCTTTACACCTCTCCTGGACATCAATGCCCTCCCACGACCCTTCTCTGTGCCTCTCCTTTCCAGGCCTCCCTGACCCCACACACACCTAGGCTGGCTGGCTCCCCTCCTTTTCTCTCTCCTGAGAATGGCCTGAGTTCAAGTCCTGACCCTGCCCGTTATCAGTCCTATAAACATGACAGGCCGCCTAACCTCTCTGGGTCTCAGCTTCCTCATCTGTAAAGTGGGGATGATGGGAGTCCTTCCTCCAAAGGCCATCAGGGACAGTGAGTTAATCCAGGTAAAGAACCTAGAATAGGGAGCCGGGCACACAGTAAGCCTTCAGGAGTCTTTTGGGTTATTTTTAGGCAGAAGAGGTGAGCAACCCCCTTCTCTTAGGGGAACAAGGCTTAAGACTTACTCTACCTCAGTGGCCCTATCACATTCTGGTGTCCCAACAAGAAGAATGCCTTCTCTGAGGGAACTTTTGGTGGCTCAGTGTCCTTCTAGTGCTTCTTTATCCTAGGGGCTGTGCTGACGAGGCCTCCGTCAAGGCTGCCTGGTACACTGTCCCTGGGAAGGCAACTGTGGCTGTGCCTGGGCACCTCAGGGGACAGAGGGTTGTTGTCATGAGGAAACCAAGACCACTTCCCTGCCCCGGCTGCCTAGACGGGGTGCTGGTTCCTGAACCAAAGGCTGTACACGCCTGCTCTTCCCCCAGGAGGAAAACCAACCCTTTCTAGTGCACTGTGGTGGGAAGGCCACCCAACTGGGCTTGTGGTGGTCCCAAAGAGACTGGGTCATCATTCTAGTTCGGCCTGTGCGGCCTGAGCAAGAGGAGGCTGACCCTGCTGACCCCAGGCCCCTTCCATGGAGGGACACCCCTACCCCCGCATCCCCAAAGGTATATCTCTTTTCTGCAGCATAAGCACCTGCAGGTAACACTGACCCCATGCAGACGGGCCACCCTAGCAGGAGAGGAGGGCGTGAGCTTGATACCCCTTCATGTCCCCATCCCAGATGGGTCGGACGCCCCCTCTAGGTGCCCCGTGGCAGCTTTGAGTCGGGTCAGGGGAGGCTGACGCTAGCCCCATCTGGACAAGCCGGCCGTCCCTCATGTTTTCAAGCCCCTTGTCACAAGATGGCAGAGCTAGACTCAAACCACGTGGCCAGCTGCCTGGGGTCTTCCCCCTCCAGCTCTCTGTGCCCAAGAAGGGCCTCTGGGATCTCCCTCCAGCAGGGCTCTCTGAGCTGTGGAGGAAAGGGCTGAGCTTTCCTGCCCAGGGGCAGGTGGTAGGGCTGACCTCTGGGGAGGAAATGTGGGTTTTCGAGGCCTGGGGTGATGGTGCGCTCTTGTCACGTGGGCGGCCCTGAATTGCAGCCTTGTCTTTCGGCGTCTCCCTCCCCCCTCCCTCATTTCATTTAAATAGTCAAATCCTATTCTCTTTCCTGGGCACCAAGGCCACCAGGGAGAAGGTGTACACAGTTCCTGGTGCTCCCAACACAGCAGCTTAGCTTCCCTGCTGTCCCCTCACTCACTGGCGGGCAGTGGGGAGAGGCTCCAGCCACTGGGCACAGGCAGAAGGAGGTCTTGGCATGCCTGGCCAGGAAGCCTTTTCCCTTGGATGTTTCTAGAGAGGGAGGGCAAGCTCCTGGTGGCTTCCTTCTGCAGGCCTGGCTCCCCGGGATCCCTGCGCTCCTAGCTGACTTCCAGACAGACAGCACTTGGGAAATGGAGGAAAGCCCAGCTGCTTTTCACCCTGTCAGGGTTCCTAGCACTAGGAGGAATCCAAGCGCTGGGGTCTGTACCTAAAAGGGCTTTGAGGATGGGAGCTTATGAGAAGAGCAGACATCTGTGGGCACCACGGACACCGTCCCTAAGAAACAGACCCTGTATCTTCGCTGCAACTCTGAGAGTAATTCAGTGCAGATGGGCAGAGGGGAGGACAGAGGGAGGAAGGAATACAGAAAACTAGGCCCAGACCCCAGCCTGCCACCAGCCAGCAGGGCAATGGAGCCAAAGGCCTCCCCTTTCAGAGCTCCTTCCACTCACTCGCAGTCTGGGGCCGAGGGACAAGAGGTTCGCAAGGGGCCTCTACACCCAGCCCTAGCTCTGGCTTGCCAGCGCGGAGTCAGAGACCGTGTCTGTAACCTGTGCACAACCTGAGCACCCTGCCAGAGCACCCTGACCAAAGGGCCGCTGGGAGGGTCCTGGAAACTCTCAGTGGGAGGCTCAGCCCACAGCTAACACCCACTAGCTTGAGCCGTCCACAGGGCAAGAGAGAGCCATGGGGGCCCAGTGGAGTCAGTGTGGAGTGTTCACATCCTTTCCAAGGCCCCACTGGCAGGTGCCCACAGAGGCAGTGCCTGCGGGGAAGTCCTGGGTCCCTTCCCCTGAGTGCAAAAGTGGGGGGTGGTAGGGGAAGTTGGCCTTGGGAGATGAGCCTCTGGTGCAGTCAGCATTTGACACCACTGGCCAGCTGCATCCTTGTCAGCACCCTGGCTTCTCTTGCTGTCCCCTGGAACCCTATGTTCACACTTGGCCTGACGGCGTTAGGAGCAGGGCAGCAAGGGTCCAGTTACCTGGGTGCATGCAGCCTCTGGGGGCAGATGGCCCTGGCTTTGACTGTCATCAGTCTCTGAGCCCATCAGAGCCTCAGTTTCCTCTTCTGTAAAGGGGACTGACAGGGGCCCTGCAGTTCAGGCTGCCGTGAGGATGAAATGGGGTAACAGCAAGACAAACGCTTACACTCAATGCTCAAAACAGGTCTGCGGTCAGTGACTTACTTCCCATCCTGCCTGTTCTGACTTTCTGCAAGTCCATGGATGCTACCTGAGAGGAGCAGGGGGACAACCTATCCCCAACAGTGCCTTGAGGGGTGGTGAGATGACAGGCCTGCAAGCGTGAGGGCCTTTTTCAGACATGGGTCAAACAAGGGTGTTTTAAAAAAGAACCTTCAGCAAGTGGCTGTTTCCTCCGTTGTTAAGACAACTGGAGGTTTCAGCAATATCCCAGAGCTGGAAGTGGGGTGAAGCGGGGGTGTGGGGAGAGTTGATGATGGCCAAGAGGCAAAAACTGGCTGGGGACACAGCCCAGGGCTGAGGACACAGCCCAGGGCTGGGGTGTGGAGAGAAGAGGCTCTCCCTGTCAGTGATGGTGACTTCCTCTGCTCTCAGGGCCCTGAACGCAACTTTGGGGTGAACTGAGAGCTCTTTCTGGAGTGAACCCACCCCATATTCTGATTCCCCGAACAACAACTTCCTCCAGGGACCCAAAGCCTAGGTTCCAGAAAGGTTCTCTCTTGCCACATCTGTTCTTCCTCGAGGGTTTCCAGGCTGGGCAACTTAGACCAACACCTGAGCTGACCAAGCCGCTTTCCAACACAGGCACCCGCTTCGGATCCCTGAGCTTCCACCTGCCTCCCAGAGCCTGGAGACCCCCGGCCCGGCCCCTGGCACCACCGCCCCTGGATAGCGGGCAAGGGTGACCAGGTCCCCGGTGGTCCTAGGGAGCTCCTGGGGCAAAAAACCTGAGCTCCAAGGCCCCGCAGGGCCCACAGTGGGCCTTGGCTGGACCCACCAACAAATCTGGGCAACAGGCAAGACAGGTACACGCATCCCGTGCCATGAAGACAATTTGTCCCCGCGTGGGCGCGAGGCCCCAGCCGGCCTCCCCTCCCCGGCCAGGGCGGGCGCCGCGCACTTACAGCACACACAGCGCGTAGGCCCGGGAGATGGACTCGCTGGCGCGCACGAGGAAGCTCCCGTCCTTGCCCGTCCTGGACAGCAGCTCCTCGGCCTTGGAGCGGGTGATGTTGCCGTGGTTCCAGCAGGGGACCATGGCGGGCACGGGCCTCCCGGGGCGGGGCCGGCGGCCACCGCAGGACCGACGCGCCACTGAGGGTCGCCGAGGCCCCTGCACTGGGAGCTGGAGCCGCCGTCTGTCTGTCCCCTCTCGGCTGCCCCGCTGCTGCCACCAGCTCCCTGACGGACTTCCTGTTTCAGGAGCTCGGCGGGGGAAAGGAAGCCAGCGGCCGCGGAGAACTTCCTCATTGCGGAGACCAGCCGGGGAGGCCGCCTGCTCCTTCCCACCCCGCCCACCCGCCTGCCGCCCCTCCCCACCGAGGCAGCTGCTCTGGGGTGGAGAGGTCCACGGCTGGCTTCTGGAGAAGGGTGGTCTACCAGGTGTGGACCGGCCAAAGCAGTGGCCACCAGCGGCCTGGCCTGCTGTTCTCGTGGGAGGGCCACGCCCGGGCTAGATCCCTCCGCCTTCGGGCCTACACTGCCCCAGAGCTGCTTCTCCGACCCCGGCCTGCGCACCCGGAACCTGGCAAAACTGAAGGGTGGGGGCACAGGTGAGCCCCGGCCCCACGTGAGAGACTCAGGGCACCGTGCAGCCCTGGGTGCTGGGAGGACCTTGGATGACACCACCGAAGGGCTCCAAGGGCCCGGGTGACAGCTCTGTGACAACCTTAACCCTCGTCCCCAGGGGCCTGTGGGTGTGAAGGAGCCCTGCTCTCCAGGGCCGCCCTGCTTAGTGACACAAGAAGGGTGTAGAGGGCCCGAAACATGGATATAGCACCGGGCGAACACAGGCTGGGTTTTCACCTCTGGGTCTTTCCAAGATGCTGGGGAAATCACACTTTGCTCTGGGCTGGCCACCTGGCCAAGGATAAGCAATGGGTCTTCCAGTGTCCCTTACCTCAGCGGAGTGGGCGTGGCCGGCAAGGCTGTGGCTCTTCCCAGTCTGGGCGTGACTGCACGTGCCAGTGGCTCAAAGGAGAGCTGACTCCCAGGGGCCACCACCCTAGATCAGCACGTTCTGGGGGCTCCAAAGCGGACACCCAGGCCTGGGGTGCACTCAGTTCTTGGGTCAAGCCAACCAGGGTGAAGGGTCACTGTGACCTATTGCGCAAGGTGTGCTGCCCCTCAATCCCACACCCAGACCTTGCCCCAACAACCCCTGCCCAACCAAGACCTGACAGGAGACCTCCCTCCACAGGCGGGAGCTCAGGGAGCCTCCATCCGAAACCCATAGCTCTACATCCGCATTTGAGCTGCAGGAGCTGCCAGACTTCTCTCTGTCGGCCCGTTTCCTCTTTTCTACCTTGAGGAAAGTAGCTCCTAAGGGAGCTCACCTGCGCTGTGGTGCCTCCAGCACCTCCTCTTCATAGACATACTCCCGCATAGCAGGTGTTTCTGAACAACCACACTCTGATTCTGAGGCCCAGAGTGTGGCTCCTGGGCTCCAGGTGAAGTTCCTTCTGGAAACTCCAGCCCAGTAACCTCCCCAGTCCTCTCTCCCACCTCCCCAAGTCACTCTGAGCTTCCTCTCCCCTAACCACTGCCCCTCCCCCCGCTCCTTCCACTGGGCCAGTGACTCAACTCCCAAATCCTCAGAACATAGGAAGTGTAGGAAGCGAGGGTCCTCTGGGCAGGTCCTAAGATACTCATGGGGAAATGATGAGGACAAGGGCTAGCCTCCACTCTCTGGCCTTCCAGAAGCCAGCAGATGGATCCTCTTATCACCCACTTAGCACTGGTCTTGCCTCCCTGCTAACCTCCGCCAGCCTCCTCATTGGTCTCAGTCTTGAAGCCCCCTGGTCTCTCTAGGGCCCATCAGGAGGACCCATCTGCAATCCTGGCCCCTCAGGACTTCGACAATTCATCCATCACAAATGGAAAACTGACTCTTCCATTTATAACTATCTTCTTGCCATACTCTCCAGCTTCCCGCCTTCCCTCTCTCAGGCCTCTAGCCCCACCAAGTCCTGCCTCTCAGCAGAACTGGGTGACCACTGGGACTGCCCTTGTCCTTCGACTCCACTGTGATTTCCCTTGGACACACATGACACATACATGACACATATGTTTCCCTAATTTTTAGGGCCCATCCCATCTCTACTTCCGCCCAATGCAGTTGCCTGAGCCATCTGACATGGTCCGCTTCCTGGTCCCCCATCCTTCTGCTCCCCATGTTTGAAAAACTGCAATACTTTTTTTTTAAGATTTTTTTTTTAAGATTTTATTTATTTATTTGACAGAGAGAGATCACAAGTAGGCAGAGAGGCAGGCAGAGAGAGAGAGAGAGAGGAGGAAACAGGCTCCCTGCTGAGCAGAGAGCCCGATGCGGAACTCCATCCCAGGACCCTGAGATCATGACCTGAGCTGAAGGCAGCGGCTTAACCCACTGAGCCACCCAGGCGCCCTTTTTTTTAAAGATTTTTAATTTATTTATTTGACAGACAGAGATCACAAGTAGGCAGAGAGGCAGGCAGAGAGAGAGAGAGAGAGAGAGAGAGAGGGAAGCAGGCTCCCTGCTGAGCAGAGAGCCCGACGCGGGACTCGATCCCAGGACCCTGAGATCATGACCTGAGCCGAAGGCAGCAGCTTAACCCACTGAGCCAACCTGGTGCCCCAAAAAACTGCAATACTTTTTAAAAAAGATTTTATTTATTTAAGAGAGAGAACACATGGGGCAGAAGGAAAGGGAGGGAGAGTCCTAGGTAGACTCCACACTGGGCACAGAGCCCTCCAAGGGGCTCCATCTCACAACCCTGAGATCAAGACGCAAGTGGAAATCTAGAGTGGGGATGTTTAACTGACTGAGCCCCCTGGCGGGGGAGGCTTGGAAAACGACAACATTTGGATCAGGACTGCCGTTATGGTGGGTGCGTGGGGCCTGGGTAAATATTTTTTGCAGGGACCATGTCTTTATACACAATGTATTAAAAATTTGTGTTATAAAATTGTGGACTCATGTGGGGTATAGTGATTTATCAATGAAGATTGAGAATAATGGCTAGAGAAGTGGTGATTTTTTATACCTTTCGTATCCAGTCAGGGCACGGGAAGAGTCTGTGATGTCCAGGCTCTTGCTTCCTGTCCAGATCCCATTTTTTATTGTCTTGTGTTCACAGAAGCCCTTTGCTGGATCCCAGGGCTCCCCAAAACCCCCCAACCTGGGCCAGTAGAAGGTGTCACCCACTGACTCCTGCTGGAGAACAAGGGAGAGCAAGCGTTTATGCATAGAGTCACCAAAGGCAAAGGGAGTTGTGATAGTCAATTTTTGGTGCAAATTGGTGAGGCCACAGTACATAGATATTTGGCCAAACATTATTCTAGTTGTCTCTGTGGAGATATTTTTAGATGAGATGAGTATTTACTTATTTTTATGTTTTATATTTTTTTATGTTACACTAGTCACCATCCAGTACTTCATTCGTTTTTGATAGAGTGCTCCATGATTCATTGTTTGTGTGTAATACCCAGTGTTCATTGTAATATGTGCCCTCCTTAATACCCATCACCAGGCTCACCCATCCCTCCACTCCCTGAGATTAGTATTTAAATCAATAACTCTGGGGGTGCCTGGGTGGCTTAGTCAGTTAAGCTCCGGTCATGCTCTCAGGGTCCTGATAAGAGCCCTGCATTGGGCTCCTTGTTCAGAGAGAGGCTTGCTTCTCCCTCTCTTGCTCCCCCTGCTTGTGCTCTCTCTCTCTCAAATAAATAAATAAAAATCTTAAAAAAGATAAAATTTAAGTCAATAAACTCTGAGTAAAGCAGATTACTCTCCATATTGCCAGTGGGCCTCATATAATCAGCTGAAGAACTTACTAGAAAAGACCGAGGTGCCCCAAGAGGAGGGAATTCTGTCAGCAGACTGCCTTTGGCTTGAACTGCAGCCTCAACTCCTCCCTGGGTCTCCAGCCTGCCGTCCACCCTGCGATTCTGGACTTACCAGTTTCCATAATCATACAAGACAATTCCTTACAAAATAAATCTGTCTCATTTATGTACACACTCACGTACACACATCCTGTCAGCACTGTAGCTCTGGAGAACCCTTACTAACACAGAAGGAAGTGTTTGAAATCTGCTCACTAGCTGGTGTCATCAGAAGTGAATGTCCCCCCCACCCCCAAACCTGATAAAAAAGCATCTTGGGCTGAAGAAGGGGAGGGAGTGCCCACTCACAGAGGTCCGGGCTAGGACCAGGGGACCTGAGCTTCCTGTCATCGAGGAGCACTGCTTTCAATGTCAGGGGCCCAGGGCAGGTGGGTTGCTCCCCCATCTCCTCTGTCCTGAGAATTTACCTGCCCGCATTGACCCCTCCCAAATCAAAGGTCAAGGATCTCAATAACGTTACTGAGAGGGGGGAAGGGGCTCACTCTCTGACCAGAGTGTAAGTAGCCCACCCAGTGGAGATCTCCCGAGATCGGGAACACCTCCATACATAGCGAGGATCATCATACCTCTGACCCTCCACCAGGAAGGAAGGGTCCAGTCCCTCCTGCTTCAGCCCTCTCTCTCCCAGCCTCACCCCCATAATTTTCAAGGGCAGTCAGGATGCCTGGCTGCACCTGCCTGCCTTCTCACAGTGAGTCTCGGCTTCCCTCCTGCTGTGGCAGCTTCAGGTTGCCTTTCTAGATCCTCTCTCCAGACCCCTGCAGACACAAATTCGACTCAGCAGTCCTGAGTGCTGGGCTGGGTTTCTCACCCTGGGCGAAGCCTCCCGGAGCCCGGCGTGCCACGAAGGGTGGGAAGGCAGGGTCCCTGTTCACAGCACGCACACACTCTTTCCCCTGCAATCCCTGGTTTCAGAGCTGGAGCTCACACACAGGGGAGCGAGACCCGATCCGAACCCCAGCTGGGACCCAAGATCCAGCATCCAATCCTCGTTTCTGTCTCTGGGAAGGGGGTAGTAATATCTCTGCTGAAGAGTGTCTGTGAGGTTCCTAAGTGTCTGGTGTAACATGGGGGCTCTGGGATGAAGAGGATGAGGAGGGCCATGGTGGCCCTCCTGACTGATGCCTGGACGACAGAATCTGGGTGGGACTCCAGCCAGCCCCGACTGCCAGTGACCCCGGCCATTGGTTTAACAACCCTGGTCTCAAAGAGGCCAGGATTCTATAAAAATGCTCTTCATCTACAACTAAAAATAACCTAAAATGGGTCAGATTCAGAGCCTATGACTCCCCACCACCAGGGGGAGCCTCCAACTCTTGCCTCCGGCCATGAGTTTCTGGGTGACCCTGCACAGCCGCTGTGGATTTCCTAGAGCTCCGCCTCTCCTGTTCCCATAGTAACAAGGCCATCAGGGCTGGGGGCGATTTCCCAAGGCTTCCCCTACCTGCCCCCAACCAGGGCTGACCGAGTCCATAATTGTGCTCAAGGATTTCCTTCAGATACCAAAGGCCTGGCAGCTGCAGTCCTCCCCTTGCCAGGAAATCAAATAGCCCTGAACTGCCACCGGGAGAATGGGGCTTGATTTGGGGAAAAAGTGGGTAAGGGAGAAAATCACATCCACAAAAATAACTTGTGTCTTTCGCCAAGATTGTTAAGGACACAGGAACATATTCAAAATAAAAACACCATGAAACCAATTTGAGGCTACAGTATGAATCCAACTACAGAAAAAACAAAAAACAGAAAAACAAAAACCAAAAAATGTTATCTTGGGAAATCACCGCATACGAAGGCTAGTGAATTAGGTAGCAATCTTTTTCCTCCTTCCACTTTCCCAGATTTCCTTTGCGACCACATACTATTTTTCTGTAATAAAAATTAAATAAATAATAAGACAACTCGGGCTTCAGAAGGCATGGGTGAAATCCTTCGGGAAGGCTTGGCTTTTTGTGGCAAGCTCGTGGCCTCCCAGGAGATAACCTCCTCCAACACACAGCCCTCCGGATTCATAAGGAAGAGACAGACTTTTTTTTTCTTTAATCCTTTCTTTTTAAGTAAAAAAAAAAAAATACACGCCCATAGTAAAAATTCACAGGAAAGTAAGTGTTCCTACCAGCCCAGATCCCCAGCCCCAATGCCCCATGGCCAGCAGCTTCATATTCTTGCAACACTATCTATGCTTGTGCAAGCATAATTTTGCAAGGCCTTGTTTTTAAAAAAAAAAAAACAAAAACAAAAAACCCTGTTGTGCAGCTTACTTTTTTCACTTCATAGTATTTCTGAGCATCTCATGGAGCTTTTTGTATCTACCGCATTCTTTTAAAAGCCAGAACTATTACATACACCCCATTAAAGTATCATGCATTGTACCAATCTCCTACTAGTGGACCCTGAGATTGTTTCCAACATTTGCTCCTACAAAGCAGAGTCAGGGTATCTGCCAGACAGGTCCCTAGAAGGGTGACTAGGGTCCAAAGGCTGTGCACATTTTTTTGTTTGGGTTCATGATGCCGTATTGTCTTCTAAAGAGGTCGCACCAATTGACATACCTACGGTGCCTGGGAATTGGGTCTTTATATTTTCTCCAGCCCAGAGGGGCAATTCTGTGTCCCATTTAAGAAAGTGACATGGATCCTACTTAGGAAATCGCTTTTTAACAACAGTCCTTGATGACTTGTGTTTCAGAAGGCTTCTTGATTTTCATTACAGGATTCATTTAAAAATGAACTGTCCCTTTGCATTTACAATACAATCGGAATTTTTAGAAACTCGTATGCTCCCTTTCCCAGAAAGCTGCCTGGGTGTGTTTCCTGCAATGAACATGAACATGTGAAGGGCTGACCCACGGCCTTGGAGGCCCCCGCGGCTTTGCATCTTTGTGGTACCAAGCAAAGTACCCCAGTGATCTCGTTCAGGTAACCGCGTGGCCGTGGCAAACACCCCTTTCTGGTTCTTTGCCCCCAGAGACAGACCTGCCAGACTCTGGAGCCAGCAACTCTGGGGCTCTGCGTCAAGACATGGGCAAGCCCCGGTCAGCCTGCTGAAGCACTCGGCTGCCACTGACACGTGCTGGGGAGGCCACTGCCGCCGCTGGGCCACCTCCAGCCTCTGCGCTTGACCCCGCGCACTTCCCAACCCTCCCTTGGCTGGGCCTGTTACTGCTTTCATTTCCTAAGTGCATTTTCTGCCAACAGCCACCAGCTCTCTGCAGCAATTACACGTCAATTCCTTCCCAGCCTCGAGCTCTGTTCCTCTTCCTCTTTGCTTCCACAGCCCTCAGTTCTCTTAATGAACACTCCAGAACAAACAGCAAAACCACGCTGTTGGTTCCAGCTGCAACCCCATCAGGATCTTCTGCCCCCCTGTCCTCTTGTGGACTTCCTCCTGTGTGGCCGTCCCTGGGTGCGGGGGAAGCTGTGAGTTTTGCTGACTGCATCCCTGCTAGCCAATGGGCTCCCCAGGCTGCGTGAAGGTCACCTCTGAAATGCCACCCACCCCGACATTGTCCTCCCCCGTGGCCTCCCCTCTCTATGGGACTGAGCCAGCCTCCAGGATGCTGAAGCACGGTCTTTTTCTGACCTTCTGCCCAGTGTCATCCCTCCTCTTGGCGTTGGCCCCCCTTGGGAGGCACAGTTTTGCCTGCTCTTTGCTCAGAGTGTTTTCCCATCACAACCAGCCTCTCTCCTATCCCCTCATTTGAGCATCACCTCCCTGCACCGTCTGGGATGCAGCATCTGGCCCCCTGGGTCACTCAGCTGCCACAACAAAATAGCACAGACTCAGGGGCTTCGACGATAGACATTTTCTCATAGCTCTGCAGGCTGGAAGCTCAAGATCAGGGGGTCAGGGTGTCCAGTTCTACCGAGGACCTTCTCCCTGGCTTGCCGATGGCTGCCTTTTTGCTGCCTCCTTTGTGGTTCTTCTTCTTACCTGTAGGCAGCACAGAAGGCAGATGGTGGAGGAGAGCTTTTTCTCCCTCTTCCTCCTCTTATAAGGCTATCAACCCTAGAGGATTAGGACCCCATCCTTAGGAACTCACTTAACCTTAATTACCTCCTAAAAAACCTATCTCCAAATACAGTCACCGGGGGTTAGGGCTTCAACAGGTGACCCTGGAGGGGAAGCAGTAAGGTCCATAGCAGTCCGTGCTAAATATTGCTGAGTCATAGCAGAAGCTCACATCCACCTTTCAGTTGGTCTGTGTGAGATACTGGCTAACCTATTGGCATGAATTGCTTCATTCAATCCTCATAAGGCCCCATGGGCGTCTTATTACTATCTCCATCTTACTGGCAGAGAGATCGAGAATGAGAGATGTTCAAGAAAGAATTCATCTTCAAGTTAGAGGGAGATCTGAGACTGCGGCTCATCTGCCCTTGACCCCAGAACCCCTGAGCATGCAACACACTTTGAGTTAGATGAGACCAGAATTCTGCGCTGGACTCTGACATGCTCAGGCCAGAGTCTCTGCCCCGTTCTCTGGATTGCTCCCCTGCTTCTTTCTGGAAGTGTCTTGGCCCCCCATTGTTGGGAATGGCACAGATGAAGGAGTAGCTGGGTTCCAGGCATGGGTACTGGTGCCCTGCCCACAAGAGTTTCAGAATTCGACCCAGTTGCTGGTGGAACAGAGGATGGTTCTTACCTGACCCTCCGTGTTTCCTGTTGTAAAATCAAGGAGGGTTTATGACCACTGGGATGCCGTGCGGGGCCCTCTGCTGCTTGCTAATGCTGTCACCCTGCAAGTCCCTTCCCACCAGGAGGTCTCTTTCTCCTTGCAGTGGTGACCTGGTTGATCTCCCAAATCCGCAATTTCAAGCTCTGGTTTACGATCTAGACTGCAAAGAACGTCCAGGCTCATCTTCTTAAAGCCTTGGTTTGGTTTTTGGCTTTGCCATTTCCCTACCGAAAATCTTCAAATGGCTCTTGGCTGCCCCTAGGACAAAGCCCCAGATCCTGTACTTGCAGAGATGGTAATCTGGTCACCAGATGAGCCTGCTGCCCTTCTTCTTCCCTTGGCGGGATTGCTCCTTTCTCCACATCTGGAGGGGCATCTACTCTCACATCTGCTCACTGGAGTGGCCCCTCTCGGAATGTGCACACCCCAAATCTTGACCTCTGGATCTTGCTCTGTCCCTTGGACCACCATCTCCCTCCCTTCCTTCAGTCGGAAGCAGCGCTGAGGCTAGGCAGCCCTACTGCTCCCAACCTGCAGGGCAGCCAGGCTCTTGTAGACACGCCCTCTACCTCACCGCAGCGGCTGCACTGGCTCTGTGGGGCCTTCTTCACCTCCCCCAAATCCTCAAAGCAGCGCACCCAGAAGCCAGAAGCCATCAAAAAATAAACCCCTCCCTCTTCTGCCCACTAATAGTAGAGGGGCCTCCGCGGTCACGCTCAAATGCATCTATGTCGGCCTCTATCCCCTCGGTTCTTCGGGGTTCCCGAATCAACTCGCTGGGACGGCTCCTGAAACCACCCCGACCCACCTGGATTTTCTCCCTCTCCTCCCCCTCACTCCACAAGGAAGCTTAAGATTTTTCCATCTTAAAAATAAAATCAACACCTACCTTTCCTGCCAAGGTTTCCCAGCCTTGGCTGTGCCTGTGAAAGGCCCTACATCAGGCCAACTAAAAGGAAATCTCTCTGGACATCTGGGTGGCTCAGTCGGTTAAGGCTTCAACTCTTTTTTTTTTTTTTTTTTTAAAGATTTTATTTATTTATTTGATAGAGATGACAAGTAGGCAGAGAGGCAGGCAGAGAGACAGGCAGAGAGACAGGAGGAAGCAGGCTCTCCAAGGAGCAGAGAGCCCGATGCGGGGCTCGATCACAGGACCCTGGGATCATGACCTGAGCCGAAGGCAGAGGCTTTAACCCACTGAGCCACCCAGGTGCCCCAAGGCTTCAACTCTTGATTCCAGCTCAGGTCATGAGTTCAGGGTCCTGAGACTGAGTCCCGTGTCCACTCCACTCAGCGTGGAAACTGTTTGAGATTCTCTCTCTGCCCCTCCCCTGCTTGTGCTCTCTCCAAATAAATAATCTTTTTTTTTTTTTTAAAAAAGAAATCTTTCCAGAGGGTCCGGACACCCCCTAGCTGGTCCAGCAGGCAGCTAAACCTGAGAACCGGGCCCCCGCCCACGTCCTTCTTGGCTGGACACTGCCCTATCTCTTTGCCTCAATGGATGGTCTCTTGAACAAAATGTCCTCACTCTGACAACGTCACCACTTCCCACTCAAACTTCCCTGTCAGGACTCCCTTCCAGCATTCTCGCTGAGGCATGCCACCTTTCTGGAATTCTGACTGCTCTCCCAAGTTCTCAGCTTTCCTCCCTCCTACCCTGTCTCACCCCCCACCCCCATACATGGCTGCTACCCCCACTTTTGTTCCTGGCCTTCTCATTTGTCTATCCCATGCTTTCCCAAGGCACTATCCCCACTGTGGCTTCCAAATCTGCCTTCCCAGCCCAACCTCCTTCTTGAGTCCCCTCCATACTCCTGCTGCCCACATGGTTATCCTATGGATACTTAAGCCCGACCTCACCAGAATTTTCCGGTTTCACGCTGAAAGCCTGTCTTCCATGTGGTCACCTATTGGGACAACTGTCCCCCAACCAACCACCCAGTCTCCCAGGCCAGAATCCAGGTGACAGCTTCAAACCCATGCCCTCTGACCATGCACATTTGATGAGGCACCCAGCTGCAGAACCCTCTAGAATCCACTCTGCTCCATGCAGCCTCTCTGGCCCTGGCTTCATTCACCCTTGCCTCATTTTCCCCCTGTTCAAGAAGACTGTCACCAACCTGTCCTCCTTCAGGCTTCCCCCACCCCTAGCAACACACACACACACACACACACACACACACACACCCCTCACTCTGTCCTCCAAATTTCTACCAAACTCTCATTCTGAGATGCAAATCTGAGTCTGCCTCTCTTCCAGCTCAGATCCCCTGTTGCCTTCGCTCTATCATAGGATGAAAGGCAAGGTCCCCAGCATTCAAGCCATTCAAGACTCATGCCTCACCTGTCTTGCCGATTGTCTCCTCCCTGTCTCACTCACTCTGGGCTCCAGATTGACCAAATCGGTATTTTGATGTGTTCATTCATTCATCCCTTCAATAGATATTGACTGAGAACCATATACGTAGACACTATCCTAGACCCCAGGGATGTAGCAGGGAACACAGCACAACCCCCCTCCTGGCCTTGTACTCTGGGTTGGGACTTCTCACCCTGTGCTATGACACTTGTTCATGGCTAAACTCCTCCCCAGCCCTCATTCTCCTTTGGCCAGGCGGGAAAAGGGCAGACTCGGGAACCTGACCTCCTAGCTTGACCTCTCACCAGCTTGTAAGAGATTCCCCAAATGGCTTCCTTTACTGCTGCCTCAGTTTCTTTCTCTGTACAATGAGGATGACAGCAGTAACCTGCCTCCTAGGATTGCAGAGAGGATTATCCCTGAACACCCGCAAAGGGTGTAGAATAATGCCTGGGACACAGCCAGGCCCCAGGAGACATTTATTCTCGTTTTATGCCTTCAGCTCGGTGCCTAACCCATAACAAGCATGCAATAACCCCGACTGGATTAAAGAAGAAAAACTGTAAGTAGTTAGCACGTTGGAAACCAAGAGGCCCAGTGTTCCAAAACCACACTGCCACTGAAAGATCTAGAAAGGGGGTGCCTGGGTGACTCAGTCATTAAGTATCTGCCTTAGGCTCAGGTCCTGATCCCAAGGTCCTGGGATCAAGCCCCATATCTGGCTCTCTGCTCAGCGGGAAGCCTGCTTCTCCCTCTTCCACTCCCTCTGCTTGTGTTCCCTCTCTTGCTGTCTCTCTCTGTCAAAAAAATAAATGAAATCTTAAAGAAAGAAAGAAAGAAAGAAAGAAAGAAAGAAAGAAAGAAAGAAAGAAAGAAAGGAAAAGGAAAGAAGGAAGGAAGGAAAAAAGATCTAGAAAGAAGAGTGCTACCCACGGGGGAAATAACACGAGTCGGTAACAAGACTGAGCATCCACTGACCCAGAGCCTCCTTGGGCAGAAAGGAGGGCCTGTGTGCTCAACCAGTGACCCTTTGGGCCTGAAGAAAAAGGAAAGGGACTGACAGTGGTCTGGATTCTACCTGCTTTTGCTGGGACCCTTGAGCTTCTGATCCAGGGCAGCAGGTGGGAGGTGAGCAGGCAAACAGGGGTCTGTGGGCAAGTCACCTGACCTCCCCCAGGCTCCTGCTCTACCCTCATCAGATGAACAATATTAGACCAGGGACGCCTGGGTGGCTCAGTTGGTTAAGCAGCTGCCTTCGGCTCAGATCATGATCCCAGCATCCTGGGATCGAGTCCCACATCAGGCTCCTTGCTCCACAGGGAGCCTGCTTCTCCCTCTGACTCTGCCTTCCACTCTGTCTGCCTGTGCTCGCTCTTGCTCTCTCTCTCTCTCTCTGACAAATAAATAAATAAAAAATCTTAAAAAAAAAAACCAAACATTAGACCAGATAATATTCATGGAAGGCCCGCCCTTCTGACCTCTGTGATTTTGTATGTGTGTCTACCCCCGGTCTTTAACCTAGATGATAAACCATATAGGGAGAAAGCCAGGAACCGTGGCTTATGAATTAAGGAACGAACGCATGACTTAATCAATTGGTCTAGGAGCTCAGGTATTTAAAAATTATAAAAGAAGAAAGCCATTTCAAGACATTTTGATTCACAACGGAGGGTTGTACTTCATATTTGCAAACAACACATTCCAAGAAATTTCAAATGTTCATCTTCGATCAGTAATTCCTTTCAGGGGATTCAGTTTACAGAATAGTCCCAGAGGAGGACCAAGATTTACTCACAAAGATGTTCATCTCAGTGTTTGTGTAACAGAAAAAAAGCAAAAGTAACTTCAGTTTCTAATACTCAGGAATGATTACATAATTCATGGGTGTTTCTTTGACATATTATCTTTTGCAAGAATGTAACATGGAGGCAATACTTGAGCTATAATGTCAAGTGGGGAGAAGAAGCCCCATCTCGCCTTGATTCTGCAGCATGATCTCAGCAAATTTCACAGATAACAGACCAGAAGAAAATGTGCCTCTGGTTAGTGGGATTACGGGTGGTTTTTTCCTTGCCTCTTTATATTTCCAAATGTTTGGCATCTATTCCGCTGAAACCCTCCCCTAAAAACAGTACAAAAATGGAACATGAAAAAGAGACACCTTGCCAAAAGTACAGTCAGCTTTCTCACCTTTTGGGCAGTGTGATTAAAGCATCACATTTAAGTACTGAATTTCTTCCTTTCTTCTTCACGGGATGGGGATTTGTGCGGGTGGCGGTGTGGTCCCAGTGCCGAAATCTCACAGCACAGAGCAGGGGTGTGGATAGCTGAGCTCTCCTGACTACTCTTGCCTCTGCATGAGTCTCTGCCTTCTTAGAAGGTGCCAGCTGGCAAGTCCGCAGACCAGAGCTGCCTTCTCCCCACCCTCACTGGGGAGGCCATGCCAGGCAGGGAGACCTGGCACCCAGGACTAAGGGCACAGACTCTAGAGACTGGCCAAGCAGAACTCCATGTCCCAGAACCTCATCGTACAGACCCCTTTGTACTTCTTGGATGGTCAGATGGGGACAGAAGAGACAACTGAGAACAGATGCGGGGGCACTGGTGAAGGCTCAGAAACCAAGTTGCTCTCCTGGCCCTGCCACTGACCTTGTGGCCTTGAAGAAGTCTTGGACCTCATGGGACCTGCTTTCACCCCCTTTCAATTGGAGGCTGGACTTCACAGACTTCAAGTTCATGTCCATCCCTAAAGGCTAACATATTATATCTCGTGATGTGAGGGCTTACTTCTAAGAATGGACAAGTTCCAGTTACTCTATGTGGCCGCTGTGTTGATCTCACTGTGCAGGGAGAGGGTCTCTCCTGAGAGGGGCGGATCTTCTCTATCAGCACCCCTGGGTTTAGCAGACCACCCTGCCTGCCCTCTCTGCAGGGCCAGGCTCTGGTCCTTCCAAGGCGACCACCTGGGACATGCCCCATGCCCTCTTCCCTCCCAGGCCTCACGAGGTGAGCGGAGGGGCTCCTGGAACTGTGTGTCAGTCTGTGAGTATGTGTGTGTCTCCATGGACACAAATTATAGTAAAAAATCAGTTTCACTAAATGTACTAAATATATCCTGGATTGGATCCTAGAACAGGAAAAGGACATTAGTAGAAACACTGGTGAAATCTGTATAGAGTCCAGAGTCTAGTTAACAGTAGTGTGCTAGTATTAATCTCCCGGTTTTGACAAATGTACCAGAGTTACATAAGATGTTAACATTAGGGAAAGCTGGGCGTAGGGTATATGGGAACACTCCATACTATCTTTGTAACTTTTCTGTAAATCTAAAATGATTCTCCCCAAAAAAGTTTATTATAAAAATTTAGTTCCAGAGTTTTACAACCCAATGTAATATACTGATTTGAACATTTAACTAGCAAATCTACTATTCAGTTCAACTTTTATTTTTCATCACGGCATAGCCTATGGTATGGTAAGGTACGCAAATCTTATGTGTGCAGCCTATTGAATTTTCATGTATGGGTTCAGCCTCCTACTAGCACCAGATCAAACAACAGAATATTTCCAAGCACCCAGAAGATTCCTTCTAGCTCTCTGTGAACAGCTCTCCTCCACCAGAAATAGCCCCTTTCCTGACTTACCATAGATTTGTTTTGCCTGGTTTTGGAACTCATGTAAATGGAGTCATCAAGAAGGTAGTCTTTTGACTCTGGCTTCTTTCATTCAATATACAATGTCTGTAAAGCCATTCACGTTATTGTGTGCAATAGTGGTTCATTCTTTTATTATTCTGAAATATTCCATTGTGTGAATATTGCCCAGTTCAGATAACCATTCTATTTTCGACTGACATTTGGATAGTTTCCACTCTGGGACTCTTAGGAATGAAGTTACCAGGAACATTCTTATACGTGTCTTTGGCAGTCAAACACATTCATCTCTCTCAGGTGTGCACTGCAGAGGGGAAGAGCAGGGTCATAGAGTATTTACATGTTCATTTAATAGACACTATCAAACAGCTTTCCAAAGTGGTCATACCAGTTATACTTCCTCCAGACCTGCATGAGTATTCTGGTTGCTTCCCATTCTTGCCAATACTTGCTGTTGTCTGTCTTTTTCATTATGATCATTCTAGTGGGTATCTCATAGTTTTAATTTGCTTTTCTCTGATGACCATGTGTTTAGCAGGCTTTATGATACCCTCTTTCATGAAGTGCCTATTCAAGCCTTTTGCCCATTTTAATTAGACAGTATTTTTTAAATTGGTTTGTAGGTGTTCTTTATATATTCTGGAAGCAACTCCTTTGTCAGATATAAGTGTTGTATTCCTATCATCTATGGCTTTTCTTTTCACTCTCTTAGTGGCATTTTTCAATGAGTAAATCAGTTCAGCTTTAACCAAATCAATTGTTTTTTTTTTTTTTCCCATTCAAATCAGAAGACTTGTATGTTTGTATACATTTAGAAGTAGAAGGAACTTTAGAGACCATCTGTGCCAGCAGTTCTTGATCCTCACTAGAATAACTTGAGGAGTTTTTGAAAAAACAATACTCATCTCTGGGTGCCACCACCAGAGATTCTGAATCAGTTGGTCAGGGGTGGAGCCCAGGCATCATCACGGTGTAAAAGCTCCCCAGGGAATTCTAATGAGCAGTTAGAATTGAGACCCACTGGAACTGAGACCCACTGACCTCTGTGAACGGACAGAGTCTATGAGAATAATGTTCAGAGCTTGGCAGTGTCCAGATGTCCTATCCTATTCCCAACTCACATCAAGACCCTTAATTGATTGACTCTCCCAGGGTAGTTAGCAGAGGCCAGATCCTGATACAATCTTCAATGGGTCTTTCTCTCTTAAAGCTCTTAGTTTGCCTGGGATAGTCCTGGCTGATGTCCATCGTCTTGGTATAATTATTAATAACATCCTCCTTTCACTCTCAAAAGTGTTCTCCTTTGGATCATACACTATCAGGCCTTAGTACCTCTAAACCTCTTGACGTTGTGCTGCCCCTGCCTGACATGCCCTTGTCCTCTCTCTCTTGGCTAGGCCCTCTGCATAGCTAACTTGCAGGGTTTAGAAGACAGCAGGTGGCTGTCTTTCCACCCCAGCAGGGGCTTACTTTCCATCCCAGCAATAACCAGGCCCTATTTCCTTATCCTTCCAGCTGGATTTCATAAATCCCCCCGCACAGAGAGGTAGCACCCAGATAGGAGGCCAGTGCCAGGAAACACACCCAGAACAGAAGCCACATCTCCAGCTCCCCACACTGTGACAATTCCATTTAACCACTGCTTGGCCACCTGGAGACATGGCTCAACTGCAAGAACCCATGACTATTGTCACTGATTGCTGCCACCCAACTATTAGATTGATCTAATTGGTAAGAGGGGCTTGATGGGGGCAGGGGGCAAGTCCATTCTTCCACAGGGACATATGACAAAGGCCCCTGAAGACCCCAGAGATCAGAGATATGTCAGCCTCCTCTGCCCAGGACTCCCCTCTCAGGTTATCACCCTCATGACAACTGGGGAGTGGCCTTCTCCCTGCTTTTTCTATATGGCAAGGACTACACAGGCACAGGATCCTCATCACTCTTTCTTCACCTCCACGTGGTGGCATCCTTGTCATCACAAAGACTGGATGCCCCAGAGAAGCTCTGTGCCACAGACACACATCCAACAGCCCAGCCCCTCCTATCCCCTTCATTCTTCTGAAATCTGAATTTCATTCCTACCTTTGGCCACATCACCTGTACCAGAATCATTTCTGATGCCTTTAGTGGATTGAATGGTGGCTCTGAAAGATAAATCCACATCCTAACCCTTAGAATCAGTCAATGTGACATGATTTAGAAAGGAGGCTTTGCAAATATCATTGAGTGCAGGATTATCCTGAGTTATCTGGGTGTTCCAGAAATCCAACGACCTGTCTCTTGTAAGAGACAGAAAAGAAAACACAGGAGAAGGGGAGACAGCCACCCAAAGACAGAGGCATTAAAGGGAAGTAGATAACCATGAGCTGAGGAATTCCTGGGGTCACCAGACACTGGATAGGCAAGCAAGGGGTCTCCCCTAGGACCTTTGGAGGAAGTACAGCCCTGCTGACACCTTGATTTTTGGACTTCCAGCCTCCAGAATTGTTGGAGAATAAATTTCTGTTGTTTTAAGCTACCAAGTTGGTATTGATTTGTTATGGCAGCTCTGGGAAACTAATGCAATGACTTAGATTATCTGAGTTTTCCTCAACCTGCCTTACCTCTCTGCAAAGCTGTGCCCCATGCTATCTCCTCTGACGCATCCCTGAGAAAACATGTGCATGTGTGCATGCGCGTGCACACACACACACACACACACACACACACACACACACCCCTCTGCTAGCTTACATCTTTGTCTCAGCCTTTCCCCAGGAACCTGATGAGCATCTAGAAATGGGCTGGGCTCCATCATTTATCAAGACCCGCACAGAGCTGGGGCTGGCAGCAGGCAGTCAGAGCCCTGCAGGGTGACTGCTGTCCTCACCTTCCCCATGGAGGGGCTGTGGAAAGCCAGGTTCCTTCAACTTCTGGGGTGAGAACTGAATCCCTTCAAAGGACTGAAACATCAAAGGAGGGAAAGGGCCAGCAGGCAGCGTCTGTACGCTCTCTATGAAGAGAACAAAGAGCTGGTCTCCAGAGACCAGAGGGTCCACCATGGGCCTCTCCGTCTGGAGCACTTCCTGGTCTGCACCCCAAATGGCTCACTGAGACAAAAATTCTCCCGGGAAGGCTTGTTTCAGGGTGAACATGAGGAAGATGACCTCTTCATAATTAGATGATTCATACAGACACCCAAACTGGGGTGACCCATCGGGGCCACTACCCATGCTCTGGAGGTCTGAGTAAGCACAGCTGCCCTTTGCCAGGAGAGCGGGCTCCGACCAGGTGTCAGGACCTGGGAGTCCCTTGTGGAGGTACACACCCAGATCAGCTCTCTGCTGCGGGTTGGTCGGGTGAGTGTAGAGCAGCCATTTGTCTGAGGCTCCTGAGCCTGCATGAGGATTGGGAAAACTGACGATGCTCCCATGGCAGCCATGGGGAGGCTCCACAAGCTTCTTCACAGGTTGGGCCTCCTTGAAGTCGAGCCCCTCATTGGTACTTTCGGCCTGGACCCTGGCTCCAAGCGGGCTTCTGGCATTCAGATACACCATCCTCTGCTTTGCGCCCCCAACTTCAGCCACTTGGCACTCTAGGGTGTCCTGGGCCACAAAGTTCCCTCTCATCCATGTGTGCCCCTGGTCATGGCTGATGAAGCAGAAGGCAAACGGGGAAGGCTTCTGGAGGGACTGAAGGATCCGGTAAGCATAGGCAGGCACCACCAGACTCCGGGTGTCATTCTGCAACTGCAGACAGTGGCCTGGACCCACTGCAAAAGTGGCCCATTCCTTGTGGGCTGCACCAATGGCGGTGTCAGTGAGGTCTCTGGCAGGGCTCCAGGACTGCCCATGGTCCATGCTGGTGACCTGGCACAGCCGAGTCATGTTGACCCTGGTGTGAAGCTGATGGTGCTCGGACACCTGCCCGGGGACAGCAATGAAGAAGAGGAAGAGGGTTCCTGTCTTCTCATCATACAAGGGACTTGGGTTCATGGACCGGTGGCCCTCCAGCTGGGCTTGAGCCACCACTTCCTGAGCGTGCCACTGAATGTGAGGGGACAGAAAGGAGGAGAACAACTTTGAAATGGCCAATGCCAGTGCCATGGCCAGGAACTGCAGTGTAGGGGGAAAATGGTGTATCTCAGAGGGTAAAAATCAAAGGTCACTGAAAAGAGCTCTCCGGACAGCACTCATTTATCTGCACAATGCCTCCACTGAGCAGCAGGAGCCAGGGCCCCCCTCACTCCCTCTATGGCAGTGCCCTCTTCATTTGAAGAGCAACACACATTACAGGGCACCTGGCATGGGCTAGACCCCAGTGTGCAAAGATGATTCAGACATGAGCCATTCCCAGCTTCATCCCTCGACCTACCAGCCCAGTCCGGCTTCGTGTTCCTGACAAATAAAGCCCTGGAGTAATTACAACTGTTTCACCAGTGCAGGGCAGAAGAAGACCATCACCTCCTGTTTCTACACATCAGAGTCTATTAATGCAGCCAGGGAAGGGCAGCACCATAGCACCAAGGACTCACACTGAGCTTCCACAGTCTCTGAGTGTGAGTCATATACACTGAGGCTCTGTAGTCTATCCCCAACCATTAACAGCTCTCTACCGATGGATGATCCTAGGAGTAGGTAACTATGCTGAGTGCATGATGTCTGTTGTCTCATCTAATGCTAACCCCTAACTCCTGGGGAACAGGTCTTTCTAATTCCATCTTACACCTGGAGAATGAGAGGCTTAGATGGGGTCGATAAGTTGCCCAACACTCTACCCTGGTAAGTGCTGGAACCAGGACTTGATCCCAAGTTCATCTGCTTCAAACCCCATGCTCCGGATAGCTACTGTATAATAATGACCACAAGGTAATGATAATAATAATATTAAGCCCTTCATATGTGATAAGCCAGCCTTGGATGTCTTCATCAAAATTAACTACTTGGTCTGCATGCTGGAAACTCAAGACACCATCACTCTGACCTTCACCCTGCTCCCCAGGTTAATTTTACTAAAAGGATACAATCCCCCCTTCCCCAGTTAGGTAATACTAAATTCCCCTCCCTTAGGTTTTCAGGGATATAGGAAGTTTTCTAAACATTAGTTTCCTGGTTGACTTGTCCCTTCATGCAATAAAGCAGATGTCGCCATGACAACGGGACTTGTTCACAGTGATCCCATGTGAAATCTAGGTGATCACCTAGGGACACTTTCTCTGCGTGATCCCTGATAGGTCTCTGGGTCCCTCTTGGGATTCAGTGTATCTCATCCCTCTGTTCTCCAGGTCTCAGCCATTTAAGGATGGAATGGTCCCTGTGCTACTCCCAGGAGCACTTGTAGCCTCACCCTACCTTACCTGGACATGGTGGGTGGATGCATCATAGCTTCCTCTTCGCAGGACAATCAGCTCCGCGTGCTCATCCTTCTTGCTCATCCGCTTTTCCACAAAGGCCAGTAGTGTCTTGTGCTGAGGCAGGTAGAGCAGAGCGGGAATTCTGTAGGCATGGGTTCCGGACTGGAACATTCTCTCTTTCTGCAGGACAGGGAAGGATGCCATGGGGCTTGGGGGTGGGCACAGGATAAGAAAATGAGTCTCTTGCAGTCACATCCTGGGATGGGGCCACAGCCATCCTCCCAGACAGGTGCTGCTCACCCCATAGGCAAGCCACCCAGTGTTGGGGTGGCCTGTCTTCTCGCCGCATGTGGTTCACCCCCTGTGATTACATTCCAAGAGCCTGTCTACCAATTGTGTGCACACCTCCCAGGGATTCTGGCAGAAATCTGTCCATGAGACATCAGAGAGAAGGTATTTAGAAAGGAGTATTTAGTGCTGTATTCTTATTATAAATTAACAAACCTTCTTACAACAGATTTGCCATAACCTTCAACTGCTTTTTCCCAACCCAAGTCATCAATCAAATGCTTAAACTTGGGTAGGAAGGGACACCTGTGTGGCTCAGTTGGTTGGACAACTGCCTTCGGCTCAGGTCATGATCCCGGAGTTCCCGGATCGAGTCCCGCATTGGGCTCCCAGCTCCACGGGGAGTCTCCTTCTCCCTTTGACCTTCTCCTCGCTCATGCTCTCTCTCACTGCCTCTCTCTCAAATAAATAAATAAAAATAAAATCTTTATAAAAACAAAAACAAAAACAAACTTGGGTAGGAAAGGAGTGCTTGCTGAGCAGTGCTCTGCTGTTGTCCAGCTGCCAGAAAAATGACACGAGAGGGTTTGGGGTTTTTTTGTTTTGTTTTTAAATAACTGCAGAGCCCTAGAAATTTGCCTTAGAAAAAAGAAAAAAAGGGGGGGGGAGCCTTGATTCTCAAGGCTCTCCTCTCCAGGCTGCTTAGAGCTAAGGCCCAGCTGCACCCACCCTGTGGGCTCCACCCCTGGGGCAGTGAGAGGACATTGGGGATGGAAGAGAGGAACTCCTGGCAGCTCGTGTGGGCTGGGAGGGTCTTCCGGACGTGTAAGAAAATAAAAAGGGCACCTGCGTGGCTCAGCTGGCTAAGTTACTGCCTTCAGCTCAGGTCACGATCCCAGAGTCCCGGGATCAAGTCCTGCATCGGGATCCCAGCTCCATGGGGAGTCTGCTTCTCCCTCTGACCTTCTCACCTCTCATGCTCTCACTGCCTCTCTCTCAAATAAATAGATAAAATCTTAAAAAAATAAATAATTGACCAACAAGGGCAGAGAGAGCTGGAGAAGACTTGGGAACTGTGGATGACAGTGGTCTCCGTGCTGGGCCACCTGGTTCCCACTGCAGGGAGTGCTAGCTGCACATGAGGAGGGACAGGACTGCCATCTGAAAAGCACCAAGACTCTGGCTCTCTTGTCCTACCTGTGACACTCTCCAGGGCTGGCCCAGCTCCAGAGTTCCTGTGAGCTCATCTGAGGCTTCCCAGAGACCCCCTCTGCCCACTCCTACCACCCTCTGCTCCCTTCCATGGAGCTGACCCCAGGGCACACCACCATCAATCTCCTGTCCTGGTTCCCGACCCCAGTTCCTGGAGACCTCCGCCTGCAACACGCTTTCAGGGAGGGGAAATGGGAAGTGGAGTGAGCAGTAAGAACCACACCTCTCCTCTGTCTCCCCTTCCTCCTCCTTGCATCTCTTCCTACCATGGATATGTATTACCTACTTAAAACTTAATTTAACATTTTGGAGACATTGTGCAATCTATCAGTATTCTATGCAATGCATAACGAGTATTATTGTTAGGCCAATCTGACAAAATACAGCTAAGAAGGGCTGCCCAGAGTAAAAATGTGTGATTGCCTCAACGTGAGGCAATGAAATGAAGATCGGAAAGAATCAAGTATGATTACAAATAAAAATGAAATAAGGGGAGAGGCCGTTTAACAGTGTTCCCTAGAAAATGGTTCAAGGGTTTATTTAAGCTCGTGGGTATTTATCTAGGAGTGGAGTTCCTGAGTCACATGGTACTTCCGAGTTTAACTTTTTGAGCTGCTGCTAGACTTGTTTTCTCCATTGGTGGCAACATGTTACATTCTTGCCAGCCCCGTTGTAGAAAGGTTCCAATCTCTCAGTGACAGCACTGCCTGCTGTGTCTTTTTGATAACAGCAGTCCTACCAGGTGTCAAGTGCTGTCTCAGTGGGGTTTTGACTTGCATTTCCAGATGACTAACGCTGGCAGTCGGAGGCGGATGTTAGCCTGGAGGCAATTTGTTTAGGCAAGGGAGTGATGTAACCTAATTTATTTTTTTAGGAAGTCCCTCTTCTGGCTCCAGGGAAGTAGTGGGGGGCGCGTGGGGGCAGCAAAGACAGAATAATTGAAAGAGGACCCAGGCTCTTAGAAATGGGGAAACAAGGGGGCGCCTGGGTGGCTCTGTGAGTTAAAGCCTCTGCCTCTGTCATGATCCCAGGGTCCTGGGAGGGTCCTGGGAGGGTCCTGGGAGGGTCCTGGGAAGGTCCTGGGAGGGTCCTGGAATCGAGCCCCGTGTGGTCATGGTCGGGCTCTCTTTTCAGCGGAGAGCCTGCTTCCCCCTCTCTCTCTGCCTGCTTCTTTGCCTACTTGTGGTCTGTGTGTCAAATAAATAAATAAAATCTTAAAAAAAAAAAAAAAAAAGGAAAGAAAGCAATGGGGAAACAGGGGAGCCTGGGTGGCTGTCAGTGGGTTAAAGCCTCTGCCTTCGGCTCAGGTTATGATCCCAGCATCCTGGGATTGAGCCCTGCACCTGGGATCAAGCCCTGCATCGGGCTCTCTGCTCCCCGGGGAGTCTGCTTCCTCCTCTCTGTCTGCCTGCCTCTCTTCCTAGTGGTGATCTCTGTTTGTCAAATAAATAAAATCTTAAAAAAAAAAAAAAAGAAAAGAAAAAAGAAATGGGGAAACAGCAAAATTAATTGAATGTGGAGGGCAAATTAGGGAGGAGCTGGAAATGCCCAGTTTAAAGGATTCTTTCTGAATTGATTTCCAGAGCGTCTGTGGCTGGTCTCCAGATTCTTTCCCGAGACCCTGCTCTCCTCTGGGGTGCGGGCAAACGTGGTCATTCATACAGCAAATGTTTATTACGTTCCTCCCTTGTGCCCTGCCTTGTTCTAGACAGTCGGGATGCTTTGTAAATAAATGAAAGATCCCTGGACTTAGGGAGTTTGTGTTCTAGTTAAGTTTATGGTCGCATACCAAACAATGCTCACTAGGACCTGGACCTATCTGAGCGCTTGATAGGGACGGTCTTATTTGACCTCGCAAATGCCCTGCCCTCTGAAAACCTGTGGGGCTGAGAGCCGGGGCCCTCGGGAAGAGAGGCCGGCACGCAGGGGGAGGCCATGGACACGTGCTAACCCAGACCCACATGCGCTGCTTGTCTAAGTATTTGTCACACGTGTATGCAGAGCGAACACGGGCACAGGAGGGCAGATGTAGAGGAAAAGGAACCTCTATGTGAGCTCGAGGGCTCCTTTCTAATCTCAGCAACTTAGCACCAGCCCAGACTGGGCCGCCAGGTGACAACACCGTCCCTGTCTTCGTGATCATCACAACCAACACTTATATGGCCTTTATGAAGGGCCAGCCCTCTTCTACTGTATCTCTAAAGGTTTTTTGTAAATTGCATTCATACATTTTGATGTTTATAATACAAATTACAAATACACATTCATTTAATATCCACAACACCCCCACGAATGAGGCACTGTTTTTAGCCCATGGTACCGATGAGGCAACTGAGTTCACGAACCCTTACGTATCAGAGCTGGGACTCAAGGCACCTTCTATCTCCCTGCAGTACTGGCTCTGGGACGAGTTCTGGGAAATGCCATCTTCCTACACCTTGTTACATTTCTGGTAGCCCTTGAGCACCTTGTGCAGGTGGCTGCTCCGTCTGCACCCAGGCCCGCCTCCCACCGTGGCAGTGGCTTGAGACCAACACAGGAGGAAGAAAACTGAATTAGGAGTCCAAAAGTTAGATTCTAGTCCCAAGTCCCCTCTTTATGTGTCTTCAGGCAGGAAGCCACATCCCTGGTTTCCATCTCCTCACCAAGCAAGCAGGGAGCTGTAGGGGGTGACCGTGCAGGCACCTGTCTCCAGTGCGGGGTGACCCTTTGGGGGAGGGGTGGTCAGGGGCCTCAGTGCAAGCCCACCTTGGGCACCGGCATCCAGGTGGTCTCCCGGGTGGCGCTGTCAGGTTGAAACGTGAGAGGCCACCCTTATGTAGGTTAAAAATGGCTTAATAGCCACAGCTTCAGATGGTCCCCTCAGGCGACAAGCAGCTGGTCTTATGGGGCCCAGGCCCAGAGCAAAGTGTTTTCCACAAAGAAGCTCACTTCTCCCGCCCCAGTGCATGAGGCTGGCTGGCCTGCTGCCATCTCAGAGGTATGGAAACTGAGAAGTAGGTCAGGGAGACAGGAGGTGACCGCCTTGAGTGGATGGTGGAAGTGGATTGGTGTGAGGCTGGAGCTACCAGATTCCAGAACCCCCAACCCTCACCACTGGGCTCTCGTGTTGCAGGACCCACAGCTGAGACTCAGATCAGAAAGGAGGGGAAGAGGCACACCTGGCAGTTTTCAGAGAGAACTAGCCCTTGCTCTTGGGGTTAGTTTTAGGTGGAACATTGGCCTGTGGGGTACCATCTTGAAATGCCACCTCTCCAAAGAGCAGCCAAGCAAGCACGCAAGCCTAAAGCTTAGCCAGCTTCTTTTCCCAGGAAAACCCAATTTCCAATGGGCTCAATCACTCAGTTTGTGGCCAGGGCTTTGTGGGGATTGCTACCCCAGGGTGAGAGGAGCTATCTTGATCCCCTTACCAGTACAGGACCACGGACCCACCTCCGGGAAGTTCAGACCAGCAATAACGTGAGAGCAGAATGAGTATTTTTCCTGAGCGACCGACCAGAACCTTCTCCACATCTTTCCCCATCCGGCAGGTACTCTGAGCACCCCAAGAAAAGATTGGGTGCCCTGTCACCCTTTTTAGAACCACGAGGTCTAAGACATTCCCAGTATCGCCCCATCGCTTCTTAATTACCTCGTACAGAAGAGCTCTTGTTCCTGTTAACAAGCTTGTCAATTCCAAGAGAAGAAGTTCGTCACGGAGAGTGATCCCAGAGGGATCCTGGCACCCGGGGCAGAGGGCAGGGAGTCAGTGTGCGTGGCAGAGGGAGTGGGAACCTGCCACTTCCTGACGGCGCACGGGAGAAGAATGAGGCACAAACAAGTCAGCTGCAAGAGGCTGCTACTCCTCAGCCCCGCTTTAATTAGATATTAGACAGTAATCAAAAGAAGAGTGAAGAAGGCTAAGCATTAATCATATGCTTGTAGATAAACAAGAAGGAAGGCAAGATACGTCTAGTCAAGCAGTATGAAGTTTATAGTTGAGTAAGCACATTCAAAGGACTTATCTAATTAGCTACAGGTGCTCTGGAGGGGGGTAGATTATGGAAAAATGAAGCAGGTGGGTTCCGCCCTGAGCGAGCCGGGCATCCCCATCTGCTTGGCTTCAAGGCCGTATGTCGTCCTCTCCCCCAGAGGCCTGTTGCCAGTCTGTGTTTTTCTTGAGGCTCTATCTAAACGTGCTTGGTAACTAGTAAAATTTCCCATGGATTATATTATAAGTAATACATTGTTCTGAGGGACAGTTACAGGAACCCAGCTTCTGGAAGAAAACTGGGGCTCCTGCATTCCTCTGGGCTAGCCTTGGGTCCCAGGGCCCTCCTCCATCACTCCAGCGTCTAAATAACTCTCAGGGACGCCCTGGATTCCGCCACCCACTCATCTGCCAACGTGCTCCAGGGCGAGGCCGGTGTACAAGCCCAGCCTTGGCTCAGTTAGGATGCTGGTACTCATTAACCGGGAGGAAGTCTGTCCAGCTCCCTGTACAGTCATAGTGATTCAGAATGAGCCATGGGCAGCCTGAGTCAAGCCTGCTTCTCAAATGGATGCAGTGAGCAAAAGATGTGCAGGGCAGGGAACAAGATCCTGGGGGCCTGGGACAATCCGGAAGTGGGGGGAGGGAGGGAGAGAGAGGGCAAGGGCGAGGGCGAGAGCCATGTCGGACTCAGCTCCTTTCCTGGCTCTGTCGGGACCAGCTGGGAAAGGAGGGCCACTCTCTTGATCTCTTAGACCCCAGTTTCCTCCTCTGAAAAAATGGGAGAAAAAATATCACAGTAGACTCCAAGCTGCAGGAGAGCAGAGACCCTCCGTCTAATCTGCTCCTACAACCAAGAGCGATTTCTGGTGCTTCACTGGTGCTCCATCAATGCTCAACAGTTGAGTGAATGGGTAAGGCTGCCTTTTCAGGCAGAAGCAATGCCGTGAAGATCACACAAGAGAATCCCATAGAAATTTCTCAACTCAGCCTCTGGCATGTGGCAGGGACTCAGTAGATGCTCGTACCTGGCAAAGAGCCCTTTTCTTCTGCACCTACCAGAACCAGACCTAAGGCTCCATTTAGGCCAGAGTTTGTTCTCAGGAGGATAAGACACTGTCTGGCACACATCCAGAAAATACAGAGCTTCCTTGACTTTTGGTGGGGTTATATCCTGACAAACATATCATAGGTTGAAAATGTCATAAGTTGAAAAGGCATTTTATACCTCTAACCTACTGAACATCGTAGCTGGGTCTAGGCCATCTTGTATGCACTCCGAACGCTGGCATTAGCCTTCAGGTTGGGCAAATCATCTAACACAAAGCCTATTTTATAATAAACGGTTGATTATCTCATGGAATGAACTGAATACTGTGCTGAAAGTGACAGACAGAATGGCCATTGGGACATGGAAGGGTTGTCTGTGTATCCGGTGTTGACCCTGGGAACTGCTGCTGATCCCAAAAGAGGACAGACTGAGCAGTGCTAGCCTGGCACAAGATCCAAATTCCCAAGTCTGCAGATGGTTTTTACTGAAGGTGTACTGCTCTCACACCCTCTTAATGCTGAAAAGTCCCAAGTTGAACCACGGTAAATTGGGGACCCCCTCCCCGTCACCACAGTCCACCACCAGACAGTGTGGGTGAAGCTGAATGAGCTGGAAAGATCAAAAGGCAGTCCGATTCAGCTGAAAGTGCCCTTCCTTGTCATCGTCTAAGACCACGGAGTGAGGGAGGCCTTCCTCATTCATTCCCTTTCCCTCAGCTGGACAAAGTCCTTTCAAAGGACCTTCAGCTCCAGACTGATCAGATCTGGTAGCTAAGAGGCAGGTATAGACGTGCCTTGGCATCTCTGTCCCCAGGGTCTCTTGGGCTGCCTCCCAGTGGAGTGTCCCCTGGATGGTTGGTTCTAGGTTCCCTGTCCTGCTCTGGTCTAGAGCTCTCTCACTGTTCTCAAAGAGACGGTCACAGTCAGCTCTTGACAGACTTTTTTCTGAATGCCCCACCGGAAGGCCAGCTCACGTGAAAGGCCGGGTTACCCCGGCCCCCCAGCTCTGACCCACACCCCCTGGTGGGAGGTTTGGGAATTACCCTGAAGCTGATACCTTGATTAAACTCTTCCTGTCTTCCAGCTAACTCACTGGGTCACAGAAGAGGTTTCCAAAAGCAGGTCCCCTAGGGCCCCCTGGGTGGCACAGTTGGTTAGGTGTCCAACTCTCGGTGTTGGCTCCATTGGGGTGGGGGTGTCTCAGGGTCATGAGACTGAGCCCCGCAAGAGGCTCCAAACTCCGTGTGAAGTTTGCTCAAGACTCTCCCTCTCCCTCTGTCCCATCCCCCAGCTCTTGTGTGCACTTGCTCTCTCTCTCTCTCTCAAATAAATAAATAAATCTTTTAAAAAAATAAAGTGGGTTAAGTGTAGCGGTAGTGATTGGTTAAAGAAATTGTGACCCATCCATAAAATGGGATATTAGGCACCAATTAATTAAAATCTTGTTTCAAAGATTAGATAATATGCAAGAAAATACTGGGATGGTTTGAAGTTTAGAAAGCAGGATACATGATGGCACACAAGGTAGGATCCCACTTTCGTAAATGTGTATATTATACACTCAAGAATCCATGTAAAAATCGGGGCACCTGGGTGGCTCAGTTGGTTGAGTGGCTGCCTTTGGCTTAGGTCATGATCCTGGAGTAGCAGGATTGAGTCCCGCATCCAGCTCCCGGCTCCACGGGGAGTCTGCTTCTCCTCTCTCATGCTCTCTTTCACTGTCTCTCTCAAATTAAAAAAAAAAAAAAAAAACTATATAAAAATAAACAAAAATTAGGGGCATCAGGGTGGTTCAGTTGGTTAAGTAACTGCATTTGGCTCAGGTCATGATCCTGAGGTCCTGGGGTCGAGCCCCCTGTCAGGCTCCCTGCTCCTCGGGTAGCCTGCCTCTTCCTCTCCCTCTGCCTGCCCCTCCCCCTTTTAGTTTTCTCTCTCTCTCTCTCTGTCAAATAAATAAAATCTTTTTAAAAAATAAAAAATTAAAATTAAAATTAAAAAATAAACAAAAATTATATCAAAATATGCATTGCTACACGCCCAAAACTTAGCAGTGTATAGAACAAAATTAATTAATTTAAATTAATTTTATTTTATTATTCTTTTTTAGAGAGAGAGCATGAAAGATGGGGGTTAGGCAGAGGGAGAGGGAGAAAGAAAATCCCAGTCAGGTTCCATGCTCAATGCAGAGCCCTGTGC
This sequence comes from Mustela nivalis, assembly GCF_964662115.1. NCBI lineage: Eukaryota > Metazoa > Chordata > Mammalia > Carnivora > Mustelidae > Mustela > Mustela nivalis. Next base: position 74,370,136 of record NC_139030.1, read on the forward strand.
AGGACTCAATCTCACAACCTTGCAACTGACCTGAGCTGAAACCAAGAGTCCAACACTTAACCAACTGAGTCACCCAAGTGCCTCAGGAGAGAGAAAAAAATTTTAATGTTTATTTACTTATTCCGGGGAGGGAGGGCAGAAGGAGAGTCCCAAACAGACTCGGTGCTGAGCGAGGAGCCTGACTCAGGGGCTCTATCCCACCACCCAGAGATTAGGACCTGAGTGGAAACCAAGAGGCAGAGGCTCAGCCGACTAAGCCACCCAGGTGCCCCAGAAAGAGAGAATCTTAAGCAGACTCCACACTGATTGCAGAGCCCAGCGTAGGGCTCAGTCTCATGTCCCTGAGATCACCACCTAAGCTGAAACCAAGAGTCAGAAGCTTAACCACAGACTGTGCCACCCAGACCCCCCAATTTTAATTAATTTTAGCTAGTGTGATTACAAGTGATATTTACTGACTTCTTTGTATTCTTCTAGGTGCACATGAATATTATTAGTTTAAAAGGTATTATTTTAAAAATAATAGTAAGTAATACAATGAAAGGCTTTAAAATGTGGCTTAAGGGTACCTATTAACTCTATCCTGGCCAGATCACTGAAATACAGGGAAATATGGCTTCAATAGGGCCTAAAAAGCTTATAGAAATGGTCTTGAGTCAGCATGCAAATTTCAATTATATTTGACTCAAAGGGATCCATTGGTTAACTCTTCAGAAGTACTCATTGAATATCCATACTAACTTGGGGAGGAGATGGAGGGAGATCAGAGATGGGTTCCCAGAACTCCAAGAGTTGATTATTTCCATGGGGTTGGGTTGGAGGGAAGACAAGCACATGATCTACAGAGGCCAGAGAAGGCAGGCATATTGTCCAAATGACCAAATTTAAAGTTGTCTAGTTAAGCAGTTTTTTAAAAAGATTTTATTTTAAAATAATCTCTACACCCAACATGGGACTCAAACTCACAACCTGAAGACCAAGGATTGCACACTCTACTGACCTGAGCCAGCCAGGCACCCCTGTAGCTAAGTTTTTTTTTTTTAATGCAACATTTTTTTATTTCTACAGTTTCTATTTAGTTCTTCGAAACTACTTTTTTATTTTTTTTTTTTTAAGATTTTATTTATTTATTTGACAGAGAGAAATCACAAGTAGGTAGAGAGGCAGGCAGAGAGAGAGAGGAGGAAGCAGGCTCCCTGCCGAGCAGAGAGCCCGATGCGGGACTCGATCCCAGGACCCTGAGATCATGACCTGAGCCGAAGGCAGCGGCTTAACCACTGAGCCACCCAGGCGCCCCGAAACTACTTTTTTAAAAAAATTATTTTCCTCAGTCCTAAAAAAACAAATGCGCTATCAAGCCATGAAAAGACATGGCGCATATTACTAAGTGAAAGGAACCAATCGGAAAAGGCTCCATACTGTATGATTCCAATTCTATGACATTCTGGAAAAGGCAGAACAATGGAGAACAGTACAAAGATCAGCAGTTGCCAGGGGTTATAGAAGTGGGGTGAGTGAGAAGGGGAAACACAAAGGACTTTTAGTACAGTGAAAATACTCTGTAATATACCACAATAATGTATATATCATTATATCTTTACCCAAACCCACCAGGAGTGACCATCCCATGTAAATTATGGACTTTGGATGATAATGATCTATCGACATAGGGTTTTTTTTTTGTACCAAGCATCGCACTCTGGTGGAGGATATTGATAGTGGGGGAGGCTGTGCATGGGTTGGGGCAGGGAGTAAATGATAAACCTCTGTACCTTCCTCTCAGTTTTGTTATGAATCTAAAACTACTCTAAAAAATAAAGTGTTAATTTTAAAACTTAGTTTCCTATTCTTGTTTCATATATTTTACTACTTTACCTAAGCACTGGAAATAGACTTTTTTTTTAAATGTCTTTTTATATTATCCTATTGTTTCATCTCCCCATATGTCAACTGCCCCATTTTTGCAGGATGCTTTTCTTCATGTTGTACTTCCTCAAATGTTTTGATTTGTAATACTAATGTTTTAATCATTTACATTCATGTATATCCTTTATATTTGTCTTCCCCAAATGTTTTATAATTTCTGTGTGTGAGCTCATCCTCATTGGAATAAACTTCAGGGTTTGGTGGTGGAGATGCCCTGAGTAGTGCCCCAGATGTTGGACCCCCCCCCATAGTTGTTTCTACCTCAATCTTAAAAGTCCACAGTTTCTCAACTTTTTCCCTCAATTTCTATCTTAGAGTTTCTGTGCTTCATGAGCAGCAAATTTTGGAGCCCATGTACAAACCTAGCTTGTTCTCTATTTTCTTACTGGGGATTCTGCTTCTGCCCATTGCCTGGGACACTTGTTTCACTTCTGAGCCTTTGAATTCCTCTCCAAACTTCCTGCTGTGTTCAGGTCCAAAGTTTTTATTCTTGTTGCCCCATTGCTGTGAACTTAAAACAAACTTATCCTCTGGCCATGTGTGTATAATCCCTAATAAACTAGCTCACCAGGGTAGGTATAGAATTATGGCATCCTGGAGATTTTCCTGTCTTCTTTTAAGATCAAATATATATATTTGATATATATATATAACAAATATATATATCCTATATATCCGATATCTCTATATTTATATATCTCTCTCTATATATATATATCGGATATATATCCGATATATATCCGATATATATATAGAGAGAGAATCCGATATATATCCGATATATATATATATATAGAGAGAGAGATAGATATAGAGATATCGGATATATAGAGAGAGAGATATATAGATATAGATATATAGGATATATATAATTTATATATATATAAAATATATTTGTTATATATAACAAATATATATATCCTATATATCTTCCTATAACAAAATACCATAGGCTGGTGGGCTTATAAGCAACAGAAATATTTTTCTCACAGTTGGGGAGGCTGGAAGTTCAAGATCATGGCACTGGCAGATTCACTGGGGAGAGCTCTCTACCTGGTTCATTGACAGCCATAGTGGAAGGGCAAGTCTCTTTACATAAGACTCTATAGGTCCCTCATAGGCAGAATCCTCATGATCTAATCATCTTCCACAGATCCCCTCCTCCTAATACCATCATTTTAGGGGTTAGTTTTCAACATATGAATTTTGAGGGATACAAACATCCAGTCCATGGCCATCAGTATCATCCCAGAATAGTCTCACACTAGAGCAGTATATGGTCATTAAAGAGTGCAGGACTCCAATGTGTGAAGAATTGGAAAACTATCAAGACAACACAGAACAGTGTATACATGCTGTGACCCCATCTGAGGAAAATACAGGGCTGTGTGTGTATGGGTGTGTGTGCGGCCATGTGTGTGTGAGACAGAGAGAGAGAGAGAGAGGTTAGGTACAGAGAGAACATTTCTAGACCAATACTCATGAAACTGTTCACAGAGGTTATATAAAATGTTTTTGAGCAAGAAAGTGACAAGATCAAGGCTGTTAGCAGACTCACATGGCATACTGAGTGGGATGGAGTGGGAAGGACTGGAAGCAATTGAGCCAGGAGACCTGTTCAGAGGCCGTTGCGCTAGTCAGGGTAAGAGCTGCCGGAGGGCTATTCCAAAGCAGTGAGATAGAGTAGAGGAGGAAAAAAGAAATTAGATTCACCTTTGAGATACTCCCAATGGCACCCCCGGGGCCTACCACGGTATCTATACCTACCAGGTGCTTACCAAAGCTATGAAATAAATGGTCTCCCATATGGGAGATTTGACCATTCCTCTCCCAAGATATCCACTGGCTACCTCAAGGTGTAAATCCCACAGACCTCATCAACTCTCTTCAGAGCTCACTCACTCAGTCCTGGGGTCAGGAGAGGGGATTTATAGGCAGGTATGGCTGGGGCCCACATTTCCCTTGTTTTCCTCTGGCCCTGCCCATCCAGAAGCATGGAACCTGTTCTGCTCTGCCCCTGTTCCCACTCCACCAGGCAGGCACTCTACCAGCAGTCTCCTTTACCGCAGGCACAGCTCTGAGCTGGGCACTGGGCGTATGTGGCAAGAGAGGTGTCTCCAAAAAGCTTCGGGCCCACTTCCTTTGGGAACTAAGGGAAGACAAGAAAATTGCTAAAGAGGAAGGGGGAATGCATGCCAAGAAAATCAGCTATAACCCTACACACACGCATTCGTGCACACGCACACAAGCATGTCCCAGCTAACATGACACTTTGCACTCAGGGCTTGCTTAAAGTATGGGTTTTACATGAGTGCCACAAAGAAAGGAGAGGGAGCAGGAGGAAAAGGAGTTGCAGAAGCGTAACGTATGAGGACCAATTGAAGGGAAGGTGCTCCTGAAGAACCGCTCATTAGGCAGACCCTCCCTGCAACACCTGTATCTATGGAAGCTCAATGGGGAGCCTTTGTTGGTGGGGGACAAGGAGGGCAAGTGGGAATAACTGCATTTATTTTGGTATCTTCTGAGCCTAATATGGGGTCTGTCTTATAATGTCCTGCTCAAATGTTTGTTAAATGAATGAAGGGATGTTTCGATGGATGATAGGAAGGATGGTTGGTTGGTTGGATGGATGGATAGATGGATGGATGGATGGACGGATGGATGGATAGATGGATAGTTGGTTGGTTGGATGGATGGATGACAGATGAATAAAAGACTACTTCCACCTGGCTTTCAGAGGCAAAACTGAAATCCGTGTTTTGTGGCAATCAGGTGGCTGTGGTATATAGTTCTTCAGAGAGGGCCCTCAGCAATCCCTACCTCCTGGCATTCATGCCTTTATGTGATCCCTTAGCTTTGAGTGTAGGCCATACCTGATGACTTTCTCCCAGCAAGCCAAAGGAACAAAAGTGATGGGCTATTACTTTTGTGAATAAACTACAAAAGACAATGTCCATCTTCCTGGTGACAAGGTGTCACAGTAGAGAGGCCCATGTGGTGGCCAACAGTCAGAGAGGGGGTGAGGCCCTCAGTCCAACAGCCCACAAGGAACTGAATGATGTCAAGAACCTCATATGCATGGAAAGAGACCCTGGATTACAGCCCATGTGAGACCCTGAACAGAGAACCCATTGAAGCCATGCCCCGATTCCTGACCCACAGAAACTGTGAGATGGTAAATGCATGCTCTTTCAAGTTACCACGTCTGGTCTTAATTTGTGGCCAGCAAGAGAGAGAGCAAATACAATGGCTGATTTGAGTTTATAAAAATGGGAACATTCTGATAATTAAACTTGGCAAATACTGGTAGTGGTTAAGAACCCAGGTTCTGATACCCATTGGCCTAGTTTGAATCCTGGATCCCCAATATACTAGCTTTGTGACCTTGGGCAAGACGGTCAACTTCTCTGAGCCTCTCTTCCTGTATTCTTAAAATGAGTATAATCCTCTGCTCACAGAGATTACATAGGATTACATAAACTGCTTACATAAAGTACTTAGCCCAGTACCTGCCACCAAACAGAAGGTGGCTGTTAACAATAATAATGATCATAGTAGGGGCGCCTGGGTGGCTCTGTGGGTTAAAGCCTTTGCCTTTGGCTCAGGTCGTGATCCCGGGGTCCTGGGATCGAGCCCCACATGGGGCTCTCTGCTCAGCAGGGAGCCTGCTTCCCTTCCTCTCTCTGTGCCTGCCTCTCTGCCTATTTGTGATCTCTGTCTGTCAAAGAAATAAATAAAATCTTTTTTAAAAAAATAATGATCATAGTAACAGAGCAGACTCCCTCAAAAAGCAGCCGGGGTCACACACCTGCAAGTGACCAAGTTGAGGCATGATGGCAAGGTGTGAGGAGTAAATGGAGCCCTAGAGGAGCTCAAGCCCATTCCCAAGTCTCAGAATCAGGTGCTGTACGGCTGCCTGGCTGGTGCAGAGGGGTGAGGGGTCAGATGTGCCGAGGGAACATCTGGGCTACCTTGCCCCAGGGCATGGTAACAGCTGTTTCCGGCCTCGACCGTGGGTAGCTCCTTCACTCCTGCATGGCCTCTGGGTCAGGTGTGTGCAGCTTCCTCCCGGTCTGGCCCACGGGGCCCAGGAAGGTAAACACCCAGACAGGAAGTGATTGTCATGGGCATGGGGCCAGCTCTGGGCTGAGACGGGTCTGAAGGTCAGGAAAGCTTCCCCAGGAGCCTTTTCTGGGAGAGGACAAAGCGCTGGCTGGAGGCTCCCTGGGACGGAGTGGAGGGTGTGCAGATCTTGCTGGGGACACGGCAACCTGCTCAGGGGAGCCCTGAACGGGACAAAGGACAGGAGAAGAGCCATCGTCCGGGGGGGCCCAACCCCCAGGAGCACCTCACTGGCAGGTGAGCAGTTTTGGTATTCTTAATGAAACAAGATGAAATAAGAGATGAAACGGGGGTTGCAGCCGGATTGGAAAGACTCCGGGCGGGTGTGTGGCGGGGAAGGAGGCCACCATGCGTCCAGTCATTGAGAAAGAGTCCCAGGAGAGAATTTCACTGTGGAGACCTGAGTCTAGTCGTGGCTTCACCATTCCCTGCCAGGACTCAGTTTCCCCATCTGTGCAGTGGGGTAATGATCCCATCCCGGCCCCTCTCCTGTCATAACTATGGGGACCAGTGAGATTGCACCCAGGACTGGCTACGTCATTGGCAGGGCCCCATGCAAACTAAACACGTGAGGCCCTTTGTTTGAAATTGGTTAAGAATTTTAAGAAAGTAGAATTTCAAAAGTATTAAGAATGGAACAGCAGAGCGTTAAACCAAGCGAGGGGCCCTTCTGCATGTGGAGTTCTGGGTGACCACATAGGTCACCTGCCCATGGCTCGACCCATAACGAAAACGGTGTGTGTAAACTGTGACATGCCAAACAAACCGTGATCACTATGTGTCACGGTCCCAATCTCTGCGTCAGGAAGCACACTAGGGGCCCAGATGTCTCAGCCCTAGAGGAACAGGCCACCGCAGAGCTGCCCCCTCCCGCTGCCCCTGAGGCTCAGCGTCCCATCTCAAAAGCACAAAAGGCCTGCCCCCTCGGAACCTTCCAGATGAGTACACCTGCCTGGCATCAAGACAAAGCCTGGTGTGACTCACACATGGGGGACGTGCTACTCGTGGATGTGGTGGGCAGGCTCTTCTTCTCTATCTTGATTTAAAACTTGAGTGTTTGCACAGTCACCGGCAAAGCAGAAGTAGGACTTGGGACTCCTGGATTTGTGACCATTCTGTCATGTTCTGCCAATGACCCACCCGGTTTTGCCTTTTGGAAAAATGCTCAGGTTAAGGCAGTAAGACCGTTGGTGGGAGTGTCTCAAGCCTGTCACACCTCTGTCCTCTGTTCTACTCCGAGTTTCTCCTCCGTGTTCACTCCCGCGCCTTCTCCAGTGCCCTTGGCCTCACACAGCCTGGTACCAGTAGGAACCAGCATCTCCAGGGCTGTCTTAAGCTTTCTGGGAAATCAGACAACAGATAATCTCCCCAACCACACTCTCAACCACACCGCTTCCTGGAGTCCAAAGTGTCAGGGCTTGCAAATCCCTCCCTTACAGAGACCCCCACGGGAAAGGGACAGTGACAGCAAGGCAGTGGGAGGCAGGGGCCAGAGATGGAGGGAGACAATTGCTTAAAGAACTCCTCCTTTCCTGTGGGAGGCCCCTCTGGCCTCAGGGGTGCAGACCAGCCCTGAGGCTCAGAGGAGGTGTGTTCTAACAGCCCACTGTGAGCCTACCAGCTCAACTCCAAATATCGCCTACCTCAGGGCCCTTTCTCCACCTCCATGAGGGGGGGCACAGAATCACCTCCTTGCTCCAAGGATGGTTATGGACTGTGGGACCAAGAGGCATTTTAGTGGGCTGAGCCACAGGGCTCTATCTCTGAGCCTCCCACGCATTGTTTTCCAGAGCTCCCCCAGGGCGTCTCAGGGAGCTGCGGAGGCAGAACAGCCTGGGCCTCAGGAGGAATTATTTTTCTCCTCCCCTTGGGTTCACCTTCCCCCATGTTTGGAGCTGTAGTCTTTTGGATGCAGAGGAAACACCCATAGGAAGACTGGCCGTCTGCACCCCTTTCCCTGGCTGGCAGCGGTCCTTGCTTGAGTGTCCCTGGGAGACCCCCCGGGGTCAGGGCAGAAGACTGAGCACTAAAGAGGGGGTGTGCGTCTGGGACATTTCTTAGTGAGTTTCTTTGGGAGAAGAGCTCAGGTAGCAAAATAAGAACCTGGGTGTCTGGGAACCTAAGTCAGACTGCATCTCTCACAATCTTTCTACCTCCACTGGCCTTGCCTCTGGGATGGGGAAAAACATCACGTGTTCAAATGAAGGGGGAGTGGGGATCATCAAAGGGGCATCAAGGAGGCCTGCGTGAAGGAAGTGGCCTTTGAGCGGAGCATCATTAAGCGGTCTTACATCACTTAATTGCTTACAAGAGAAGAACTAATGGGTATGGCTTTACGTTTCATAAAGCAAGGCTCTCTAACTTGAAAATAAGGTAGTATTTTCATGCTTACCCTATTGAATGATCCAAGTCCTTTGAAGAGCACACTCTGGCAGAGAGCGCATTTTCAGGTGGGGTGGGAGCCCCGCAGGGGACAGAAGAGGCAGAGGTATGGACCAGGCGAAGCATGAGGCCCGTATAAAGGCTGCTGATGGGATGGGTTTGCTGGAGCAGAAGGAAGGGAGAGGGTGGTGGCCTGCAGCCCGTGATGTCTAGACCCCAAAGCCTCCCGGAGATCCCAGAGGAGGTCTGTATTGCCAACCCGCCTCTCGGGGAACTCACCCCACACTCCTGCACTCCAGCACTAGCTGTCTTTGCCCCGGTTACCTTCACTTTGGGCTGGAGGTTCATGCCCCAGCTCCAGCGGCTCCCACGGCTAGAAGCTCCGCCCATTTATTATCCAGGTCTTTGATGGGTTTAAAAATGGGGTGCTGACTCATTATTATTTAATGAGTATGTTTCCTCCAGAGACCAACCCCTCTAGAACAGGCTCTCCAGAGAACAAACAGCTTGGATGATGCCTTCCAAGGCTCAGAGACGCTTGGGAGCCTCTGGGGCAGGGACCAGCAGGGAGAAGGGAGGAAGGAAAGCTGGCCTGAGGACCTTGACCACCAGGTCTTGTCTGGAAGCGGTAAGGGTCTTTCCCTGGTGTTGACTCGGGAAGCACTGCTCAATCCCAAGTACAAGTTCATCCAACCTTCTTGTGTCAGGGTTTCAGTCCATCACAGCGCTGAGTTCCCGACGTGTCAACTCCCTTGCACCTCATCTAGCCAGTCAGTGTTGGCTGCACATGTGCCCTGGGCCAGCAGTGGTAAGATGTGATGAGACGGAGAAACCTCTTCCCCTTTCCCAAGGCCCCTCATTCCCTCTGCCCCCCATATGGCTGTCCAAATAGGAAGGTTAGGAAAATCCAATTTCTCCCTCATAGCTGATTTACTTGACATGAGCCCAAACAGATTCCCATGAAATCCCAATAATGGGACAAAAAACTTTCAAGTATTTTAACTTTATAAAACCCTGACATAATGAGCTTTATTTTCCATGATGCTTTATAGACCTAAGTCCACTCATGAAAATGAGTATATCTATTTATAAAGAGACATATATCTTTTTTGCTCTCATCTGTGTGACAAAACATTCCTTGGTGGATTCTTGTGCTGGAGGAAAGCCTTCTTTTCTCTAAGTTCCTTTTTAGGAAGTCAGCTTTGAACTTTGAAACGATTGTAAGGTTTTCTGTTTCTGGAGTGAAAAAGCATCCGGCACACAGACAATTTTTCTTGGTGCCTGAGATATCAGAGCTGCTCCCAGGAACGTGCTTTCCACGGGGTTCTGGCCTCTTTGGAACCCGTTCAGAGTCAAGATCAAAGTCACTCGCAGTTTGCGAACTTGGGTTCCAAGTCAAGGGCGAGACATGGAGAGATTCTAGCTTGGGGTCACGATGAAGCCATCTTGATGTTCAATCTAAGATAGACTGACCCACCTAGGTCATGTTTGGGAAAATATTATTACAGCTGATTTGTGTCTTCACTGGAGAAATATCACAGAAGTTGTCAAAATAAAGGAGCCTGGGAAGATGGGCACACATCTTCTAACTGCGGGCCCCAGGCTCAGTCACTGTGTACTCTTTCTCTCTCTCTGAATTCTCTATGATCTTCTAAGGATGTTTTCTCAGGAGAGGCTGTTGGCTTTCAATCAAAAATGTCCTAAATTCAAGGTGGTGAGGACGAGTCTAGAGATCATGCTGTCTGCCAGGCCCAGGCTGCCTCCACCACGTGCTGCTGTGTGGCCTGAGCGGAGTCAGTTAATCTCTCTGAACTCCTATGTCCTCCATCATACAAACAAGGACAGTAACGATTGTTAGGATTGCCCTGAGTGTTCCGTGAGATGATGGATATAAAAGGCTTGGCTTTAACCGTTATTATCTCAACAGGGCTAGAGAGGGGAAAAAAAAAAAAAAAAGATGTTCTTTCCAGTATAAATGCTGACTTAAAAAAAAAACAGATTTTATTTTTTTAAAAGATTTTATTTATTTATTTGACACATAGAGAGAAATCACAAGTAGGCAGAGAGGCAGGCAGAGAGGCAGGCAGACAGAGGGGGGAAGCAGGCTCCCCGCTGAGCAGAGAGCCGGATGCGGGGCTCCATCCCAGGACCCTGAGATCATGACCTGAGTCAAAGGCAGAGGCTTAACCCACTGAGCCACCCAGGCGCCCCATAAATGCTGACTTTAAGCAATAGAAAATTTAGCAGCTCGCATAGAAAGTTGAGCACTAAGCATGAACATGTACATAGAAGCCTCAAATGTACAGAAAATGGGCGTCCGCAGAACAATTCATCTAACTGGCTCCAAGCACTGTGAGCCTGGCCGGTTTTGGGGAAACTCCCTTCCCTGCACGGTGCCATCCAGGCCCGGGGACACTGCACACCCGCCCAAGGTGTCTGCACATTGGACCCAATGATTATGTCCTTTCAGTGAATATTTCTTGATAATTGAAGGCATTTTTTTTCTTGCAAAACCACAGTGCTCCAGTTTTTAAAGCCGAGTCTGATCCCTGCTGGCATGGGAAGAACCTGAGGAAATCAATGAAAGGGGAACCAGATGCAGGGCACCATCTGTAAGGGGAGTGGATTAGCTTCTTGTCGCTGCTCTAGCCAATGAGCACGTGCTTAGTGACTTCACACCGCACAGATGCCTCGTCTCCCAGTTCTGGAAGACAAGAGTCCAAAATGGGTCTCACTGTGCTCAGGTGTTAGCTGGGGCCACTTTTCTTCTGGAGTCCCCAGGGGAGAATGTTTCCTTGCCTTTTCCAGCTTCCAGGGGCCACCCACATTCCTTGTCTTGTGACCTCCTCTTCCACCTTCAAAGCCAGCAGTGGTAGTACCTTCGGATCTCTCTGACCCTCCTGCCTCCTTCTTAAAAGGACCCCGGTGATTGCATTGGCGGGGTGGGCACAAAGCAGTGGCCAAGTTAGGGAGCAGCCCCTGGCCTGACCTTGTGATTTGAGCATCTGTGGTGGAGCACCAGGCTCTGCAGGATCCGAGAACCTCACCAGCATGGAGTGGAGGCTGGCCAGCTGCTGCCCCAGGACATCTCAGCTTGTCACATAGGCAGGTGCTGTGACCATCAGACCCACTTGTCAATCACCCCAGTGCCAAGGGCATGCAGGGGCTTGGTATTTGCTGGATAGAGGAAGGGGTCAGTGGATGAACAGAAGTCTCTGTGGACGTCACTGTGGACTGAGTGGGTCCAGCCCTCCAGGGAGCAGGAGGGTGGCACCAGGTGGGGCACTGGCACAGACCCAAGGGTCACTCTAAGCTAGAAGCCACAGCTATCAGGAGAAATGAAAGGAGAAGCAGAGCTGGGCAGAGAGCCCAGACTCAGGAGAGGTCAGAAATACACAGAGATCCAGGCTCTAGGGAGACAGAGCCCAGTGCTGCTGTGATTTGGGGGTCCTTAAGGGTCTCATCGTTATGGGAAGGTCCCAGATACCCACCAGCCATTCCGTACATACTAGATATGCCCCGCCAATGGCCCGGCAAGGTTTGGGTTATTTATAGTTAAAGCCCACGGATTCATGAATGCAGCGACAAGTGGCAGAGAAGCAGGGTGGCGAGAGCCTCAGAGAGTAGTGACCTTCACCTTCTTAGGGGCTGATACAAGCTGTGGATGGCGCTATCCCCCCAGAAAAGGGGCCCACCCCCCACCCCTGCACAGGGTTCCAGGAGACTTTCTGCCTCCCTGGGGTTCAGGCTCAGAAGGCTGAGCTGGATTTGTCAGACTTGGAAGGCTGGTCACACGACACTGTCTCCACGCCAAGCTGCCCAGGGCTGCTGGCTGAGTGGCTCTGGGTGAGAGCCCAAGATTCTGCATTTCTTAAAAGCCCTCAGATATGGCTGCTGCTCAAAGCGAGGCACGGTCTGGAAACCCCTGGCACATAGAGAGGGAAGAAAGCCTGAGCACGAAAGAGAAATGAATTATCTGGTTCATCCAGGAAATTTTAACTCAGCATTTCTGGAATGTCGATCACTGACAATGTACATGTACAATTTTTGACATTTCCATGTAACACTGGTGCTATAAATTGGCATTACATGAAATTCACCACTTATTTTCATCCGAAGCATTAATACCTACGAAATCACAGGTTTGCTGGACTAATTGGAATTTTTCTGAAGTCTATAAACTATGTAACTATTAATTTTTTGATGTTTGATGTGCTTCCAAAAATCAGTTCACAGGGGCACCCAGGTGGTTCAGTGGGTTAAACCTCTGCCTTTGGCTCAGGTCGTGGTCTCAGGGTCCTGGGATGGAGCCCCGCATCTGGCTCTCTGCTCAGCAGGGAGCCTGCTTTCACTCTCCTGCTTCCTCTCTCTCCCTGTGCCTGCCTCTCTGCCTATTTATGATCTCTCTCTATCAAATAAATAAATAAAATCTTAAAAAAAAAATCAGTTCACAGACACTGTTCAAATCCCATGCTGCTAGAAGAACAAGGCACTATCCAGATTCATCGCAATTTTCTGGATACTTTAAGTGGGAGATATTTGAAAGAAACCAATACCCCTAAACTCTGCCATTATTGCTGTCTTTTTTTTTTTTTTTTTTTAAATCTCCCTCTTGTAGCACCTGGGTGGTTCAATTGGTTAAGTATATGACTCTTGATTTCAGCTCAGGTCATGATCTCAGGGTCGTGGGATCAAGCCCCATGTCCGGCTCTGTGCTCAGTGTGGAGTCTGCTTGAGGTTCTCTCTCCCTCTCCCCATGCCCCTCCCCATGCTTGCAAGCATTCTCTCCCTCTCTCTCTCAAATAAATAAAATCTTTTCTAAAAAAGTTAAAAAAAAAAAACTTCCTTTTGAATCACTCACTCACCAAAAGCAACACAGAAATCCTAGCCTTTCTGCCCATTAGCTCACAGCGCTACCATCTTCCATAGTCTTCCAGCATTCTGTTCTCCTAGGCTGTTCTAGTCCCCTCTTTGCCGGGCACACACTCCGGGTCTTGAGCTTGACTGTGCTGCATGCCTCAATAAACCCCAGTTTACCTAACCTCCTTGGTAAACCTTCCTCAGGGCCTGAGTCACCTCCCTTCCACCCATAGGTCCCTGGGGAGATCACAGGATCTCACCAGGAGGCATGCAGAGGCATTTGGAATGCTTCTAACACTGCACAGATTTGAGAAGTTTGTAGAAGGATAAGAGAAGCCAGAGGAGTCACGTTTGGGATGAGGAGTCATATCAGGGAATTCCCTCCTGTCTGCTCCGTGGGGGCCCAGGGGCCTAGCACAGAACAGATGCATCTGTGCTCAACATGTGGGTGAACAGAAGCCACCCAGAACACGAGGACAGAAATGACCAGGTCAGCCTCATGTCCTAACCCAGAGAGGTGACAGCCTAGAGACACCACAAATAAGGGATGCCAGCACTGGACCACTGAGAAGTGATGCCTACAAACCCCTTCAAGCTAGAATAAGAAAAAGATTTTAAGAAATGTTACTGGAAAAATACAAGGAACTGAAGGGCAAAACTAACATGCATCCTGAAGAGGACTGAGAACCAGAAACGAGAGACGGGAAAGCTACATCTCTCCTCCCCCCACAGCCACCCAGTCCAGATCTCCCTGCTAACTGGCCTGGTCCTCACCTCAGTCATCCTTGGGAGAGTGAATCCGGTTGGCTCAGCCCAGCCTCCAGCTTGACTCCTCTTGGGTCAAAGGTCCACTCTTTTCTGGCCAGCTGTGGCCACAGGGCTGGGGCCAAGGGCCTTTTGGGTCCTCCTCTTCCATGGCTGAGGATGGAGCAAAGTCCCTAGCAGGGGGCTCCGGAACTGGAGGGAAGGTTGGCTGCTTTCTGGTGAAAGCACTGGTTCCGGGCACCTGGGTGGCTCAGTGGGTTAAAGCCTCTGCCTTCGGCTCAGGTCATGATCTCAGGGTCCTGGGATTGAGTCCTGCATCAGGCTCTCTGCTCAGCAGGAAGCCTGCTTCCCTTCCTCCCCCTCTCTCTCTCTGCCTGCCTCTCTGCCTACTTGTGATCTCTCTCTGTCAAATAAATAAATAAAATCTTAAAAAAAAAAATTAAAAAAAAAAAAAAGGACTTGTTCCCCAGAGCCATTTTGAGAAATCGGGTTGGGATTGGAACATTCCCAACCACCAGTGCAAGAACCCTTTCATTCCTTCGCCGGTTGTTATGAACGCAATATTATGTTCCCCGCTAAATTCCTATGTAAAAGGTCAAACCCCCAATGTAAAGGCATTTGGAGATGGGGCCTCTGGGAGGGGAGTAAGGGCAGATGAGGTCAAGAGGTAGGGGTCCTCATGATAGGATCCGTGACCTTGTGAGAAGAGGAAAACCTCTCTCGCTCTCCCTCTTCCCCACTCCTGCTCGCTCTCCTGTGCACACCCCAGGAAAGGCCGTGCGAGGACACACGTGGAAGGTGGCTGTCTGCGGGCCAGGAAGAGGGCCCTCACCAGAACACCACCATGCTGCCCCCTGATCTCACACCTCCAGCCTCCAGAACTGTGGGAAAATAAATCTCAGTGGTTGAAGCCACCCGCTCTGTGGTATTTTGTGAAGGCAGCCCGAGCTGACTAAGACACCAGCACTGGTCTTGTCATTTTTAGCAAAACTTTTTATAAACGCTCTAGAATGTGGGCTTGATAGATGAGTTCACAGCAACTCCGACAGCAAATGGCCCCACAGCTAGAACTCCACAAAGACCCAGTGTTGAGTGTGCAACTTCCTGTGTATAAATATCTCTATTTGGCTCTGGAAACGACATGCCGGCTTTTGGGTAGTGTCTGTTCTGCCCTGGGACTGGGAGCCGGGCTGCCCTGGCCGGCCTCCCTCTGGCTGGGTCCAGCAGACCTTGGCCCACAGGCAGGCGGGAGCTTGCCAAGGGCGGTGGCCAGCTGAGGCCACTCACCCAGAAGGAGTGGCCCTTGTCCCCAGCTCACTCTCTCCTACCGCTCCCAGCCTGCCTGGGTTTGCAAAACTGAAAGAGGGCAGCTTTCATTAATTCGGTAGAACCTCGGGCTTCACTTGGAGAAAGTGGGTTGAGCCCTCTCCTCCCCCATCCAGCCGAGAGTGACAGTTGTCACCAATGTGCCCAGAGGGGACAGGGCGCTCAGGAACTGCCACCAGCCAGTCCCCAAGGACAAGGCATAGATTTCACTCGCTAGGATGGAGCCAAGGCTCTCTGATAACCCTTCATTCCTTTGTTTCAAACCTTATTATTATTTTTTATTAACATATAATGTATTATTAGCCCCGGGGGTACAGGTCTGTTTCAAACCTAATGCCTACTTTTTTAGATTGAGCATTATACACACTTTACATCCTTGGATTCTTTTTACATTAAAGAGTAAAAACAGGGGCGCCTGGATGGGTCAGTCAGTTAAGACTTTGACTCTTGATTTGGGCTCAGGTCATGATCTCAGGGTTGTGGAACGGGACCCTTGCTCAGTGGGGAGCCTGCTTGTCCCTGTCCCTCTGTTCCTCCCCCACTCACACTCCCTCTCTCCCTCTCTCTCTCTCAAATAAATACATACATAAATAAAATTTTTTAAAATAAAAAATCAAAGGTAGAAACAATTTAAACAAGTGGATCGTTTACTGACCTGCAGAGAGTAAAATGAGTAGGGATGATCTCTCCTGGCGTGCACAAGGGATGCCAGGCACCCTGACCCCATTCAATTCTTGCCTTTGCACTGCACAAACGAGAGATGATTCAGAGGGAAAGAGAAGCTCTCGTGGCTGGGATGATGGGAGATGTCAGAAATGGACCTTGCTTGCTCTGCTGGGACTCCAAGCAAAGGGGCATGTCTGTCTCTGGACCCTGGGCCCCGCTGAGAGTCAGACAGAGCTGCCCTCCACGAGAGAATAAAAGGAGGCCACCGAGGCCACGACCGACCAGGTCAACCCTGCCTGGCTGAGGACCCCGGCTTTGTCCCGGGCCCACGGAGACCTACCCCAAGAGCTCTGACAGGGCAAGCTGGGAGAGCACACCCTGTTGTCCCCTCTGCTCCCAGGTCCCATGGCTTTAGCCTGACTTGGACTTCAGGGAAGGGAAAGGCCACTCAGCATTTGTCTGGCTGCCCGGGAAGTGAGCGGCTAGGAGGCCACCCACCCCCTCTCACTACTATGCCTGGGCCTGGCCATCGTTCTCACCAGGGTAACCAAGGGCCACAGCCACTTGAGGGAGGACCCCTTCTCCTGGTTGATCCCCTTTCCCCTAACTGCCCCGGGGACCCCATGAAGGGGGACGGGGGTGTTTGTTGGACAGGATCAGCCCCCAGAGGAAACAGGGCTGGTCTGGCCTTGTTACTGGTTTTGTCCCCTGCTATGTGCTCTGTCTGATCTCTGCTCACTGCTTTGTAAGGAGGTGCTTGGCCTTCCCCTGTGTCCACTGAAGACTTTCCTCTTCTCTCAGCAGCAGGGCAGGGCCCTGAGGCCTGTAAGACCTGGGTTCGAATTCTGCCTCAGCTGCTTACCAGCTGTATGATCTCAGGCAAGTGACTGAGTTTCTCTGAGGAGGGCATGGCCAAGAAGAGCAAACTGTTAGACCCTGGAAGCCCCGAGAGAGGGAGCGGGAAAGCCCGGTGCAAGACCCAGGCTGAAAGACCAGCGGGTCGGGGGCTTGGGGGCAACACAGATGTGGGGTGCTGGGGGGCCTCTCCTGCATGAGTCTGAAGCCAGAATGTTGTCAGACATTGGAAAGAAGGGGGAGAAAAGTGAGCCCCCTGGTGCCATGTGCAGCTGCGCACTAGACGCCAGTGTCTGACCAGTATGTGTTCTGGAAATCCCCACCATCTCCTGCCCATTCCTGCGGGAGCCAGAAAGCTCCAGCCAGGCCACAAGGACTCAAATCGCAGCAGCCCCTGTCAGGTGCAGGACAGCAGAGAAGCTAACTCCTCTCTGACCCTGGCCACCGACTCACCATGGAGGCCGGCGTCAGCTCAGGACGCTGGCCTGGGTTCCACCCTGGTCCTGGAAACCAGCTCAGGCCTCCACACTGCACCATTCCCCCCGCTCCGCCAGCAGGTCAGTGTTGCCCCTCAGTGGATTTCTGGAAGCCGCAATAATGACAAGCCTGGACTCCTTTTCCAGAGGAAAGGGAATGGGCCAAAGAGGTGGTTCCCAAGGCTTGCTCTCTAGACCACCAGGAGCAGCAGCAGCAGCTGAGAACCTGCTAGAAATACAAATTCTTGCGCTGCCCCTGACCTCCTACCACAGACACTTTGAAGGTGGAAACAGCAATCTGTGCTTTAACTCCCCAAGGCCCGCTCCCGGGCGAGAACCATTGCTTCACAGCCGTGAGAACAAACACTCCAGTGACCACGTAGAACAATGTGGAACAGCGTGGATGGCTCTCACAAGCCAATATCACGGGAAGAAGTCAGACACAGAAGAGAACATCCTGAACTATTCCACAAAGCCCCAAAATAGGCCAAGAGTCACCCATGCTGTGAGGTCAGAGGTGACCCTCAGGGGCAGGGCATGGGAAGGGGCGGAGAGACTCTCCAGAGCCACAGTGACCTTCTCCTTCTGGATCCGGGCGCTGGTCACATAAGGTATAAACATCTGGCAATCTGTACACTGAAGATATGGGCGCTATCTGCATTCTACTATACTTATATTAAAAATTTTGTTTTAACTCTATTCAAGGGCAAAATAGAAATGCCACCTTCCTCCTCACTGTCTAGCCTAACACTTGGTTGGAATCACTTGGGGATGGCTGGAAGGTCTGTCCCTTGGCTCTGGAGAGTATAAAGTCAGGTATTCTTGGATCCTTGGCCAAAAAGGTTTTATGAATTCAACTTTTATGAATTCAACAGACGTCAGGACAGGCAGGCTAATTAAAACCAGAAAGAACATATCCCAACGGACGCTACCATTTTTGGTAAATGCTATTCTTCCCACCTTGTCTCGGGTTTAGAGAGAATGTTTCCAGAGAACAAGCCACCTCTTCCAATTACCTTGGTGGGTCTTTCACAAAGGGTTGATCTTGGAGGGGATACCAGGAAGTCATGTTGTGCAAGGAGAAGACATTCTGTGGATGTTTGACTCCAGTGTTGGGGATGGGCAGGGAGCCGAAGGAAGAACTGCACCTCACCTGCCAAGGAATTTTCCAGGCCAGAGGTTTCAAGGCCTTGACACAACAGAATGGAGCCTTGTGGCTCCACTTGCCTACCTTCCTCTGGGCTAGAGAATATTCATAAAAACATTCCCAATGAGGAACATCTTGGCCTGCCTGGAGGGAGACTGTGGCTCATTTTCCTTAAGTACATCCACTCTCCCCAACCCCCAGTTTACTCCAAGTGGATAGTAGCTAACAGGCAACACAGACCAGCCACAACTATGGAGCTCCATCTCAAAACGATCCCACCAAAACTTCACCAAACTCTCCACTGAGAAGAAAATGGACAGGCCATGTCTCCTTCCAAAACCCTTCTAGGACCTCCCAGATTAGGCTTCTGCCTGCTCTGTGTCACCCTGCAGAATGACTGGTGTTTGGTTGTGTTTTTGTGTGATGCCATCAGCCTACATTGAAGGAGGCACAGAGGATGAGGCTTAAGAAATCTGTTCACGCATGTGTGTTTGTATGTGTGCACACGCACGAGCTTTGTGGGTCCAGGAGAAAGGTCACCCTGCTGGATTGGATAGACTGGAGTCCATGCATCACATGGAGCTCTCTCTACCATGCACGTTCCTGGGATCCACTTCAGCCTTACTCAGTCCAAAATCTGGGCATGGGGCCCGGGAATTCATATATTTAACAAGCTCTTGAAAATT
Organism: Mustela nivalis; assembly: GCF_964662115.1. Taxonomy (NCBI): domain Eukaryota; kingdom Metazoa; phylum Chordata; class Mammalia; order Carnivora; family Mustelidae; genus Mustela; species Mustela nivalis. Next base: position 74,389,347 of record NC_139030.1, read on the forward strand.
TAAAAATCACCACACTAAAGCTCCTTCTTCCATAAAAGCCCTCAATAGAAAACACTTAGCTAGTCCTAGTCTTGGTGCAAATTCTCCTGAGCACTTGGTCAGTTTTTATCCTTGATTGCAGTAGAATGAGTCACTGACACATGTCCCCTTTTCACACTGGCTACTAGGAAGCTCAGGCATAATTTGGCCACATCCATAGTGAAAGTCTTTGTTATGGGAATTTAAAAAGAGGACACCAAAAAGAACAAAAAAGATGGGGATACCTTTTAAACCATCCTTTCCAAAATGTTCTGTTTTCTGACCCCTGACAGAGGTGGAGGGGCAGATCCCCACAATGCCTTGACCAAGTTTCGGCCTTGTGTATCTTTTTCTTATAGTAACCTAAATGTCTCTTTCTCTAACCAAAAAAGAGCCTAACTTAAACGTTAAAAGAAAATGATGAAAACAAATTAAATAATAATAAAATAAAGGAAATATAAATGAAGTATTAGAGAATATTATGCAAATATTAAAGCGGGGTGTATATGCCTAGTTCATCGAAATACAACATTTTCCAAAACACATTTTTTAAGGGGAGGGAAAAGTAATAAAACCATATATAAGTTTTGTGTGTGTGTGTGTGTGTTCTAGAGTTTGAAGAAAATATTTAATGCTTTAATTCTTTTGTTGTTTATTGAGGGAATTTATTCTGAGGCTCTGAAAGCAAATATTTTTCCCAAGCTGCTTACCAGCATTCCAAACTTCTATTGATATCCCCTCCTTTTTTAAATAACAATTTTATTGAGATGTAATTCGACTTGCACACAATTCACCTTTTTTAGAGTATGCAATTCAATGGTTCTCGATATACTCACAGAGTCGTGCAACCATCACCCCAACCAATTTTAGAACATCTGCATCATTTCCCCCTAAAGAAATCCTAGCTGTTCCTCACCCCCATTCTTCAATCCTTCTAGCCTTAGGAAACCACTGATTTGTTTCTCACCTCTATGCACTTGCCTGTTCTGGGTAGTTCTTATGCATGAAATCAGACAGTATGTGGTCTTTCATGACTGGCTTTTTTCACTTAGCACAATGATCTCATGGTTCATTCATGTTAGAGCATGTGTCAGTATTTAATTTCTTTCTAGGGCTGAATAACATTCCATTGTATGGATATGCCATGTTTTATTTATCCATTCATCAGTTGGTAGACATTTGGATTGTTTCCACCTTTTGCCAGTTATGAGTAATGTTGCTGGGAACATTTGTGTACAACTTTTTGTGAGGACATATGTTTGCATTTCTCTTGGGAATACACTCAGGAATGGAATTGCTAGGTCATATGGTAATTCCATGTTTAGCCTTTTCAGGAACTGCCACACTGTTTTCTAAAATGCCTGCACCGGGTGCCTGGGAGGCTCAGTCAGTTAAGGTCTGCCTTTGGTTCAGGTCATGATCTTGGGGTCCTGGGATTGAGCCCACATTGGGCTTTCCACTCACTGCTTCTCCCTCTCCCTCTGTGATCTCTCTTGCTCTCACTCCCTCTCAAATAAGTAAATAAAATCTTTTTAAAAATGCCTGAACCATTTTACATTCCCATCAGCAGTGTAGGAGTGTTCCAATTTCTCCATGTCTTTACCAATGTTTGTTATTATCTGTCTTTATTCTTACCACCATTCTAGTAGATATCAAACCAAACCTTACTGTCGTTTTAATTAGTAGTGGTGTTGAGCACATCTTCATGTACCATTTGTATAACTACTTCGGAGAAATGCTACTCAGATCCTTTGCCGTATTTTGGTGTCATCTAAAAAACCATCTTCTAGTCTGATGTCAAGAACATTTACACCTATGTTTTCTGCTATGAGTTTTATAGTTTTAGTTCTTAGAATTAGGTCTTTGATCCATGTTGAGTTAATTTTTGTGTATGATGTGAGGTAGAAATTCAAATGCATTCTTTTACATGTGAATATTCAGTTGCCCCAGTACCATTTGTTGAGAAGACTATTCTTATCTTAATAGCCTTGGCACCCTTGGGACCTACTGTCAAAAATCAATTGAACATAGATGTATGGGTTGATTTACAGATTCTCAGTTCTATCCCATTGACCTATATGTCTGACCTTGTGTCAGTCTTGATTACTGTGGATTTATAGTGAGTTTTGAAATCAGGAGATGTGAGTCTAACTTTATTCTTTTTTGGGTTGTTTTGGCATGGGTCCCTAGAATTTCCATATGAATTTTATGATCTGTTTATTAATTTCTGCAAAGATGCCAGCTGGGATCTTGATTTGGATGGTGTTCAGTATGTAGATTGATTTGAGAAGTAACACCATCTTAACAATATTAACTCTTCTGATCCATGAAAATAGAATGTCTTTCCATTTATTTAGGTCTTCTTAAATTTCTTTCAGTACTATTTTATAGTTTTCAGAATATAAGTTTTGTGCTTTTTTTGGTTAAAATTATATCCCTATTTTTTGACATTATAAATGGAATTCTTTTCTTAATTTCACTTCTCCTACGCTCATTCCTACCATGTAGAAATATAATTGATTTTTGTATATTGATCTTATATCCTAAAGCCTTACTGAACTTATTTATTTCCAATAGTTTTTTAGGGGATTCCCTAGGATTTTCTAAATATGAGATCATGTCATCTGCAAATAGAGTTTAACTCCTTCCTTTCCAATCTTTTATTTCTTTTTCTCTATTAATTGCCCTGGCTAGAACCTCCATTACAATGTTGAATAGTATTAGTGAGAGTAGGCATCCTTCTTCCTGATTTTATAGGAAAATATCCAGTCTTTCATAATTAAATACGGTATTAGCTGTGGAGTTTTCATAGCTGTCTTTTATTCAGTTTAAGAAGTTTTCTTCTACACCTGGCTTGTTGAATACTTTTATCATGAAGGAGTGTTGAATTTTGCCAAATGTTAATGTCAAATGTCTACTAAGATGATCACATAATTTTCTTCTTTATTTCATTGATATAGTGCATTATATTAATTTTTTTTTAGAGAGAGAGAACACATGCATGCAAGGAAGTGATGGGTGGGGAGGGGCATAGGGAGAGGGAGAGAGAGAGAATTCCAAGCAGACTCCTCGCAGCCCAGAGCCTGACTCGGAGCTCAATCCCATGATCCCGAGATCATGACCTGAGTTGAAATCAAGAGTTGGACACTTAACTGACTGAGCCACCCAGGCACCCCATATGAATTGACTTTTGAATGTTAAACCAACCTTGCATTCCTGAGAAAAATCTACCTGGTCATAGTGTATAATTCTGTTTATAGATTTATACACTGAGCCTGGGTGGCTTAGTGGGTTAAAGCCTCTGCTTTCGGCTCAGGTCATGATCCCAGGGTCCCGGAATCAAGCCCCGAATCGGGCTCTCTGCTCATCAGGGAACCTTCTTCCTCCTCCTCCCTCTCTCTGCCTGCCTCTCCGCCTACTTGTGATCTCTCTCTCTGTCAAATAAATAAATTTTAAAAATAAAAAAGTAAAAAATAAAAATATAGATCAGTTTCCTAGTGTTTTGTTAAGGTCTTTTTCATCTCTATTAATAAGAGATATTAGCATATAGTTTTCTTATGATGTTTTTGTCTGATTTTATTACCCCTCCATTTTTTTGATATTTGTGATGCCTCTTCCATAACATAACATTTTTATAGATAAGAATCCATTTCTGGGCTGGCCGTTCTATCTCCCAGATTGACTGCCTTGGAGTAGTACCACATTCCTTGTATTAATGTAGTATTTCATGATATTTAGGAAAAGCAGACTCTTCCTTACATATATTACTCAAAAAGTTTGAGATAATCTTCCCTATCTATCCTACAGATAAACCTCATAATGATTTTACCAAAACATGCAGATGAATTTTTTGATAGGATTTTTTAATTGGGATGTCACTAGAACTATATATTAACTTGATGGGAATTTTTATTTTTAATTTTCCAATCCAAGAAAAACCCATGTTTTGCTAAAGATGTGAGTCTCCTTTCATTGCTCAAGTTTTTCTTTCACATAAGTTGTTCACATTTATATCCTTTGTTTTCGGGTTTTGTTACTCCCATGATTGAAATCTCTCTACTTTCTTGCTATTGTTGACATGTGGTGAATCTATCTTGTTCAGGTCCTACGCTGAATTCTCTGTAATTCCAACAGTTCCAATTGGTTCTTTTGGGTTTTCAAGGCACACAAATCAGTTCACCTGCAAATTATGATTATTTAGTTTTCCTTTCTGATACCGTTTGTTTTAAGTCTCACATTGGCCAACACCCACAAAACATGTTAAAATGATGAGAACAGGATTCTGCCTGATTTTCCAGCACCACTCTATTTTTGATGTGCACAGTACTCTTTATCACGAGAAGTTTTCCTTCTCATCTCACTTTTAAAGGTCTTTCCTGGAGACTGGTATTTAATTTTGTCACAAACCTACTGATGTGTTATATTGTATTAAGATTCCTTACTGATTATGAGATTGCTTCTAAGTCACTAAGAGCATTTTTTTTTTCAAGAGCATTTTAGTTAGAGAATTAAAACATCTCACTTAGCAATTCATTCTTCTTTTGTACTTAATTTACTAGGTGGAAAATCTGGATTGTTCTGAAGGTATAAATATAAACAGCTTTTTCTTCCGCATCAGTGTAACCTCTCTCCAAACTCACTACCCTGCTGTATAGCAGGGCTCTTGGAAGTCACCTAGGCAAATCCCATAACTTCTCTGCCTTCCTCATTTTTAAGAGTGATTTGTTTCTACATTTAAGATCTATCCTACTCATTTTTTTCTCAAAAGATTTATCTATTTAATTTCTGAATAGGTGAATACATTGACATCGTTTTTAAAAAATAAATATGGAAAGGTAGGTACACTAGAGTCTCCTTCCCTCGCACTCCCATTCTCTACCTGTCCCGGGCCCCTCCTCTAACTGACTATTGATGCTCATTTTTCATAATTTCTTCTGGAAGTTTTTAGGCACGTCCAAATAAATTTGAATCTGTTCCCTCTTTTACCCTGATAAAAACTCAATGCATACTGTTCTGACCTTCTTTTTGTTTTCTTGAGCTATCCCAAGATCCTTTCTTGATCAGAATTTAGAACTTTTTCTTGCTTTTGCCACTGAATCTTAGTCCACTGATGGAAATGTGTAGGACATTTTTTTTTTTTTTTAGGAGGGAGAGAACACACACCCATGCGTGCTAGTGGGGAGGTGGCAGAGGGAGAGGGAGAGAGAGACTCCCAAGTGGGCTCCATGCTCAGTGACCAACCCAAAGAGGGGCTCGATCTCATGACCCTGAGATCGTGACCTGAGCCACAAACAACAACTGGATGCCCAACAGACTGAGCCACCCAGGGACCCCAAATGTTTGGGAGTTTCTAGCTGGTATGACCCATTCCTGATGGAGAGACACTGTGGTGTCTTCAACCTCTTGTTCTCAGACACACGGACCAGTCCTTACACCTGCAAGCACATCTGCGGGCCGAATTCCTGCGGGTGGGACAGCTGAGCTAGAGCATGTTTGCGTTTTACTTCAATAGACACTGCCACCAACAACGGGGGCTCCCCCTTCGCTTCACCAATCACTTACCAAACTTTTGATTTTTTACCAACGTAATAAGTAAAAAAAAAGGCGGGGGGAATCCCAGTGTGGTTTGGATTTCCTTTCCTCTCCTGAGACATGAGATTGAACACCTTTCGCAGATGTTCTTAGCCTTTGTCCATTTGTCAGGTTTAAATCTTCCCAAGTCCAACCTCACACTAATCAAAGTTCCTCTCCTCTTCCTCTAGTGCAGGACAGAATATTTGGGGGGATGGGTGGGAGGCTTGGCCTGGAGAAGCCTCCCCCTCCTCCCCTTCCTCTGGGTGGGGAAGGGAGCAGGGGTCGGCAAGCTGAGCTGTCCTTCCATGGCTGGCTCTGTGTCCACGGTAGGAGGCATCCCTCTGGCTCAGCCTGCCTTGCTTGGGTGCCTTCTCTGATGGGTTTTTGATTGTCCTGGGCTAGCGTTCGTCTGTACCTCTTCTCCTTTCCCTCTAACGCCTGCCCCAGACTACCCCTCCCAGAGAGGGCACCACAGCTCCCTCTGTCCTAGAGGTAAGTACAGGCTCCCAACCCTTTCTCCAGGTTGGGCGGCCCGTGGCTTGACTATATGGCCACCTGGGCAGCCCCCTACCCCTAACACTTATTAACCTCTGAGCCCCAGGGAAACTCAGGGATTTCTAGGTTCTTCTTTGCAAGAGCTGCTCTGAAGGCCACAGAGAGCAAAGATAAGGTGGGCGTACCTCATCTTCTTGGGCCCACCAGGCCACAGTCACTTCAAGGCCCACAGCATGAGGTCCCCCAGCAGGCCCTGCCTCCAGAAATCCTCCCACCTGAAGCCAGAGCTGGTGCCATGTTTGTATCCCTGAGCCTCAGGAAGCATGCAGGAGGGCAGCAACAAAAAGGAGGAGGCTCCGTTAGCCTCTGCTCTCGGAACTCTCTCCCGGGAGACTTGGGAGTGGGCCTCCGGGTTCCACAGCGCTGTGACTCCTGGCTTGGAGCCTCCCATCTTTGCAGGAACCCAGGGCTTCTCCAAGGCTCCCTGGGAGCCACTGCCCTCTTTGCCCAGAACATAGCACCCCTAAAATCCAAGCCCCTCCCCCACTTCCTCCTCTTCATTTATCCAGGTGGGGTGCAGGGAGGGGGTACACCTCCCTCAGTAATCCCTTGGGGCTGCTGACGGACCCCTCCAGCTGTGTAAATTCTGCGACCCCAGCAAGCTCCCAGCCCCTCCAGCAAGTGGGGCCAGGCTGGGGGAACCCGGGCACCTTCTCAATCATCCCCCACCTACTCTCCCTGACTCTCACGTCCTGATTCCTTGCTGCCTGCTCACACCGAACACCTGCCACCTGCAGACATGGGGAGCCCCTCCCAATGACTGAACACTTACTCTTGTTCTTGGAGCCCTCTGGTTCCCTGAAGAGCTTCTTTTAAAATTCCATCACCCACAACTTTTCCTGCAATCTAAAGTCCAAGCTTTACTTATTGCTTTTAAATTTGCCATATCTGAGGTTTTTCTGCCCTCCCTCATGCCTGCCACCACCTGCAGTCTCCTTCATCTGGGGTCCTTGCAGATGACCTCCCCTACCCTCTGTCACCCCACCACCGGAGCTCAGTCGTGTTGTGGTCTCCATCTTCTGGGTTCCACTCTTGATCCTGCCTGGTGCTTGTCATGAACTGGTTTTCGGCCAACAGGAATGTCCAGTTTATCCTTCTGGCCTCTGGCTTTCTTCTCCTTTTATGGGCTTTCTTCATGTTGCGGATTATGTAGATAGACAGACAGACAGACAGACAGACGGATCACAGGTGCATAGATAGATGGATACATAGTTGTATCCCACACTCTCTGGCATTATACCTTCCTGTGAGAAAGGAACAAGCTGAAGCCCGCTATACCACTGTCTAGTTCCCAGGTTGACAATGAATTTCACTCATTTCTGTTGCCTCCTCAGGAAGGGGTGCTGTTCACACTCGATCTATCACGGTCAACTCCATCTTGCTCATGAATTCTGTCACTGTGTCTACCCGCTCCCTGTCTTCCGCATGAGTGTCCCAGGCCTCTAGGCTGTACCTCTGAGGGTGGCTCCAGAGGACTCAGGGCCCGGGTGGCACTCAGCAGCTGTGTGCCCTAGAGAACATTCCCTGTCTAGCCATGTTCTGGCCCCTGAAGAGATGTTGCTTGGATTAGAAACTTAGCGTCGGTTGATGCTCAGGGAACTAACCTTCCAGGTTCTGGTAGCTTCAGACCCTGCTGCATCAGACCGTGTTCCAAATGCGCCCCCTGTCTCTGACCTCAGGCCCCACTTCTCCCTCACAGTCCTGCTTCCTTTCCCACTGTATCAGTTCAACAGCCCTGGTGGATAACCGGGGTTCATCTTTACTTTTCTCCCTCTTGAGCCAAAAGCAAGCCAACAAGTCCAGTTTGGAAGTTCTGCCTTCCTGTCAGCCTCAGGGCCTTGCTCGCTGGCCTTCCTCTCAGAGAGAACACCCGACGTACATCACGCGGCACTAAACAGAAGTGCTTATCTCTTTTCAAAGCAGTGTTCTCATTTTCTTCTGGTAAATACCCAGTCACGGAATTACTGGACCAGAGGGTAGTTCTAGTTTCCATTTTTTAAGGACCCTCCATTGTGTTCTCCACAGGGGCTGCCCCAGTGCGTATTCCCGCCAGCGGGGCACAAGGGTGCCTTTTCCTCCACGTCGCTTGTTTCTCGCCTTTCTGACAGGTGTGAGGGGATATCACACCATGGTTTTGATTTGCATTTCCCTGATGATAAGCCATGTTGAGCATCTTTTCTTGTGTCTGTTGGCCATCAAAATGTCTTCTTTGGAGAAATGTCTGTTTGTCTTCTGCCCATGCTAATCAGATTATTTCCTTTTTTTGCTGTTGAGCTGTGTCTAAGTTCTTTATGTATTTTGGATACTAACCCTTTTTCAGGAATATCATTTGCAAATATCTTCTCTTATTCAGTAGATTGCCTTGTCCTTTTGTTGACATTTTACTTTGCTATGCAAAAGCTTTTTATTTTGGTGTAGTCCCAATTGTTTATTTTTTCTTTTATTTCCCTTGCCTCAGGAGACAAATCTAGAAAAATGTTCCTATGGCCAATATCAAAGAAATTACTGCCTATGTTTTCTTCTAGGAGTTTTAGGATTTCAGGTCTCATAGTTAGATCCTTAATCCATTTTGAGTTTATTTTTGTGTACTGTGAAAGGAAGTGGTCCAGTTTCATTCTTTTGCACATAGCTGTCCAGTTTTCCCAGCACCATTTGTTGAAGAGATTGTCTTTTCCCCATGTCTATTCTTGCCTCCTTTGTCGAGGATTAATTGCCATAAAAGCATGGGGTTGGAGGCGCCTGGGTGGCTCAGTGGGTTAAAGCCTCTGCCTTCAGCTCAGGTCATGATCCCAGGGTCCTGGGATCGAGCCCCGCATGGGGCTCACTGCTCAGCAGGGAGCCTGCTTCTCTCTCTCTCTGCCTGCTTGTGATCTCTGTCTGTCAAATAAATAAGTAAAATCTTTTTTTTTTTTTTTTTTTTTAAAGCATGGGTTTGTTTCTGGAATCTCTATTCTGTTTCATTGGTCTATGTGTCTGTTTTTGTGCCAGTACCAGACTGTTTTGGTTTCCTCCTCAGTGATTTCTATCTCCCTCCCCCCTCAGTTACTTCTATCCCTGTTACTTCTACTCCTCCCTGTCAGTTGCTTCTACCCTCCCCCTTTGTTGTTTCTGTCCCCCCTCAGTTGCTTTTCTCCCCCTCCCCCCTCAGTCACTTCTATCCCCTCCCCCCTTGGTCACTTCTATCCCTTCCCCCCTCAGTCACTTCTATCCCCCCCTCAGTTACTTCTGCCCCTTTCCCTCTAGCTCCCTCCCCCCTCAGTTGCTTCTATGCCCTCCCCCTCAGTTACTTTTATACAGTTATATTTCCTATTCAGCCATGGTCTGGGTTCCACAAGGACCACAGTCCCCTCCCTTCCCCCAGGGAACTCCCACTCGGAGCCACATCGTAGAGCTAGGGCTGCCCCTCGTGGCCACGAGGCACCAGGGCTTCACCATATGCCAAGCCAGCTGGCACCTGCGCCTTGCCCTGAATTCTCCTTCTCCTGCCACCTTTCTGATCCCGCCCTTCATATCACTCACGCCCCAATTTCTGAATTTCTACTTTAAAACATGCTGGGATACTTCTCTCCCATTCAGCTGTTCCATTCCTTTCCTCTCCTTTGTCCTTTGTTCCCACTGAGAACGCGAAAATGTTCAGGGCAGGGCCACAGCTGTCTTCCTTGTGTTCATCTGCTTTTTCTACATTTTCTCCGGGGAGCACGGGGCCTCAGACCATGCCGACCACACAGCATCTTCTAGGGTAGCTTTACAAGGTTCTTCCCTTGCTGGGGCTTTTCTGCCAAACCATAAACTTCCTCGTTTTCCCTCTACAACCTAAAACCTTCCTCCCCAGGTTTCCCACTTTGCGGGGGTGGGGGTGGGACTTGGGGAGCATTTATTGATCAAGGCAAATACCGCCAGGTACCTGGGAGTCTAAGGGACCGGTTGCAGGACCTGGAATGACAGCTGAAATGATGCGGGTGACCTGGGATAGGCCAGGCCTACCTCCCTCCTCGGGGCTGCCCCTTCTCACAGAGGGCCACCTGCGCCCTGTGACAGCGTCTAAGCCCTTCCTGTCATCAGGTCACAGCTAAGGCTCCTTCATTGTTCCCTTGAGGCCACATTCCCCTGCCCCCTGTCTGGACAGCTGACGCGCCCCGCGGCCACCAGTGTGCCGGGCTCCTCCCCGAAGACAAGGTGGAGACTTCAGTGTGGTCCTGTGGCAAATCCTCCCCAAGGGCTCCTGTCTGGAGTCACTAGGGCCTTCCGCTGGATAACCCATGCTCTGCCCCCACCTCTGGGCAGTGACCTTAAACTTCCCTCTGGGAGGTTCTGACTGACCAAGGAGAGAAGCTTCCCCGCCCAGGGCTCCCCGTGATCTGCTGCTCACCCCAACCCTTCCCTGCACATACCCTCCACTGTCCTGCCTCTCCACCATTTGCCTCTCTGCTCTGCAGTACTGGTTTCCTCCTGCGGCCCCTATTAGCTGTGTGAAGGCCAGGCCTGGTCTTATAGGCTGTCCCGGTGCCCCCAGGGGTCTCCTTCAGAGCAGGTGCCCAGATGGCTCACATAGATTCACTACATGACCTGGAAGATTCTCCCCTCTAGCACTTGCTTCAGCCCCCCTTGCCTGTCTCCTGACACCCCCTCCTCCCGCCTGCCCCAGCTCTGCTCTCCATCATGACTGTCTCGGACCAGCAGCGGACATGACCCACCCTGGCCAAAACAAGGGGCAACCTGGGGCTGAGGTCCCTGGAGGCTCCTGTTCCCACAACTGCTAAAGGTGCTGTGGTCCTTCTCCGCAAGGCTCTTGCTCGAGGCTGGTCCACAGACTCACAGGGTTGGCATCCCCGGCCTCGCCCTGGATGTCTCAAGTCAGAATCTGTCTTCACAAGAGCCCCAGGTGACTCCTCACACGCACATCTGAAAAGCCCTGGTCTAGGGGATACACCTCCCCATGTCCACCCCACCATCAGCACCCCCGCCCCAGCAGCTGGCTTGAGTCGCCACAGCTGGGCTTGCAGCCAGCTCTCCTCTCCCCTCCCCACCAGCTTCTCCCATGTGCCCTGACCTCCCAGGCCGCTGACTCATGCAGGGAGGTCCCCTGGGCCTCAGCCAAAGGCCAGGAGCTTTAATAGTCACTCTTGGCTCATAGGCCTGAAGCCACACAGCTAGCACAGAGAACAGCCTAGATCCACTCCCCCCCCCCCGACTCCTGCCTCTGATTCATCCTTGCCAGCCTTCAACCAATCTTTACAATGGCATCTTTCAACCACATCACAGGGATTTCAGGTTTTCCCCAACAAACAAATCCAACAGGTAGGGTGTGAGCCTCACCAAACCACGGACCAGCTGTGTGATCCCAGGCAAGCTGCCAGGGCTCTCTGACTTGCAGCTTCTTTATCTAGAAAATAGTGGTGATTATCACATGGACCTCGGGGAACCATGCATCCATTCGTCCATTGTTCCAAACAGCCAGTGGCCTTCGTGTGCCCAGCACCAGAGAGAGCTCCAAACAAGAGACCCAGTCCTGCCCTTCAGAAGCTTCTGGAGGGAGAACTGGGGGCAGACGTGGCAGAGATGTGTCCGCTGCACCCACAGGGGCCAGGCATGGAGAGCACCCTGGCGGTGCTCACTGAGTGAGTGGACGGATGGCGTGCAAACGCAGCTTCCAACTGCACACGTGCCCCGTGCCTTTCCACTCCAAAGCCATGTGGAATGGAAACACGTGGGCTTCACGCTACTGAAGAGTTTAAGAAAAACATGAGGAGATGGGAGGAGGGCTGCCGGGCTCTCCAACAGTTAATGGATTTAGAAGAATTCAAGTGATTATAAAATATTTCAGATGTAGAACACAGTTGCCTGAAATAGGCAATAATTGAGGTGGAATTAGAGTTGCTGTTCTGAGAGTTTCGCAAATTGTGTGTGTGTGTGTGTGTGCTGTCTTAAAGTTGGAATGCATTTTCTCAGGGTTTCAGAGAACCTTCGTGTAAAGAAAATGATAGGGATGGTTTGAGAGCAACCTCGGGGCTCTCATCAGGCCACGAGGTTCCCTCTGAGGGTCTCTTCCCACTGCCCTAGATCTCAGATTTTGAGAGCTAGCTAAGCATTCCATGAACACCCACCTACTGCCATGTTTTCTGCATGAGACACTGAGGCCCATACTCGCCCAGCATGAGTAGGTGATTACAGGTAGCAGAAAGTGGATATTCAAACCCAAGTCCCCTGCCTCCCAGCCGAATGCCCTTCACCATATATCACACAGGCTTCCATGATCTCACAACAATGTGCAGTCAACGTTGGCGATCGGCACTCACCCAGGCAGGCTGAATGTCAAGTGGATCCCGCCAAGCAAAGGGAACCAGATGTTGTGTCATCCCATCTGTAGGACGGCCCAGAAAAGGCAAACAAGGAACGTGTATAGAGTGATAGTCAGCAGATGGTGCGGGAGGGGCTGACGACAGTGGGGCACAGGAAACTTCTGGGGTGCTGGAGTGGCCTGTATGTTGATTAGGGTGGTGGTTACGTCAAACTGCATTCGCCAAAACTCAGAACCACACGGCAACAAGAGCAAATTGCACTATATGTAAATTGTACCTCAATTTTTTAAAAAGCAACCTAAAATAATCCTAAACCTAAAATAATAAGGTGATAATAATAATCACCTTCAATGCCAAAACCCAGTCTGTGTTCAGGGCCACCAAACGAAGGCCTTCAAGATGCCCTTGGTCAGAGCAGGGAGATGCCTTGTTCCTAAAAGTCAGCTTCGGTCAAAGATGTCCAGGAGCACACACTCCTCCTGGGAGGTGCTTCAACTGTACGTCCTCAAATCAGCCTGTTCCAACCCGGAGAACACTGCCTGAGAGGCAATGACAGGCAATGACCTGACTGTCACCCTGGCCTGTGGCGGGGATGGCCCCTCCCCGCTCAGCCCCAAACCACCTTGTGTCGCTGATCCTGTCATTCCGCTTGCACATCTTCCCTGCCCCAGCCCCTACCAGCCACACCTGAGTGATACCTGCCCTCTGGTATTGGGGGCCCCAGCCCAGTGGCCCTCTCAGAGCTTCTGGGATCCTGCCACCTCCTCACTCACCGTCATCAAGGATGTGGCTGGGACTCTCTGACCCAGTTCACAGACCTCCGAAGACTGGTCCCAACACACAATTAACTCCTGACTTCCCTGCCCCACCCAGCACCCACGGGACCTCTGCCCACCTGTCCTCTGCCCCCAGATCAAAGGTATACCCTTCGAAGGCACAAAGGCAAGTGAAACAGGAGAGAAAGGGATGTTGGTAGGTAGGTAGTCATTGGTTCTTAAAATCAAGACTCTGTCTGCTGTCAGTGACAGGGAAGTCACTGCCTCTCGGAGCAGCTGCTCTGCCTTTGGCCAGCTCTGAACCCCAAAGCTGAAATCTATCCTTGCCTATGGTCTTAATCCACCCCCTCCATGCCCCAGGCCCCAGAGAGCAGATTTATGATGACCTTGACCTTGGCCCTCCTGGGTCTTCCCTCCCTGTTCCCAACCAGAGTGCAGGGCAGAAGGTCCCCCCTCCATCTGGCCGGGATAGAAACCTTTCATTCTCTCTCTGGTTCTCATCCCCTTGTTGACTGGGATTCAATTTGGTATGAATGGAAACGGCCCCTCCTGCCTGCAAGCTGTGCATTTCTTGCCACGTTTATGAACTTTGCCCTGCCAGGTAGTCCTGTGAGGGATTCCCCTCAAATGTGACCTCTTGGCCTCTATGTGGTCTTTCTTGGCCTCCTGAAATCACAGCTTTACTCTCTGAAGCAAAGCATTAGCCAGGAGGACAGGGCCTCTCCAGTAGATCCCACAGGGCACACCCCAGCATTTATGGACCAGGACATGGATGCTGGGACTACCAGGGTTTGCTGGGGTCCCAGAGCTGGCCATGGTGCTGAAGGAGCTCCTCAGCTCCTCACAAACTGGGCCCTGCTGCCCCAGGGCAGGCCCTTGTCTTATTGCTCCCTAACCTCGAATACTTTAACACTTGTTTCTGCTTGGCTGATTATTTATAGGCAGGGTCATCAATGGACTACCACCAGACCTGCAGGCAGGTAGGAAAGGAGGCAACACCCCAGGACAAACTTTCTGTTTCTGTGTCATTAGGTAGCTAGTTCCAGGAACCAGAGCAGTCCTCAGTCCTCAAATCTCCCTGACCAGAAAGTCCAAATTCCTGACTTAGGTAAACAAAGATAACTCTGCCTGGAGCAAGGGAAGCCACCCTTCCTGAATGTTCTAAGGTCACCTGCCCAACTGCCCTGAAATGTTTTTGGACGGGGGTGAGGGTAAGAAGAGGGAGTTGGGAACTCACCCATGAGAACTTGAGGGCAGCACCTGGGGTCGCTAGGGCACCTGCTTGTAAGCAGAGGAGTGCGGCGGGATGGGGGAGGGGTGCCTCAAGTCCAGCACCATCCTTCACATTTTTTTTTACAGAAGAAAACAGAACCAGATAAGAAAATCTTCCCTAAGTCTCTAAACTCTTTGAAAGCATAATGGAAGTTCTGCAGCTGTAATCAAGAAAGATATATTCACATAGATACAGCCTCTGCATACACTGTATATACCCCTTACATAGAGTCCATGGGAGCCGAGGTTCTGAACCCTCAGATGGATGGGAAGCCACAGAGAGCCTAGCATGGCTCTCCAGTCTAGCACGCCATCTCACCCAGCTTACACTCTACTCAAGGGTCCATCCTGTCCTTCACCACTCCAAAAGCCCCTACACTGGAAGGCTCTTGTTGGGAAGGAAATGGGGTTTGCCTGGACAGTGCTGGTATAAATTGATTACACCCCTTTTCCTGTGAAGAGTGCCTGGGTTCCGATGCTATCCACTATGGTCACCCCAGAGGGAGGCAACCATTCTGCTACCCCAGCTGGTGGGGTAGGGAAGGGCTCATTCCCACAGCTTCTGTAAAAAATCACCCTATCAGAAAGGCCACAAATCTACCAACTCAACCTAGCCACCAGTAGGTGGTGAGAGGTATGTCCCCAAAGGATTCAAGTCTTCCCACTTCTGAATTGACTGTTGTATGACCGTCTCTCACTGCTAGCGTCTTTGAGTCTCCCCAAGACTTTACTTTTGGGTATGTCTGTACATCTTCCCTTTCCTTACTTTGGTTTCCCGGCATTCTCCTCACTGTTTTTGCTACTCCTTCTCTTGAATGACTCAGAAGATGTTTACTTGAAAGCTAGTTATACAAGCCGCTTTAAGCATTTTCCCCAAAAGTGCGTCCTATGAATAGAATAAACAAACTTCAATTATAAAATGATACATGAATGCATCCAAATTGCAGTGGTTAAACTGTAATTTCCATTGAGAAAGATGCGGTCGCCCAGATGTGCAGACTCTCCCAAATATCATTAGATCTCAATAGGAGTAGAAGACCAGACTCTGAATGGCACATTTAGCCTGATGACCCTAACAGAAAATTGTTCTCTTTCTATTCCAAATCACTCAGGCTCGTGAAGCTGGAGAGGTTACCCATCTCCAGTCGCTCTGCTGAGAAATAACTGGACCAATTTCCATGGAGACCAGGGGATCTGAAGGTTCGGAAAAGCCCTGGAAGGAATTGGTGAGCGGTTCCCAGGAGACTGACGATGGGTGGGACAAGGGGAGACCTGAGTTACTCTCAGAAGATGAGAAAACATGCCATGCCAACCAAGGGACTCGAGACAGAGAACCTGGCCGCTACCTCCCAATTCAAAGAAACTCTATCTTCAACCGCACCGTGAAACACAAAAGCAAAGGCCAAGCCAGAGACGCTCCAGAACAAAATACCCCCCACCAGGCAGGTGAGTACCAGGGACAGCTGGCACCGCTCTCCCCTGCTAGCCAGGTGGAGTCATCAGGACTGAAGGGCCCCAACTAAATAAGAGTAAAAGGCCTTGAAGACTATCAAGGACAGGTCTAGTAAAAGAAACACTTTGAAGCTGTTATCTAAAGGATTCAATTCCCACAATATGATGACATGGGCACTTCAGGAGAAAGTGTCGACCCAAACTGTACAGTAAGACTGGCTTCTATTTAAAAGAAACATCTTGTTCCAGGACTCAACAAAACACCGCCAGACGTCCATGCCTTCTAGTAGGGAGGCTTGGAGCTGTCCACATTTGGGGATATCTGGGAACATGAGTTTCCTGAGTGCCGAGGTCCTATCTTTGTTCTCTCTCATGGTTGCTGGGATGGGCCGAGTTTCTGCTGCACTGGAAGTATCTGAGATAAATACCTTGGCAATAAGAGCTTTGCAGTTGGGTCCCTTAATCTTTTCAGTGAGTCCCTAGCACATCTTATCTGCTTAAAGTATATTCCTTGAGCAGAATATGGTTCAGAAACTTTTACAAATGGTGGGGGGCTGTCAGAGCTGCAAATTCCTTTCTTTGTGACTTGCCCACATGCCTGAGTGGGTAGCACATTGGGGGTGTGGACTAGGTGCTAGTTTCTTAGCGCCTGGGGTATGGCACCTGCCACGAGATGGTCTGTAATTCTCCGTTTGCTGGATGTGGCATGAACCCATGAACTCATTCAAGACATCCACTGAACTCTGTATCGGGGAGCCTTTTGCCACATAGGAAATCACTCTCAATATATAAAGATAAAACTATAATATTTATTATTTCTTGTGATTCTGGGGGTTGATCGGGTGGTTTTTCTGTCTGGACTGCTTTGTCTCACCTCTGCAGTCCTCTGGTGGCTCATGTGGGCTTGGAAGGTCAAGGAAGTCTCACTGCGCTCGCTGGGAGCTAGTGAGCTGGTTGATCAAGGTGGGTTAGTCTCCAGCAGGCTGACTCAGACTTGTTCCCAATGCAGCAGGGATCCCAGAGGTCAAGACTCCCCCCCCCCCCCCAGCTTGATGGGAGAGGTGGCAATCCTTGATTGTTTACTATCTACAAACACACAAAATTACGCATCAAGGACCGAATTAAGAGCAAGAGAAATACGATGGAAATGCTATACTTGTGGAAGCTGGGGGAATGTCTGTCATACGACCCTCTCAACTTTTGGGATGTTCGAAAATCTTATGAAATGAAAAGTGAGAAACACAATCCTACACAAAGAAACTTGAGTCTCCGCCCTTGAGGGACCCAGCAATATTGTAATGATGTTATCGACAGCCAGCAGTGCCTCGAGGTTTATAGGAAAGATAAAGGCGAAGAACAAGACCCCTCAGGTGTGGTTGGGAAAGATTCCCCAAAGGAGATGAAGCTTTAGCGGCGTCTTGAGGGGTACATGGCCAGAGACAGAACAGGAGCTAACCTGGTATTCAGTGTTAGCTGAGCTCTTGGAGGTATTCAGTGTTATGGGTGTTCTTACCTTACCCAT
Source organism: Mustela nivalis (assembly GCF_964662115.1). NCBI lineage: Eukaryota > Metazoa > Chordata > Mammalia > Carnivora > Mustelidae > Mustela > Mustela nivalis. The sequence goes on from NC_139030.1 coordinate 74,406,815, forward strand.
TTTACAGATTAAAAACAACAACAACTGAAACAAAGAGATTGAGTCACTTACCCTAAATCATATAGCTAGTGAGTGGCCTGGAGTTCAGATCCTTCTAGTCCAAAGCCTGTACAGATGGAGAAGGAGGTTAGGGAGGCTCTTTCTAACAGAAATATAATGCAAACCGCATATGTTGTTTCAAATTTCCCAGCGGCCACGTTAACAAAAGTAAAAAGAAATAGGTAAAATTCACTCTAACAACATGTGTTATTGAACACAAAGCCTCCAAAATATGATTGTACTGTCATATAGTCAATAACTGATATAAAAAGTTCATCCTGAGACATTTTGCAATTTTTTTTTGCAGGATGTCTTTGAAAGCTGTGGAATATTTTTGTTGGAAATATTTGATCTGGATTTAGGATTCATAAAATGTGCAGTCAGAAAAGCAGATTTGCATGCCCAGACTGTTCCATATAGCCTTAAAAGTCTTCCGGTAACTAAACTGAGTACTGGTTTTTACATTTAAATTTAAATTAATGTAAGTTAAAAAGAAATGAAGAATTCACTTCCTGAGTCATATCAGCCGCATTTCAAGGGCAGACTAAGCCGCATGTGGCTAGCAGGGCCCTATCGAATCTCTCAGGGTTAAAGCATTACAAGAAGAAGGAAAAAGAAATACAGCTGCCCAGGGGTCAGGGGTTGGGGGTCTTTTTGAGCCTGAGAAAAGGCAGGTGTGGGACTAGTTGGAGATGAGCCTGGAGAGGGAAACTGAGTCAAGGGGGAAAGAGTGCTTGACTTCCCAAGCCAAGCCAAGAATGCCAACGCCGGTGTAGACTAGAACAAGGGACACTTCACTTCTTGCCATCCTCAAAGATGCCATTGATGTCCAGACCATAAATACTTTCATCAGACTCAGAGTTTTATTTTTAAAGTGACTCCCTGTTTCACTTCCCTGGAGGTAACTCCCTCAACCACCCCAAGCTTCCTGCTCCAGAGTCCAAGGAGAAAACTCCCCCCCAGCTCTGTCCCTGAAGGGGCAGACAAGACAGATCAGCTGGCATCCGGCTTCCTTGGCCCGCTCCCAAACAAAAGAAGATTTATGCTCTGACTTCTCTCTGCTAAAGGGCTGCCTTTTCAAAGTCACACTACAATGCGGACTGACTGGCATCCCAGGGGAGGGAGCTTGGCTCATCATTTAACAGCGTTTAGATCTCGGACATTGTCAATTTAGATGTTAAAATTTCGATAAATTGCAAATGATTTTAGTCCAGTAGGACCACTAACACTGGTAGTTCTGCTTTTATTGGCCTCTAACACATTGACCAGTTTTTTTTTTATCTAAGTTGCAATCTCATTTCTAATATTCTTCTCCCCCTGTGTGTGTGTGTGTGTATAAGCAAGGGAAGTTTCTTACATGGTAATCATAATTTTTGTAGCGATGGCATCCCAGGTCACCAAATTCATGCAAGCCGTGGCAAATTCCCCTCGAGGGGGCATGACAGGAAAAGCACCCCTCTTCATTCCTCTCCCTTCCCCCCGGGGGAACTTGCTGCTGTCCCTGTCACCAAGAGAACTACCTGAAAGCGGGGAGATGCACATTTTCTAACTCTCTGCCTTTCTTAAATGTCACAGATTCACTGGAAAATGGACAGTCTGTAAATGAGCCCCTGACCTTGAATTTCCCCCAGAGCAGAATGTCTTGGTGGAAAATCCCAATACAGCCACACCCAGGAGCCAAGAGAACAAGGTAAGAGAAAGCAAACGGACAGGAGGGGCGGTTCGCCACCAGAAGTGGCAGGGATTGCTGCGGCAAAGTTTTGACAGGGCTGCAAGCGTGTCTCATGGTTCTTTAAAAAAAAAAAGTCACTTTTTGTTGCCCATGTTAAAAAAAAAAAAAAAAAGCAAAACTCCACCATCTCCTTTCTAAAAAAAAGAAATAACAACCCATTGCTACTCTTTCATCACAAAACTAGGAAATTGTAGATATTACAGATTTCAAGAAGTAGAAAAGGAAAATCTCTATATTGCACCACCACCTGAAAGGTTTTAATGTAACCATTGCAAAGTTTTTTTTCCCTGTATGGTTTATGTCCATTTTCTCTTCAAAAAATAGGATCTGTCTTCAGACTTAATAGTATGTCACACAAACACTTCTGAATGTTACCAAATATTTTTCTACACAATTGTTCAATGGCTATAATATAATCTATATAGTATGATTGAATTATAATTCACTAATCATGCTACTGTTGTTGGACATTTGGGTATTATATCAGCTAGGACTAAATTTAGCTGCTTGTAACAAAAAAAACCAAATGACACAGCTTAACGAGAGCGAGATCTATTTGGGTCTCGAGTGAAAAAAGCTTGGGGGGTTGCGACAGTAGCTCCTTCGTACCTCCCAGAACCCAGTCTCCTCCCACCCAGCTGTCAAGGTGATTGCCAGAGCTCCGGCCATCACGGCCACGGTTCAGGTAGTGTGAAGGAGGAAAGCAGAGGGGAGTGGGGGCACATACCAGTCTATTCTGTTCTCCTATTAAGGAGCTTCCTGAAGCCCACTCAGTAACTGAGGCTTATATCTCATTGGCCCAAATTAACTGAGTCACGTGGCCACCTATACGTGCAAGAGAAACTAGGAAATGTAGGTCTCTTTCAAACCAGGTCTGTTTCCACCCCCTGGTGAATGGATGTCATACTAAGAAATAAAGGAGAATGGATATGGGGAGGCAACAGCAATCTCTGACCCAAGGAAGTTTCAATTTTTTGCTGGTTTGTAAGCCACACTATGAGGAAGTCTCGCTGTAGCAAAATCTGGACACCTGTCTCTCCCTATTTCCTTAAGTTCCTAGAAACTTCATACTTTCTACAAATCCCTGGATGGTTGCAGGAAAATAGCATTCCTGTATTTGTACGGGGAAAGTACGGGCTAGGCATCTCGTCCCAGACCCAGGTGACAGGCAGCCTGTTACTTCGTGATACTACTTTGACCATCGGCCATTAATTTTATGTATTCATATATATACTTTTTATACATCTGATATACTTACATATAGAATTTAATAATTTAAATATGTAATATAATTTAATAATAAAATGAATTTATATATACAAATAAACAAGGCCCTCATTCACTTACATGGAATTATATATTAAAGTCAGCTGCTTCCTGTCGCCTCTGTTCTGGCTTAAGAGCCAAAAATCACCACTGTAAATATCTGCCCACCTATACTGGGAGCTCCAAGAGACAGTGCGTGAGAGGTCAACCTTAGCTCACCCCTCACGTCCAGGGATCAGCAGGAGTGACAGGACAAATATTTGACAAGCAGGACCCAACATTCTACTAAGGGTCCCAGAAAGGTAGAGGAAGGGCCCTGGGAGCAGGGAAAGGAAAAGGACCCAGGACAGTGGTCATCTCCCAACCAGTACACAAATGTTTCCATATAAAAAAGAGGGTAAGGAGAAGGAGACTGGCCAACTGTGAGCTGCCCACTCCTTCCCAGGGGGGGGATCCCCAGAAAGACAAAACCAGCAGGACATGGAACAGGTGTGGGGAGCTCATTGTAAGGAACCAGTTCACAATTGTGGCATCTTGGTGAGTGTAGAATCCTCTGGATGAGCTTGTGGCTGGACACTCAGGGAATTACTACATAATTCTGTTCTGCTCGGTGAGCTTACACTTTGCTCTAGCAAGGCCTTCAACTGTTTGGATGAGGCCCACCCACAGGATAAAGTGTATTCAAAGTCCTTCAATTAAATAGTCTCAAAAAACATCATCACAGAAACAGCCAAGATAATTTGACCACATGTCAAGGCATCATGGCCCAACCAAGTTGACATCTGAAATTAATGTCATATCTCCCATCTTTGCGGGGTCAAGAGATCCACTTGGAAATCTCTGAAATCTGGGGGATGCACAGACCAGAACCTGGCTTGCTCCTGGAAACATCTAGATATGAGCTGGCTGACAGCTTCATGGGAAGGGAGGGGTAAGGGCTGAGCCGGGGGTGAGGGACAACCACACCAAAGGCAAGGCAGAGGCACATGTTCTCTTGGAGCCCAGTGTGGACCTCAAGGAAGGGAACTGGCTATGAACCACCCAAGATGGCTTCCTGCTAGGGGCAGGTGGACCTTGGCAGAAAGAGGCTGAGAAACTTGGGGAGTCATAAAGTGGCTTGAGAGCTTTGCACATTCCACAGAACTCTGGTCAGAGTACCCCACAGGTGCCCCCACTCTGGGGCCCAAACAGCTCAGGGTGCAGGAGATATGGAGCAGGGGGTAGGTAGAGGCTTCCCAGCTGTGGCAGGCCTGTGCTGGGAGAAGAGGGGTGCTGGTACTTTGCAGCAAGTTCAGGGAGCTTTTCTAAATACCTAGCAAAAGAGACTGTCTGCTTGTAACTAAGAGTCACCAGAAGAGTGCTGTGTGTGGTCTGCCTGAGATCCTGAGATCCACGCACAGCCCAGGCAGCTGGCATCAGCTACAGGCAGGTGCAGGTGGGGACAGGAGAGGACGGCTGGAGTCCCTTCCCGTCTGCACCCTCCCCAGGCCAGCCAGCCCTGAGCTTAACTTTGGTCTTATGGCCTAGCAAGGACAGAGGTTCTAGAAAACTTCTTTAGGTCAATCCCAGGATCCCCATTGTGATCATTGTTTCTATTACATCTTCTGAACTGGATTTCCATGGCAGGGTAAGTCACAACATACCTGTTATGGACAAGTTTTCTAGAGGAAAAAAAAACTTCCTCCCAATGGCCCATCAGGCTCCCAGGGCTTCGAGCTATTGCTTTTAAAGGTAAAAACCAAAATATTAATTTCTCTGGGGAACGCAGGAGCCATGGTACATCAGGGTGTGTTTGATGAGACACATCTGGGGTAGCATTAGTGTGTCCCATGCATGCGAAGCATCCATTCTCTCTCTTCCCTTGCTCACGCTTCATATCATTAGCACCTTGGCGTTCGGAGTCTCAGACCTCTATTTGTGTAAAGAAATGTAATCCCTGCTCTGGCCCCCGTCCTGTGTCCCCACCTTTGGGGGCTGTGCCCCTCATTCAGAGGGCCGCGGTTGAGTCCTAGCATCTCTTGCTAAATTTCAGTCGTCACTTTCCCAGGGCCTGTAGCCCTCCACTTCTGTTGGAAATTCCTCTTTTGCTCTAAGCAGGGAAAATAATTCTGTCTGCTAGATTTGTGTGTGGAAAAGGCTCCATGATCCAAATGGAACAGAACAGAGACAGAGACAGAAAAAGAAAGGAAAGAACCCTCCACGGTACAAAGACTGAGAGCAGCTGAGAACGACGTAGAGTGTCCCTCTCGCGCAGGCCCCAAAGAACCTCTCCCTCTTTTTTTGTCATTGTCCCTATGGGCAGTTTTCATCAAGGTCATTTGAAAAGGACTTACTGAAGGAAATTTTACGTGACAACAAAATGTACACATTTGGGGCAGGACAAATGTATTAGTCAGCTCAGCGGCCATAACAAATACCACAGTCTGGGAGCTCCAGCAGCAGACCTTTCTTTTCTCCTCATTCTGGAAACTAGACATTGGTGATCAGGACGTCAGCATGGTCAGGCGCTGGGAGGGCTCCCTGCCTGGCTTGCAGACAGCCCCCTTCTCAGTCATCCTCAGATGACTGAGCAAGTACCCACCTCTTCCTCCTCCCAGAGGCCCGACCCTCCCAACCTCATCTAACTAAACCCATTCTCTTCCAAAGGTCCTACCAGCAAATACCATCATGTGAGGGTTGGGGCTCCAATATATTAATGGGGGGGCATAATTCTGTCCACAGCAAAAAATATGTATCTCTATATACACCCACCTGGGCATGGTTACATAATAAAAATTTTAACTGAATAATTTTAAAGATCTAACCGGTTTTATTCATCCATTCATGAATTGGGTAGCACCCCGTCCAGCAGGTAGAGGGGAGCTCTGAAGGGAGACCCAAAATAAAGAGGTTTTCCAAGACAGCATAATATCATAAAGAGGAAAAAAAAATGTTGATTTCAGAGGAGGTCACCTTATTTGGGGACACAAAGGTTTTAGTTGGTGGAGAACCTCATCTTCCATTAGGGGACCAAGAGGGTTCCTGTGACAGATCACCTTATCTGTGCTGATCCGAACATTCCTGACTGACTGGGTATAGTTTATTTTCCTGGGCTGTTGAAATGGTACTTGGGTGAGCTGTTAAGAACTGGTTTACTGGGACCCCTGGGTGGCTCAGTGGGTTAAGCCACTGCCTTCGGCTCAGGTCATGATCCCAGGGTCCTGGGATCGAGTCCCATGTCAGGCTCCTTGCTTGGCAGGGAGCCTGCTTCTCCCTCTGCCTCTGCCTGCCTCTTTGTCTGCCTGTGCTCACTTGCTCTCTCTCCCTCTGTCTCTGACAAATAAATAAATAAAATCTTTAAAAAAAAAAAAAAGAAAGTACAAATGAAAACTATAGGGAGAAACCACCGTATGTTAGAACAGAGGCAGTACAAAGATTGACATTTCCCAACATTGGCCAGGACCCGGAGTGACTGGCACTTTGATATCTTGCTGGTAGGGGTGTGGAATAATACAACTGTTGTGAGAAATTATTTGGTCCTTCCTAATACTGTCAGGCATATACCTATTATAAGACTCAGCCCTTCCACTCCTGGGTACACACTTGGAGAAATAATGAGACACACCCACAGAAAGACTGTCTAAGAACGCTTGTAGTGACTTTATTTATAATGGTTGAAAACTGGAAACAGTCCAAATATCCAACAGAAAGATAAACAAATTGTGGTACTTTTCCTAGCAATAAAAAGGGCAATCTGACATACATACATCAGAAATATTATGTTCAGAAAACTAAGTCAGATACAGAGTACACACTGTGGGGTTGATTTCAAGAACCAGCAACACTAAGCTAATGGTGACAGAGGCAGAGGATAGTGACATTTGAGAGGGTTTATACTGACTGAAGAAAAAAGGGGTCTCAGGGAGCCTCATGGGGCAATGGAAATGTTTTGTTTCTTGGTCTGGTTGATAGTGTTAAAAAGAAAACCACAGACCCAAGATGGCATCACTTAGGGTAAAGCACCAAGTCAGTAAACCAGTTCTTTTTTTTTTTTTTAAGATTTTATGTATTTATTTGTCAGAGAGAGAGAGAGAGAGAGAGAGAGAAAGCACAAGCAGGCAGAGGCAGAGAGAGAAGCAGGCTCCCTGTTGAGCAAGGAACCCCACATGGGACTCGATCCCAGCTGCTTAACCCACTGAGCCACCCAGGCGTCCCTTATTTGTACTTTCTTGATGACTAATGACATTTTCATACTTTTTTTTTTTTAAGATTTTATTTATTTATTTGACAGACAGAGATCACAAGTAGGCAGAGAGGCAGGCAGAGAGAGGAGAAAGCAGGCTCTCTGCAGAGCAGAAAGCCCGATGCGGGGCTCGATCCCAGGACCCTGGGATCATGACCTGTGCTGAGGGCAGAGGCTTAACCCACTGAGCCACCCAGGCGCCCCGACATTTTCATACATTTATTGGCCCTTCATGTTTCTTCTCTTGTGAAGTTCCTGTTCAACTCTTTTCCCTAATTTTAACATTTTTTTTTAACTTGTAGGAGTTCTTTACATATCTTGACTAAAAGTCCATGATCAAATATATCTATTGCAAATATCTCCTACCAGTGTAGCTTCTTTTTTAATCTTCCTGTCTTTTAATGATCAGAAATGTTTGTTTTGATGAAGACTAGTCCTAAAGATATTCTCCTATGTTTTTCTTTTCTTTCTTTTTTTTAAAGATTTTATTTATTTATTTGACAGAGAGAGAGAGAGAGACCACAAGTTGGCAGAGAGGCAGGCAGAGAGAGGAGGAAGCAGGCTCACCGCTGAGCAGAGAGCCTGATGCAGGGCTCGATCCCAGGACCCTGAGATCATGACCCGAGCCGAAGGCAAAGGCTTAACCCACTGAGCCACCCAGGTGCCCCTCCTATGTTTTTCTTATAAGAACTTTATACTTTTAGCTTTCCCATTTAGGTCTAGGGTCTGTACACATACAAGTTGCTCTGTCATCATTTATCATTTTTTCTATCACCATTTATTAAAAGATCTGCTCTTCCCCCAGTGAATTGCTTTGGTGCTTCCCCTCCCCCCCCAATCCACTGACTGCAGACATGTGGGTCTTTCCTGGACTTTTATCCTTTTTCATTGATCTAAGTGTCTTTCCTTATGCCAATATCACACTGACTTAAATACTGTAGCTCTATGCTAAGTCTTAAAATCTGGTAATGCAA